>NW_028274809.1:61375803-61678392 GCF_037043125.1 Eumetopias jubatus | reverse complement strand
AAGAATGTGGGAGATTCAAAGAAGAGGACTTACAGATTTGAAGCTCTCTTTGGACCTGAAAGTATGATTTTTCTTTGTGTACATAAAAAGTCAAATAATGAAATGTTTAAGAGAGTTAACAGGGACTGGAGCATCAAAGAACAAGTCACTGAGCTTTGCTTCTGATCAGCATAAGCTGTTTTGTTTGGGGCCTTTGGCTGAGGTTGCAAGGGAATGATCTGCTAAATGGCTCCACTCTCAATGCTGAGAAGCCTCCAGGCAGAAAGTTCAATGAAAAAAATAACCACAGCCAGAGTCACAAACAGAATGTCACTGTAGAAAAGCCACCTTTTATTGTTTCTTACAGGGAACAGAAACAACTGCAAGTGTTTGGAAATAGGGTCTTAAGTAGTCTTCACACAGCCAAGTTGAAAAAACTTGATGAGATTTAGGAGTGGGATGAAGAGTCGCGTACATTTTTAGGTGCTTTTAAATTAAAATTTCATATTCCATTTAGCAACTTTTTAAAGAAGTAACACTATTAACATTTCCTAGAAACAAATACATTTTACCGCAGATCTTCAAGTGAGGCACTCTGGCGCTCTGCTGGGCAGTGGATAAATGATGGTCTACCAAGGTGCTGCAGCAGTCAGGACTGGGCCGTCGGAGCGCCTCTGTCTGCCTGGTTGTGCCGTACAAAGAGTCTTACTTGCTGTGTGTGTCATTACATGGCAAAGGCTAAAAAACCTGCTTTACCAATATGCTTTGCAAAATCCCTGAATTCTAAAAGAAGGAGCCTGTTAAATTATTTGGGGAGGAAATATACAGAGACAGAAAGAGTGTAAAGTAGTGTCCCTAGATAGAATGCACAAGGTGCGCGATGATAACGGAGCAGAGTGTGAGGGAAGGCCAGTGCAGGAAAGCCAAGGACTTCCCGAAGGGCTTTTTTGCTTCCTTTGCTTGACCACGCTGACTTTCTAACAATAACTACTCAGAAATGTTCTAGCAAATGTTCGGGAGTGAAGGCATATGGAGCGTTTGATTTTGTTTGTGTTTAAAATATGGTTTCCACACAGATGGCATTGGTTTAGCTGTTGTGTGACTTTGTTTGGATCTTCTTTTGCTCAAAAAAAAGAGATGAGAACCATAGCTCTTTGAAATGTCCAGCTCCCAGGTTTGTCTTCTGTAGTTTGCCTCACCACATTTACAGAGGTGTGCAGGCTTTTGTTCCCTAAGATATCTTCATTTGTGAAATTACAGAAACTTTCAACAGTGGTTTCAGCTGGATCTTGGAATATTAGGGTTAAGGCATAAAAGGAGGCCGTGAAATTCCATGGATCATGGATTTAAATATTTAGATTTTTAGATTCCAGAGTGCAGTTTCTGTAGCAGGAATCTGGCCACGGAAGCCAACTATTTCTTTGAAAGGTTGGATGTCCAGAGACAAGGTCTACAAAAATGAATTCAGTGACATATGTGTCCTATTAAATAAGTTGGTGTTTAATATCCAAAGATATTTTTAGACATCCAGTCTTCCATTTTTTCCCTTTCAACCTTGGGGAGGACAAATGGGAAGACAGAAAAAAAAAAAAGAGAGAGAGAGAGAAACAAAATCTTCAAATACTAGAAATTCATAAAATTGTGAATGTCACTTTTTTTGTCTGTTAATCGTTATGCCTACACTTTCGCATGACTTGGGACCTGAATATTATTGCAGCTATAATATTATCATAGCTTTGTTTCCTCTTGTCTGTATGTAGCTTTCTTTTTGTCTGTATTCAGCTTTTCCTGATGGCTCTTCACCCATCTTTCTAAAAGTGAGCTAAAGTCAGTGTTTCACTTTTGCATTTCCCCAGGAAAAAAAATGCAGCTTCCAGCAATATTCGAATAATATGTTTTTCTCTTCACACCAATGTGGTATCTTAGGTTCAAACAATTCTATAATAAGATACCCCCTTACATCAACAGCCTCTGAAGGATTTTGCAATAGAATCCATGAAGCTGCACTTGAATTGTGTGTTAACCCAACAGCGGAAGAGTCATTTCCTTCCTGGGACCTTAGGAAAGAGAGAGAAAGAGAGACTCTGTAAAACCAAGCTGGATTATCTTCTCAAGATTTAAGTTTTGAACTGTGATCCATAGAAAACTGAGAGTTGTGGAAATGTTTTGCGTTTATTTCCTAGAATTCAGGTGACTTTGCCAGGTTTTTTTTTTTTTTCTCCCCTGCAGGATCTGGTTCTTTTAACAATGTCCTCATTATAAGGTAATGTGGATTATTTGAACATGAGAGTATTTAGTAAATGCTTCATCCACCTAAACCTAATTTAACTCACTTGGAAAAGGTTTAAAGAGACTCAGACACTGGTGTGATTATGAGGGAAGATCCAAAATTAATCTACTGAGCTGCCACAATTATTGTTTGAAATGTTTGGGAATCAGATTTAGATTTCATAGACAATCTCGGCTGAAGACAAAGAGAGAGAGAATGCACTTCTCCCAGCTGCTGTAACAGGAGCTGTGGTGTTGAAAGGAAATGTATCTATTGGTTTGAAGGGCTAGAGTTGAGTTGGTTTGTCTTTTTACTTAGCTTCTTCTCTTATGCTAGAAAAACATATTTTACTAGAGATAAAATTAATCTTTTTTGTATTAGATCCCTGTGAACAAAAGAACAGAATGCCCCCATTTCACAGATGAGGAAACTCCTGCTTCTAAAGGTTAGGTGCCTTGTCCACACTCATGCAGCCAGAAAGTGTCAGAGCCAAGATTCCACACAGACTTTTCTTACTGCCAAGCCTGGGCTCTGGACCACCATGCCCTGTTGTCTTCCCTGGCAAAATGTATTTTATTCTACTCAATGTCGTAAGATATGTCTTAGTCCATTTGGGCTGTTATGACAAAAATACCGCAGACTGGGTGGCTTCAACAACAAACATTTATTTCTCACAGTTCTGGAGGCTGAGAAGTCCATGATCAAGGTGCCTGCACATTTAGCGTCTGGTGGGGGCCTGCTTCATGGTGCACAAACAATTACCTCCTAAAAGCCTGCTGTTAACCTTGTTTCTCAAGATAGATAACGCTTAGATACATTTCATTTATCAGACTAGCTAGCTGGCTTTCACTTAGCAATGTGTAATTTCTGAAGGAGTTGGAGATGTTGGTGGATGTTTTTGAGCAAGAACAACTAAAATACTTGTTCATTTCTTGAATATATGTTCATTTATCATCTGCTGTGATCCAGGCCGTAAAAGTAGAAAGATGAATATGATTCTGTACCTGCTCTCAGGTAGGATAATTGTTATTATATTATTATACACAGAATGAAATGGGAGCCCAGTGTTAGGGCATTTAACGTGGACTTGGGAGTTAGGGAAGACCCAGAAGTAGATGAGCCTAAGCTGGTTCTTACAGGACTAGCAGATGGTGTTGTGTTGGAGCTGAGACTGAGCTCTAAGGAACAGTTGGAGATGAGCTGGAAAGGTAAGTTAGGTATTAGATCAGGAAAGGCCATGTGTGCTGAACTAAAGAGTGCCATCTTTGTTCTGAAAGTTATGGGGAACCAATGAGGATATTACGCAGAGAATGACATGCTTGTTTAGAAAATTTCCTCTGACTACCGTGTGGAAAATAGATAGGATGGGGCAAAACTGGACGTGAGACTAGCAGAGAGGTAATCACCGAGGTCCAGGCAAGAGTTGATAAGGTGTGAATTAAAGCAGTGAGATAGAAGGAATGATTCCCACAGTGGGGATAAAAGTGGAGTGTACAAGGCCTGGTGACTGATGTACAGTGGGACTAGGAGAGGGAGGGGTCTGGAATGAAATGCCTTTGTTTCTGGCTTGTGCTCTTCCTGAACACAGTATAGAAAGGTGGTGCCATTTCAACAGTTTTTTAAGGCACCGAGTCTCAAAGGTAGCTATAGTTACGATGAAATGATGCTAGAGAAATAAGTATGAAAACAAGGGTCAGTCTTTTGGTATGGAAATGAAACACTGCTGGTCAGGTTGGTATTTCCTCTACCCAACAACAGCATAGGCCCCACCCTCACGGCCAAGGTTGGCACCTGCTTACACATAATGCACCCGTGGTGCAACATGGCAGATATTCCACTGGGTGATGCACTTGCTTTAAAAAAAAAAAAAAAAAGATGTATTTATTTATTTGTTTATTTGAGAGAGCGCATAAGCGTGAGCAGGGGAAGGGGCAGAAGGGGAGGGAGAAGGACAGAAGCCGACTCCCCACTGAGTGGAGAGCCTGATGATGAGCTCAGTCCCAAAACCCTGAGATCATGACCTGAGCTGAAATCAAGAGTCAGTGCTTAACTGACTGAGCCGCCCAGGTGCCCCTGGGTGATGCACTTCTTGAAATAATTTCAACAAACATAAATATCTATAAACATATGGCTGAACTGAAGAAACAAACAATGTAATGTGTGTTGTAAATCTATGCCTGGTTCTCATTTTTCTGGGCCAGTCTATTATGAGAAATAATTCATGTCATGCCTAGTTTTCCTTGAGATATTCCCGGCCCTTTTATCCCTTAGTATAAATTCCGATCTTTCATATCTGATGTCCCAGCTGTGCCTTGCACAGTTGGCCTCTCTGTGTTTTACTCGTCAGGGATAGGGCTAAAGTGAAAGCTTTATATTTTCTAAGCTAGATTGTAAACCCTCCAAAGCAGAACCACTCTCAGGAGAAGATATCTGTTGTTCTGGAGATTGGACTGCTTCTAGGAAATACTTCATGTACATAGACTAAGTTGTACCAGCAAAGTTTGCCTGAATTGCGAAAATGCATTATCTAATAACTAGTAGGATGTAGGATGCTTGTCAGTCAAAGTACAGAAACTATAGAGCAGCAACTGAGGTGATTAATTCGAAATGAACACACGACTGCATTCTTCCAGAAAAGCTACATCTGGGCTTAAGAACATAAGCCTTCCCACGGTCCAAGAAGGCTATCAATTCCATTATGAGTCTGGGAACCTGTTTATTTTTTCAAGTAAAATGAACAGCTGACAAAAAGCAATTAACCTTGCAAATAAGCAGGAATAATTTCTGGCGTTTAGTGGCATACAGGTTATAGACCTCTGATTGACACAAAATTCTCCTAAAAGTATTTTGTATCATTAACTGAAGAAGCTCTAAGGGGAGGGAATCACTATCCTAGCATAAGCTAGAAAAGTATTTCAAGTTAAGAGGTGAGAAGATAATGCCAATATATTTTTCACAATATATATTTTTTTTAAGAAAAGGGAAAACAAGTCTAAATGATTAAGTGTGCTCGTCAGTAGGTACATAAATGGCCCTGTTTAAGATTAATTTCCATCAAAATGATAGTTGTCCTTTCCCCCTCTCCAGTTTTTCTTCAGTTAATTAGTAACTATAGTCCCAGTTAAGTTTAAAGTTCCTCTAAAATGTGTTCAGTAACTGCCTTATAATTGTTTCTTGTTAGTGCTTAGAGTAGAACCTGTCTTGGCATTCATCAGCCAATCGCCCCATTTTATGGTAGAAGAAACTAAGGACCAAGAAAGTGAAATGACTTGCTATCGCTCAAAACAAACAAAAAGACTTTCCGAACACTGAAGCACTTAGTATAGCATGCATATGTTTGTTAAACAGAAAAGCTTTCTTGTGTTCTATTAGCAGAAGTTAAGTAAATTACAAAGCCTTGAACTAGTTTTGTTCTTGAAATGTGACCATCTTGATGATATGCACGCATGGTGGGCTCACATTAACCTTTGTCAGGTTTAAGCAATACTTAATTCTAATTGGCTTCATTTTCAGTTGGCCGTTATTTAATTGAGATTGACCAGTGAAATATTTGGTTTTCAGGATTTCAACACAATTTGGGGATTTTTTGCAATGCAGATATTTTCCTTTTGCCAAAGGCAATAATAGACAGGAATGCAAACACTGCTTTAAAGACGGTGTCTGCTGATTTACATATTTTAAAAGTATTAAGATCAAAGGTAATGAGAATTTAATCCATATGGCATGCAGAAGATAAATAAGAATATTAATACTGTATCAAATACTAATTAAAAGAAACACATGGATCTAATTTTAAGAATGTAACACAGGGATGAAATACTCTTTGTAAAGTTAAGACCTGATTCTTTTGTAAAAAGGACAGTTATGGTGAGTTGGGTTTTTCCCCTCAGGATGGACAACTGGCTGGTTCATATATATAGCTTTCATAGAATCATGATAATAATTATGAGAAAGTGATTGTGCTTTAACAGTTTACAAAGTGCCTTCCCATCTTTTTCCTCAAAGCAAAGCTTAGCTCCTAGAACTCTTACCCCCATTTCAGGGAAGTGAAAATACGCTCACACAGGCAGATGACCCTGGACCTAACATCAGTTTTGATCTCAGTCTTCATCCCTCTCTCCCTCTGCTCCCTCTGCTCCCACCCCCTCTCTGCTCTAATGATGGTTGCTCAGAAGGGTACAGGGAAATAAGCACTTTCATTCACATAGAGTAATGGGTGTGTACACTGGTACATTTTTAGACTATGTATACAACTGTTTGTATACTTTGTGCTAGTCATCTCACTTCTGGGAAGCTAATTTTAGGAAATAATCAGAGATATGGTCAAATATTTATGCCTAAGGATGTTTGTGGCAGTTGTAAGTGAAAAATTTTAATAAACCAAATGTCCAACAAAAGGAGAGTGTTTAAATTATAGTACATCTTACATGATGTAATATTAGGGAGCTATTAAAACCATGTTTACAAAGAATATTTAGTTACCAGCAAGTGTTTGTATTTAAATGTTAAAAAAATAGAATATAAGATATATGATGTAATTTTTCATGTATATTTATATACACCTACATATTTATATTTATTTTATCTGTATCAGAGATCAGCAAATATTTTCTTTAACAACCAGGTAATAAATATTTTAAACTTTGTGGGTCATAGGGTCTCTTGCTCAGCTGTGCTGTTGTAGGGTAAAAGCCACATAGACAGTACGTGGTCAAATAATCATGGCTGTGTTCCAATAAAACTTTATTTAGAGACACTGAAATTTTAATTTCACATAATTTTCATGTGCCGCAAAATATTATTACTCTTTTGAATTTTTTCAACCTTTTAAAAATGTGAAAACCATTCTTAGCTCATGAGTCATACAAAAACAGCAGGTCTGGCCCAAGGGTTATTATAGTTTACCTTATGGAAAGAAATACCTTAAAATAGTCAATTACCTCTGAGTAACAACATTGTAAGAGGTCCTTATTTTCTACGTTAATATTATTACCTATGTGTTCCACATTTTCTTTTTCTTTTTTTTTTTTATTTTTTAGAGGGGGTGGAGGAGCAGAGGAAGAGAGAAAGAGAGAATTTTAAGCAGGCTCCATGCCCAGCACAGAGCCTGACTCCAGGCTGGATCTCACAACCCTAAGATCATGACCTGCGCCAAAATCAAGAGTCAGATATCTAACCAACTGAGCCACCCAGGCACCCAGGCATCCCCCTACACTTTCTATAGTATGTATATAATACTTTAGTAATAGGAAGAAAAGAATACACACTTTTTTTTTAAGCACTTGTTAGCATTTCATGACCCTCTCTCCATGTGGCTTCATGCCACCAGGACACAGCCCCCCCCCCCCCCACACACACACACATACTCTTAATCTTCTCTTCAGCTCTTCTCCTAAAGAATTTGGCCTTCACCATGTCAGGCTGTGTGGGGAGATTTCCCTTCCCCAAAACTTTGTAGTAGCCCAATCACACCACATCAATGATAGGAGCAGCTCCGGTCTTGTTTTTGGCAGCATTTACCCGTGTCTGCTCACTGACCAAGGTCCACAGTTTATCAAGGTTGACAGTTGGGCAGAAGCTCTGGTTCCTGTTTAAGTGGTAATGCCTCATACCAACTTTTCCGAAGTAACCTGGGCGCTGTGGGTCAAAGTTGATCCTGTGGTGATGCATGCTACCAGCATTACCCTGGCCTCCCGGGTACATCTGGTACTTGCCGATGTGGCTGTGGCTTGCATGGTTCTGAAGTTTCCTGGTCTTCCTCAGTCTGCATGGCATGTTGGCAGCCCAGACAAAAAAAGCCACATTATTTTTTAAAAGAAAGAATTTGTCCAGATTTAACAAATGGTAAGTGGCAGGGGCAAGGTTTGAATGGAAAACCCTTTTCTACTGTGCCCATTGACTCCTATAATCTCATGGCTAGAAGGATCTTTAGAGATCTCTGAATGGTTCAGCCCTTTAATTTACAAAAGGAAGTGAAGACTCCAAAAACTTAATAGCTTGCTCAAGATACAAGGCAATCAGTGTGAGAGTCTCAGCTGGCCCCAGGCTTCCAGACTTCCTGTACAGTGCTCTTTTGACTTTCTCCCTAGGTACCATTAAATGTAGGCAGGATCAGTGGGTTTGTTTGTTTGTTTGTTTTAACTTCCTCATCACTTTATTTTGTGTGTACCCTTTCCTTTGTGGTTCCTTTTTTAAAAATACCCACAGCCAATCCTGTAGGCTAATATGTGAAAACACCAGAAGTCTGGTGTTCTAATAATCCTTTATGAAAGCACCCCATATGTGGAGCAAGGTAGCTAGAAGAAGTAACATTCACGTAGTCAGCTTTGCCAAGAGTCCATTTATGAAGGCTTGGTGAGGTGGTTAAGTGTCAGCCCTCATCTGACAGGTGGTCCCTGACAACCCCTCTCCGCAGGAGCTTCTCTGCTGCCCCAGGTCCCTTCCAGGTCTTTTAGAGCTTCTTCTCCTAGCTGGCCTACTCTCTGACTACAGCCTTACCTAGAAAAAGGGGAGAAAACTAAAGCCAAAGGTCCCAGGTTCTGGTCCTAGTTGAAGCTCTTCGCTCTACAATCCCAAGAATGTTTTAAGGAAAAACTCTCAGCTGAAACTCTCGTCTCTCATTTTCATTCACTAGCCAACATTTCCTGATCACTGAGAATTATATCAAGGTCATTTTGCTAGGCTGGGCTGGGGACAGAAGAAGTCAGTCACAGCCCTGGCTCTTGGTGTCAGCAACGTGGCAGTAACTCCGCTGTCCACTTCCCGGAGAGCTGGGTATCCAAATTAAATTATCTACATGAACTATTTTGAAAACTCAAACACTATGCAAATGTGAGAGGCCATTTTATTATGTGTCTTTGCTTCTCACTTAAAGAGTCAAAGGCGAGAGGCTGAGGCTTTCACAATGTTTAACCCGTGAGGGAGGGCAGAGGGAGGCCCTGAGAGCATTTCAAGATCTCAGGTTTCTTAGAAATAATGACAGACTGTTCTCAGGTCTTTTCCTCCTCCTGGCCTATCAATATGCTAAAACATAAAGAGCTGAAGGCAAAGCGGATGGAAGTTAAATCACTTCTAGGTTGTGATTAATTAAGACTTGTATGTGTTCTAATGGCTCTGAATTCATATCCCCCGGATATTAGAAATACCAATGAAAAAATTAAAAAGCAAACAGGTTTCTATGCCCTTACGACCAAAAGAACAAATTTAGAAAAACTTTTCCTATTCAGATAAAGGTTTATGGTATTTTTAGGGTATAAAGGGGAGACAGGTTAGAAAGGATAATTCTAGCTGAAGTCAAACAAAGGTCAAGGATTTAACCACTCTTTAACATCTTACCATATTCACCTTATATGGGTTATATGCCCTGTGAGGAGCTAATGCATGTATATAAAACTGCAGCTTAAAGAAGCCTGCATGGTCCTTTATGATCACACATATGTTTAATTACAAGATGACTTCATTGTAAGGCTTTTGCTGGCAAATAATTGCACACCTAACTCAAACTAGCTGAAACAATAAAGAAGATTTATTGGTTCACTTAATCGAAATGTCCTGCGTACATGAGGTATGACTTGGTCAGGACTTCACGTTCTGTTCTTCACAATTCCCTTTAACTCTGCCATCCTGCAGAGGTTAGCTTTATCCTCCGTTTGGTTCCTCCGAAGATGACAAAAAGGCTAGCCGCAGTTGTTGACTTTACATCTAAACAAAACTCTATTCATCTGGCAGCAGAGCCTCCATGTCCCAGAATTTGACTGGACCACCCTTAACCAATTCCTGTAGCCGGGGGAGTGCTGTAGACTGATTGGCTGGTGCCTGGGTAGTGTGCACCAATTACAGTAGGGAAGGGAATGGGGTTACCCTGACGTAGACCTATTAGGGCCAATCCCTGGATCTGGGGGCTCCCTCTCTCCCAAATAATGGCTGCTATGCCTTATGGCAGGGGTGGAATGGACTTGGAGGAGACAGCAGTGTTCATTATCGGTCATGGTCCAGTCAAGAGACGGGTACCACGCCAATTATTTTAACGGAATTTAACAACTCCTTAGTTGTTAACCGACATTAAAGGACTGAAAAGGCAAAAGGGGGGCACTGCAGTATCCCAGAGATAAAAACTTTAGGAAGCGGCTAACAAGCTTGAGAGGCAAAGAGATGTTGTGACTGTTAGAACTTAGGCTTGGATGAGGAGTCTCATGGAGCTGAAACCCAGCCCTCTGAGTAGGGTCATGTCCAGCCAGTGCTGGTGTCTGGGACACAGTGAGGCTACTTCTGGTAGCATGAGACACAGTGAGGAACACAGTGAGGCTACTTCTGGTAGCATGAGACACGGCAAAATGGAACTAACTGCAACTGTTGGAATCAACCCTCACCACCAGGGTGAAAGTCTATCACTGTGGTGATGATGACAGGAGCCAAGAAAAGCAAGAAGAAAATGTGTTAGCTGCTGTAGTGTTTGTTACTGTAAATGAAATGCTCATTAAGATATAGCTGATGCTTATCATTTCCTTATTTCTTACTCTATGATCTCTCAGTCAAGATCTCACCTTGTTGAGATTCTTTACCTGGCAAGGGTCTGAATCTTCAGGGGTTCTTCATATTTCTACTTAACTGTTGTTTGCCATTAACTTTGACTGTTGGACCCAGAAGTAGTGAGAGGTACCCCCAAAAGATCCTGGGTTCCAGACAGTGTCCCCTTTGCCCCCATTGCATAGCCCCAATTCCCTGATAATCAGGATCAACCCATCCTGCAGAGTAATCTCTTTCTTTGCCTGATGGTTCAGTGGCATAAGGAGTCCAGAATGCCAAGTGGCAGTCTTATCTTCTAATTCAGTGGGACCACTGTTGCATCCCCTGGTGGAAGCATCCCTTTCTTGGGTACCTAGACCTTCAAACAAGGAAAACTCAAAGTTTTGGGGACAAGAAGCAAAAAATTCTATATAAAACAATTTTAATTATTTAGAAAGTAATAAAAAAAATCCAGAGTAGACCCATTATCTCTGATTTATTACCCCCTTGAAAATATATTTTTATCTCAAACTTTAATCTCCTGGAGGGCAAAGTCTGTGACTGGTTCATGTTTGTATGTCCAGGCGAGCCTCTTATAACACCTGTATCCTGATAAGCAGTAAATGCTGATTCAATATGTAGGTAGATAGGTAACTAGATATGGCCTAACTGGTTAGTATCAGAAGACTAAAGGTCTTTTCATTTTCATTTTAATATTGCTAGCTCACACATGGAAGCTAGGTGTCTTCAGTCTCTGGATTCATGAATAAATTCTAGTAATCTGACTCAGCAATCCCATTTATCGGTATTGGGTTGAAGATTACAAGTACGTGAGTTCCTCAAGGGAGGTAGTGGGTCTCTATTCCCCTCAGAGTGTCATGGCTTTTGGGTAGTGTTTAATATTACTGTGCACTTTAAAATGGAATATCTTAAGTTTTAAAAGATTCATTTTCTTGCATGTGACTTTAAACAGGGAAATATTTCATTAGCTCTTCTTCCCAAGTCCTGAAGAGCTCCTGAAATGTGAACCAAAGCAGGCTTCCACTGCCCGGAGCTCCTCCACAACATCAAACACTTAATGAAAATGTTTTCCTTAAACCTCAAGCATTTCCAAATATTAAATGTGAAGAGGGAAGACTTTGCTCTAACTGCAAATTCTACAACTGCAGGGTATGTGAAAATGTGTGGGTGTGCACGCACATGTGCACACCCACATGTATGTTTTTCCTGTCTAATACTTCTGACATAAATTTACTATTATGCCCAAATGCTCTCTAAGCACAGCCGTATAAACAATACCTGTTTGAGGTATTATCAAGGGTTCATTAGGAAGAAGTAGGAGGAGTATACATCCTCCCCAAAACACAGCCAAGCTGTCAGCCTGAGAGAAAATAGATTCTCACACGCACAAGGTCACGATGCCCTCTTAGGACTGTCATGCCTGGAGAACTAAAATGGGTTGTTTGGGGGAGGAGGCATGGGTGGACAAAAGGGGTGACCAAGCAGATTAATTTTAATTAGATCGATTTTACTAAAGCACAGTTTTAAAGGCTGGCCTGGACTTTAAAACAGAACAGCTGTTCTGCATTTGAAATTTCACCCTCTCCTGAGCTGCTGTGAAGTAGTTTGTTTTAAATAAGTAATATCGAAAGTAGTTCCCTGCGAGAAGGTATTGGAAATTTAGTGAACATTTTCTGTTAAAGGATTTCAAAAGCATCCTAAGATAAATACAGTGAACACTCTTAATTACTGCTAAAATTTGCATTTTACATAATTCATACTTTGTTAAAAATGTATTAAATATCCCAAGCTGTTAATATATTCACTGTATTATCCACAATTTGCACTCATCTCTCCGAACTAACTGCTAAAATATTCTCGGTGTTCACTTGTAAATCTTGCTGTAAAGAGTAGATGTCATGGTCTCAGTAAACAGACCCCCCCACCCCCAGGAATTGTTCGGTCCCCGCTGGTGGTGGCATTACTGAAGGAGGCCCAGACAGCTTACTGAAGGCTTGGATCTTTAGTAGTAGGCTCCAAAGAGGTTAGCACTTTCTTAGAAAAATGACTTTGTTACAGAAATTCTGTATAGTATAAGGAACAATATATTGTTTTTAAGAAGTTCACGTTCTAATTAGTCCATAAATCCTGGGCAAACTAAAAGTTTATGGTTTGAATGTAATTATTCAGCATGTTTGTAGAAGCAACTATTCGTATCAAGGCAATAAAATACACTTCTTAGTTGTGTAATAAGATGGAGAAACTATGACCAGCAAAGAACTGGAGAATCAGCATCACCAGATTTAAAGATTTGTAATTTAGGGCGCCTGGGTGGCTCAGTTGGTTAAGCCACTGCCTTCGGCTCAGGTCATGATCCTGGAGTCCCAGGATCGAGTCCCGCATCGGGCTCCCTGCTCGGCAGGGAGTCTGCTTCTCCCTCTGACCCTATCCCCTCTGATGTGCTCTCTCTCTCTCTCATTCTCTCTCTCAAATAAATAAATAAAATCTTTAAAAAAAAATAAAGATTTGTAATTTATAAACAGTACTCTTTTTGGACAAGACCTTTTCAAGTTATTTGAGCACAGTGGGGGCACTGCCAGTTACAGCCCCAATTGTTAGTGCTTTGGTGTGTGTGTTTGTGTGTGTGTGTGTGTGTGTGTGTATACGTATACATATATATATATAAATAAAACATTTTCAAACACCTAGAAAAGAAGAAAAATAGTACAAAAACACCCCCATAATAGGTCTTAATATCTTACCCTATTTGAATTCAAGTTTTTTTTTAAAGTTCAAATATTGGGGCACCTGGGTGGTTTAGTCAGTGAAGTGTCCAACTCTTGATTTCGGCTCAGGTCATGATCTCAGGGTAGTGAGCTAGAGCCCCACGTTGGGCTCCACGCTGGTCATGGAGCCTGCTTAAGATTGTCTCTTTCCCTCTCCCTCTGCCCCTCCTCCCCTCTTAAAAATTTTTTTAATAAAAATTAAAAAAATAAAAGTTCAGATACTATTGAAATCTTCCGTTACCCTAGCCCGGTCCCATTTTTCTTCTCTTATCCCTATGGGTAATCACTATCCTGAATTTTCATTTCCTAGCATGTTTTTAACTTTTTGTTAAATGTGGTTCAGGGCGCACTACCTCAAAATATGGCTCCTTGGCATATTAAATATATCAAGCTGAAGGGATTTGAGAATGTGCAGGAAGGACTTTCTGTCCTTTCTCTGAGGCAGGTCATAAAACCCTCATGTGAGAGATGCCCTCCCTTTACCAGGAGGAAAGAAGCATCCCTACCTCCAAAGAGAAGGACCAAGAGAGGGATCTGATCCAACTCGCCCTTGCTAAGTTTCCCCGGTTTTCCACACTTGGCTCACCTTTGTCCTACCACATCTTTCCACAACTTTTCACTCTTCAGCAAACCTAACATAAAGGAGTCAGGTTTAACCATTTCTTCAGCTCTTCATTTTTGTATGAAGTCTCCTGTGTCTCATAAAATTTATATTAAATAAATTTGTTTGCTTTTCCCCCACTAATCTGTCTTTGTCAGTTTAGTTTTCAGACCCAGCCAGGGTGCCTAAGAAGGTTGAAGAAAATTTTTCCTCCCCTACAATAAAAGGCAATTTATCCTGAAACTGAAGAATCTTAGACTCAGGGACACCCACTCCCATTTCTTCCTCCCAAGGCCCAGAAGTTGTCAGGGCCATTGTCACAGAAGCAGCCCCCACAAGAGGCTGGAAGTCTGGATCAACACCCAAGCCTGGAGTGCATGACCCTGGGGCTGCCAGGACTACCTCCATAGCCTAACAACTCCCAGCAGCCGGAGATGCTCTGCCCCTGGCTCTGATCTCATCCTATTCAACCCTGAGGGAAGAATCTGCTTCTGGCTGAAGGGCCATGGTCTAGGCTGCTCTGCCTAGAGAGGTCAGTTGGCCACTCTGCTATACGAGAAGAACAGAAGTGACAGAGTTGCGGTGCTTAAAGAATCTTTTCTAAACTATCTTTTTTCTTAAATCTGTTGACCAGCCATGCTAGAGAAAAGATGGAAGTATCTTTTTATGCTTTCTATAAAAAAAGTATTAAAAAATTGGAGCCAAAGAGAATGGTATTATAAAAAGGTGTCCAGTAGTAATAATAATGTTACATTGTTTTTCTGGATTTCCTTTGTGGTATTTGTCAGCTTTTAAAAATTTATAGTTGTGATTTTTTTCTTATTCAAAATTAATATTCAATTTTGTACCTAGTTTACATTTATAATTTTACATTCTTTTTCCTAAAGAAGACCCCCACACACAATTATTTAAGCTTCAGGCCCCACCAAAGCTTACATATATGAAAACATAAATAGTGTATGTTTTTAAATTTTATATAAATGAGACTATATTTATCACTCGGCAAGTTTATTTTTCCTTTTAAATATTTCCATTATTTATCCATGTTGATACATGTAGCACTATTTCATTAATTTTATGAGTGCAACATCATATCAGCTCTCTTTTTCATTGACATTTAGGTTGTTCATGAGTTTCACTATTATGAATGATGCTGTGACGGGGGCGCCTTGGTGGCTCAGTCAGTTAAGCGCCTGCCCCATGTCAGGCTCCCTGCTCAGGGTGAAGCCTGCTTCTCCCTCTCCTCCCCACTTGTGCTCTCTCTCGCTCTCTCTGTGTCTCTCTCTCTCAAATAAACAAAATCTTAAAAAAACAAAAAACAAATGACTCTGTGACAGATGTGCATGTCTCCTTAGGTACAAGCACAAGATGTTTCCTGGGTTATCTATTTCTCTAGAGACAAATCACTGGGTCACACAAAATGTGCGTCTTCTACTGTTCAGAATATTGCCAAGTTGCTCTTCAAAACTGAAATGCAAATTTGTCCTCACACCAGAAGACTATGAGCCTTCCTCTTCTCCATAACCTTACCAACCCTTAGGATTTTCAGATTAAAAAAAAATTTTTCCTGTCAGAAACACACAATGTATCACTTTCTTGTCTCTGACTAATAATAAAGATAAGCCCTTTCTCCTCTTTTAATGGGCATTAGAATTTCTTTTTATGAACTGCCTAAAAAACATGTTCCTTTGTCCACTTTTCTGTAGGGTTGTCTTTCTTTCATTGATTTATCACAATTATTTCTATACTGTGGATATTAATTTTTATGAGTTAGATGCATTGCAGATATATTCTCCTGGTCTGTGTCCTGTCTTCTGTATTATATATAGTAACTGAATTTAATTTTAACATAGTTTTTATCGGTTTCTTTCTTTATAACTTGTGCTTTTTTTGTGCCTTAAGAAATCTCTCTCCAGGGCACCTGGGTAACTCAGTTGGTTAAGCGACTGCCTTCGGCTCAGGTCATGATCCTGGAGTCCCGGGATCGAGTCCCACATCGGGCTCCTGGCTCAGCGGGGAGTCTGCTTTTCCCTCTGACCCTCTTCCCTCTCGTGCTCTCTATCTCTCATTTTCTCTCTCTCAAATAAATAAATAAAATCTTAAAAAAAAAATAAAAATAAATAAATAAAATTTAAAAAAAAGAAATCTCTCTCCAAGCTCATCAGGATATTAAAATTTTTAAATTTTAATATTTTATTTTTTTACATGTTAGGTACTCCTCTACCTCAGATTTATCTTTACATATGACATGAGAGAGGGATCTAATTTTCTTTCTTTGTATATGGATAACCAGTCGGTCTGGCTGCATTTGTTGAATAGTACATCCTTTCCTCAGTTTTTTGTAGGGTAGATCATATTCCTTTCCTTTTGTTCTCATAATAAATTACTGCCAATTTAGTAGCTTAAAACAACACAAATTTATTATCTTACATTTCTTGAGGTGAGTGGTCTAAAATGGATCCTGCTGGGCTAAAATCAAGGCGTTGGCTAGGCTCCATTCCTGGCAGAGGGGAGTATTTGTTTCCTGGTTTTTTCTAGCTTCTGGATGGTTCCTGCATTCCTTGGCTCATGGCCCCATTCCTCCATCTTCAAAACTAGCAGTAGCCAAACTAAGTCCTTTCCACAGTGCCATCTCTCTGACACTGACTCTTCTGCCTCCCACTTCCACTTTTCAGGGGTCTCATGATTACATTGGGCCCACCTAGATAAACCAAGAGAATCTCTCTATTCCAAAGTCAAGTCGGCTGATTAGCAAATTCATCCCATCTACAACCTTAAATCCCCCTTAGAATGTAACCTAACATATTCACAGATTCTGAGGAGTAGAAATATGGACATTGTTGGGGTGGGGGTGGGGAGGCAGGGAGGAAGATGGGCCTTATTATGCCTACCCCATAGATCAAGGTTCCAAGTCTGTGTGTGGGCTTTCTGTTGTCCTACTGATTTGTGTACCCCTGTGCCAGTGCCACATTATCTTAATGACAACAGCTTAATAATAAATTTTGATATCTGGGAGACATGCTCCATTGCCCTCTACATAGCTGGTGGTGGTCTTCAAATTTTTCTTGAATATTCTTACTCTTCTGATCTTCTATATGAATTTAAGATTTGCTCATCGAGTTGCATAGGAATTAGGCTGGGATTTTGCCCCTAAATATGTAGTTTAAATTGGAAAGAATTTCTGTCTTTAGAAGTAAAGGATATTATATTTATTCAGTTTATTCAGTTTGTCTTTTATATCATTCAATAAGGTTTATAAAACATATTTCCTATAGAAGTCTTTCATATATTTTCTTAAAATTTGTTTATGAATTTTCGTTAAAATTCTTTATCTACTGCTGCCTAATTACCCCAAAACTTAGTGGCTGACAACAATAAACATTTATTATCTCACAGTTTCTGAGGGCCTGGAATTCAGAAGCAGCTTAGCTGTGTGGTTCTGGCCCAGGCCCTTTCATGAGATTTAAGATGTCAGTGAGGACAGTAGTCATTTGAAGGCTTGACTGTGGCTGGAGGATCTGCTTCCAAAATGGCTTGGAAGAAAGCCTCAGTTTCTTACTGGCTCTTGGCAAAAGGCTTCAGTTCTCCACATGAGTCTCTCTTTAGGGCTGGCTGCTTCTTTAGTGTCTGCCTGACAGGGTAACTGGCTTCCAGTCCTAAGGGATCCAAGAGAGAAAGGTTGAAGCTACAATATCTTATGTGACCCAACCTTGGAAATTACAGACTGTTATTTCTATGGTATCCTATTGATTAAACAGGAATTCCAGGAAGGTGAGGGCTGGGGTACTGGAGGCCCTTTTAGAAGCAAGCTACCACACTTATATTTTCTGTTGCTATTATAAATGGGATTTTTTTTATTATATTTTTGAATTGGCTGTTACTGGGATATGGAAACATTGTTGATTTTTGTACATTGATTTTGAACATCGGCTTGCTAAGCTCTTAGTAGTTTTAATAGTTTGTAGATTATCTCAGTTTTCCTGTATGTCCATCATATTATTACAAATAAGAAAAATTTATCTCTTCATTTCCAATTACACCCTTCTTTTTCCTAGCCTTATCACATTGTGTAGAAGGTTCAGTTACAACATTGGATATAAGCAGAGTTAATAAGCATGACTGCCTAGTTCCTGACTTTAGAATGCCTCTAAAGATTCACCACTAAGTGTGATTTTTGCTGTAAATTATTAAAAATTTACCTTTTATGAGGTTAAGTACATTATTTTCTATTCCTAGTTTGATAATACTTGAGTGTTATATTTCATTGAAAGTTATTTCTGCATCTATTTAGATGAACCACAGAACTAAAGTTCTACTTTAGAGCCTATAATTTAGTCTTTTTTTAAAAAAAGATTTTATTTATTTATTTGAGAGAGAGAGCACAGCAGGGGAAGGAGCAGAGGGAGAGGGAAAAGCAGACTCCCCGCTGAGCAGGGAGCCCGACACAGGGCTCAATCCCAGGACCTGGGATCATGACTTGAGCTGAAGGCAGACACTTGACTGAGCTACCCAGGCACCCCTTGTTTAGTCTACTGTCTACTTTAACTTTCTAATTAGTGTGGCATATTGGTATTGTACATTTATAGACTTTTTAAATATTGAAATCCATGAAATCTTGGAATTATACTTGATCATAGTGTATTTTATATAGACTACTAAATTTTACTTGCTAATGCTTTATAGCATTAGCTATAGTTTTGTAGTTTCTCCTCAGAGCTTAGCATAGTTCTGTGGAATCAACGACTTAAGTAAATGTTTTGCAGAGGTTTTTCAGCAGGGCCCCGCTTGACAGAGCTTCTGAGTGCTCTCTCACTATGGTGCTTCTGGGCTGCCAGAGCACATGCACTCATCTCATTATTAGTCATTATACTCCATACAACTTGCCTGTGCAAGAAAAGCAAAGTCAAACTTGTATCCTTTGTCCTTGGAGAGAAAAAATATATGTAAGCTTGAGTTATATAGGAAAACAAGATTTAGTACTCAGAGATTGAGTTCTTTTTAGGCATTCTCAGAAATAGTAGCCAAATATCTGCAACAGTAGCACTGATCCATAGGATGTGGTTCAGTATTAGGAGAAGCAGAAATTGGCAAGTCTTGGTTTGGAGGTTTTTTTCTTAGTTGTTGCTGTTAGGATTTAATTTTTGGTACTTAAAGATGTACACATACACATACACTGTGGCACTTATCTAATTTTTTCCCCCTTTCCTATCATAAGAGCACTTGTGGGCAGGGATCATTCTATTTTATTAAATTCAGTAAACAGGAAGCAACTATTATGTGCTAGGCATGAAGTATTAGGCTAAGGGGACATAGTTATAAACAAGACAGAAGTAGTCTCTGCCCTCATGAAATTTATAGAAAGGAAGAAAGGTATTTAAAAATTATAAACATGAAAGAAGTCCAGGAGGCAATGGGAGCATATAGCAAAGGAACATAGCCTAGTCCACAGAATCAGAGAAGACTATCCTAGGAAGGCTAAAACTAAGCTTAGACTTAAAGAAGGAGTAGAAGTTAGTCTCGTACAATATAGCAGGAAGTATGTTTCAGGCAGAGGGAATGATGCAAAAGCACAGAAAGAAAAAAAAAAAGAGGAAGAGAATATACAAGGAACTGGAAGGACTGGAAAAAGACCAGTCCACCTGGCACACGATGTACCATTAGCTGAGGGACGGGCAAGGGGCAGGTCTTGAAATCAGGCTAAGGACTTGGGATCTTATACTACAGGCATTTTCTGTGACCCCTTAACAGGGCTCCTTGCTTGCTGGTAGGTATTAATTAATGTTTGTTAAAGGATTAAATACGAAGGTCAGTTAGATTTCCTTCTCTCTATGCATCTCCTTGGTAAATGGAAAATTCCCAGCACTGCTTCTCAAATAGCTATAGCCATTGCAGCTCCAGAATCCCCACATGGGCAGATGGTAGGGACTGCAGGGTGGTTAGAGAGCTGCTAAAAACTAGCCTTAAAGCTGTGTTCAATTGTAGGTCCACTGCATCTACCGAGATTGTGTGTTTACTAAGGTGGTTGTGGAAGGGGTGCTCGTGCTGATTGGGGGGGTGTGCCGAAGCTGTGCCAAACTGTCATTTGGCTCTGTGATTGGCTGCAGCCTTCTCTGCAGATTTGGATCTTGCTCAACCATCACAATTTTAGTGAAGCAACTTAACCTTTATCTGATTCATTACAAAAGCTAATATTTACTTTATGTAATAATAACATTGTACTTTTGATGGTGGTGGTATATGTTAATGAACTATCTTTTCAGGCAAGAATCTTTTGTGGCATTTTTAACAAAGCTATAAAAATACACATATGCAGTGGAAAGGAGCTGAAAAATGTGTGTCATTATAACAAGTAAAAACAACCCCAAAAGTTGAGGATCATATTAATCTAATCCAAGAGATACCCCAGGTTAGGCAGGCAGTCATTGTAAAGCAGACTGTTGATTTATAAGTTACCTTTTATACACTTTTCAGGAAGAAAAAAAAGATCTTTGCATGGGCAAAGGCTGTTTCACACAACTTAACTTTGTGAAGTTCCAGGACTGTAATCAGATTCGAGGTTGTAATGTCTGGAGACACACTACCAGTAAGTCTGGAGGATTCCCAGTAAGCAAAGGGACAGGAAGGGAGCTTCTGGGGTTTGTTGTCACTCAGAGAAGCAGTTGGGGAAAAGTTTTGAGGGTGAGGGTGAGGGTGAGGATGTGTATTAACTGCTGCTTCCTTTCTTAGGAAAAGAAAACACAACAGTATAGGCTTTGAGGCAAATGGGTGTGGGATGGAGTCAAGCCTTGGGAGAACATTGTTTTTGAGGGAAGACGACCTCCCCGCTGTTCTCTGCAGTCCATTGCCCACCGCTGGGGTCGCTGCGCTCAGCCACACATCCCTAGTTCAGCCTGCTCTGAACCATGCTGGGATGGTAGTCCAGCCGGGGTGGCTTCCACCTACAGGCACCCAGCGAGCACTCTCAGTTTTCCTTTGTCTCTCACCTTTCCTCACAATTCTCCTTCTCTCATTTTGCCCGTTTCTGTCTTCTCCTCTTTTTCTTTAAAAAATAAAAATCCAGCAGGAGTTGTGACCTCTAGTTCTCCCAGAAAAGTGCGGTAAGTACCCTACCATGGGCATTCAATATTTAAACCTTCTGTCAAGAAAAACAGTTGTCATTGTTCTCTCTTGGGGCCCAGGGGAGAGACACAGTAGGACTTTCTCTTTCACTCTCCCATGGAATCCCTTCCTGAGCTTGCTCTCTGGAGGTCGACAGACCCACCCTTTTCAGCAGCAGCTTGCTTCGGAGGGTGTAAAAGTCACTGCTTGGTGAGGGCACACAACCCCTCTCCACAGCTGCGGAACTAGCCTTGGTCAGAGGATTGGGAGCCCAGCCTTGCCCCGGGGCCCTCTGCCTGGACTGCTGCCACACTGCAGAGCCCGGACAGAACTCGGATGCACTCCCGTTTCAGTGTTTGAGCATATCTGTGTGGGTAACGAACACTCGTCTCCCCTACCAGATTGAAAGAGTCTTGAGAGTGGGGGTGGTCTCATTCCACCTCTGGTCCCCACTGAGTCCTGAGAAGAGAGGTCTCCCCTCACCTGTGGTCATGCGGCAGGGACCCTCAGTTAGCCGTCTGCTCCTTTCTTGCAGACTCTTCTCCCACGAGGCCCTGGGAACGTCACATCACTTCTAAGTTTTCCTTCACCATTCCAGTGGCCACACTCAGGGTCTCCGTGAGAAACAGCAATGATAGGTCAAGGCTGGACTGAATTTTCATTTTATTTAGAATCACCGGTCTCTATTCACATCTGAATCCCGGTCTTTAACCGAGGAATCCATTTTTGAAGAGTTGCATTTCTCTCTAGAAAAATCAAGATGGGTACTAGGCTTATCTACACATAGTAAATAACAACAACCATAACCGCTGTTTCATGAGGATTTTACTCCATGCCCGTGCCTGGGTTAAATGTTTTTCCACATAATATCTTAAATAAGAAAACATCTTATAAGACCCTGAAGTCACACAATTGGCAAACAGTACCACCTAATCTCACACTCGGGTCTTGTGGTGACGAGGGAAAAATTTCTAACTGAAGATGTTATTTTTTATAGAGAGCAATAGCCTTTGAAAAAAATTAAACTTCAAAAAGGAAGCTGATTTCCGAGGCACCTGTTTTGTTTTCAGCGTAGCCTAGCAAAAAGCCATTTTCACCCTCTCCTGGCCTGTCTTCCTTTCTTGTCCTCTACCTGCAGTTGTAGTCAGTCACACAACGGCACACACTGGACCAGTGCAAAATGGTGGCAACACCCAGATTTAAGGTCTTCAGTACCTGCTCCCAGGCAACTGGCACATTAAATGAATCTGGATTTTTTATTTGATTTTAAACTTCTCATCTAGGATGTAGTCTCCCCACGGGGCTTCGTTTTTGTGGTATTTCTCCCTCTAACAAACTTGAAAAATATAAAATTGAAGCGGAGGAGGTGTGGACACCTCTACCAGAGCTACAGATAAAGCTTTTTTTCTGGTTTATTTTTTCTCAGACTCTATACACCCATCAACGATTTTCATGAAGTATTTATTTACCAATTAGCACTATGAACTGGTTGATTTAATGATCTCTCCTATGATTTATGCATAACTTCTATTAATTGAGCCTGTAGAGATGAAGGGCGGATATAAATTAGTGTGGAAAATGTATCACTTGTCGTTACTTTAAGCAAATACAGTTCCCTTCAGCTATCTTTGCTGCCCTTTTCCCTTTAAGTTTCTTGAATTTTAGGTAAAGGGGTACATAAGTACCAGGGAATACTCAGGGATTGGGTGTTGGTCTGGACCTTTCACACTTGTTAACATGGTTAACAAGACCTTTTATTGATCTGTAACTTGATTCTTAATAGTTACAGGATTTCAAAGGGAAAAGGCAATAAGCTGAAGTTAAAAGGCAACTTAGAATTTCCAGCATTGCCATCAGCCAAACAGGCTGCTGATGAGTTATTTTTAGGCTGGCTGCCTTTGATTCTGACCCTTAGGAGGAAAACTGAAATCAGGTTTCAGTAGACATTAGGTAGTTACCCTGGAAATCTGGGATGCTTTCAACAAGTCAGCATAACTGAGAACTTTTCCACCCTTCTCAGCTCCTGAGCCTCAGATCCATGCTCCTGACTGTTCCTCCTCTAATACAGTACTTCTCAACCTTGACTGCATATTGTAATTGCCAGGGAAGCTTTAAAAAATGTCCACCTGCCTAGGACCCACCTCCTGAGATTCTGATATGATGGTTCTGGCTATGGCTGGCCATTGGGATTATTTCAGAGTTCCCCAGATGACTCTCTTGTGCAGCCAAGGCTGAAAACTGTAGCTCTAAGGACGCGCACAGAGAGGAAGCCTGATAAATAAGTCTTATGCATAAATTCCAGCATGTCCTCAGGTTGCAAATGTTTCTGTGACTCTGAATAATACATCCCAGGTGAACAGCCAAGAAGGGTTTCAGGAATCAGTTGAGCATGTCTTTCTTTTACAGAGGAGCAAAAATATCTGCTCTTATACCTAGCTTACCTCTAGAAAGGTCAGGACAGGAAGGAGCAGCCTGTATGAACAGGCTGCTCATCTTCACCACCCACCAGCATTTTCGTCTTGACTCTGACAGAACCACCCTCACTTTTGCATACCCTTCCATGGTTTTCCAGGAGCGAACACTGGGTCACATTGGGCACAGGCAGGCTCTCCCCCTTGTGACATCTGTGAGATGACCAGCCAGCATTAGGAGTACCATTTGTGGGCAGTGGAACAGACCCAAGGGACCTGAAACCTATAGCTGTGGCCTCATCAGCACCTGGCTCTGAACAAGCAACTGAGCAAGGCAATAAGGAGAGTCCCAGCTCTTGGAGTTGGCAATCATGTCAAGAAATCACACAGTGTTCAGGGAGTGGTCTTGTTATCTTCACTTAGGAAAGTGGCACCATTGTTGACGTGAATTTACTAAGCAGTAGAACGAAAATTAGAAAGTAAAAGCGAGTCTTCTTCTAATACAGACTCGGTTATAACCCACTTGTAGATCTCTGCATGTCTTTGGCCTTTGACTTTGTGGTATGCAGCCATTTGTTTTGGCCCCTTTACCTTGTGACCTCAGGTTCATGGGCCCAATTGATGTCCAGTTCCTCTGCCCTAGACCCAACAGAAATACCAGGCTGAGAGCAATACTTCTCACAGCAGGCTGGGCCTCACCAAAGTGATTTATGTGTTTTTACTTGGAGACTATATTTTAATGCCGAGATTTTTCTGATTATCTCTTTGTGTGCACCCGCTCACCACATGGGCTCTTAATTTAGAAAATATTCAGCAATTACATGTGGAATTGATACTTTACATAAAAGCAAAAATGGTGCCTGTTATGTATGTTACTGAAAATTTTGATGTCTTTTATTCTTCTGGCAATAGAGATATGTGACCCAAAGAAATTGCTCATTATTTTCCATTTTCTATGAGATGAAAAGTTCTTAATTTAAAAGCAGAGCTGCCCCCGAATAAAGGTCACATGGTGGAAATTTTGGTTTCAGTGGCCCTGAAGACTTTGTCAGGCACCAGAGATACTGTTGTGTTCTCATAAAATTTAATTACTGATGACCCTGAATCAAATCTAAATTTGATTTAAACTAAATCTAAAATTTTTGAAATTAATTTTGATGTCAAAATCAGATACTTCAGGGGGCACTGGGCTGGCTCAGTGGATAGAGCATGAGACTCTTGATCTCAGGGTTATAAGTTTGAGCCCCACATTGGGTGTAGAGATTACTTAAAAATAAAATCTTATAAAACTAAAAATAAATAAAAAATAAAATATTGGAAGAAAACGAGATACTTCAGCTTCATGGAACATAATTCTTCCAGGGACTGCTACTTTGACACTTGATTATCCAAATACTTAACAGTTTGTGTAAGCAATACTTAAGTAAAAGCTTTGGAACTCAATTTGGGTTTTTAAAGATGAATCAGTATATTGGTTTTCTATCTTGCTAAGTCTGCCCAGTGCCAAGTAAGCTGAATGTCAGCATGTTGGCTGTAGGGACACTTTGTGATGTAGAAAAGTAATGCCAACCAACTGTAACAGAAAGCACTTAAATAGCATTTCACAACTACTTTTGCAAAACAACAATGCATGACATGGGTCTTTAAAGTGGTTTTGTTGAATTCACACTTACACAGGTAACGGAAGGAAACAACTACTCCCAAACACAGAACCATAAAAGATTTATGTCTTTATTAGCTTGGTCAAAATAGACTCAAACTTGTCACTTTCTGTAGTTAATATTCCTATCACAACCACTGTCCAAATTATGGTGAACTCAGAGCCAAAAGGTATATATACACATATCTCTTTTGTTTATATATATAATACATTATTTCCTTTACACATATTTATATGCTTTATATACATATATATATTTATATATATATTTATATATATATATATATGAAATAGGAGATTACTATCCAGAACAAAAGTCTTTTTAGAGTTACTTTCTTTGAAAACAACAGAAAGGCATAGGAGAATGAATGTTTCCTATGAATAAAAGGACCAAGATTCAAAAATTAAGGTTTTTTTCTCAAAAGTTCTATCTTAATTTTTCTCTTTTGAGTATTAGAGCTGATACCCAAGCTGTTTGGAAACAACTGGAAATACTCTTCTGTATTTTGTTTTACATCAAATGAAATTTCTTATTATGCCCACACCCCCACATTAACATATTTCATTTTTAAGCTACCTGTATCGAGGGATCCAGGCACAAAGCAGACCGCAACCAACCGAGCACTCTTCTCTCCGCACACCAACTAAGGCTACTTTCTTTAAACTTTGTTCTGAATATTTCCATTTCTATTACCGGAAGTAATGCACTCTATGTATTTTTTTTTTTTTTTTTTTTGCCTCTGAACTCTCTGAATCAGCAAAATCCAATTATCTAAAAGATCTTTTTTTCTTTATCTGTACATTTTCCTCCATGAAGGACAGGACATGGAGCTAAGAAAATCTAGCTTAAAGGGAGGAAGTAAAAAGGAGAGGATTAAAAAAAAAAAAAAAAAAGCCTGCTGCTCTCTTTTAAACCCAGGCAGGGAGGGTAGAGGGTGTATTACACTTTTGATACCAAATTTAGAATTTCCTGGAATGTGGGCTGTAGTATTCAAAATGGCTTCTTTCCTTTAGGACCAGAATGCTGCTGGGAAAAACACGTGGCCGAACCGCTGTCTTCACACTCACAGTCTTTCAGACTTTTGACTTTGCCAGGGTGTCTTTGTCGATTAACTTGAGAGAGAATATATCTGAGTATTCAGAGGCCACAGATTCCTGCTACAGTGGGCTGGTGGAAGAAAAAGGTCATATTACCACCCTTGCTCTCAACATTTTAAAAGTGTGAACATCATCAAACTGGGCCTTTGGATCCTTTATTATTTCTCCCTCCCCACTTAAAACTTTTATTTTTTCCCAATACCCTCAGGCATGATAATTTTTTCTTTCCTGAGTGAAATCTATTGATACAACTATTTAATTTAGGTTTTTGATCGCTCTTCTTGGAGCACCAGCACATTCCTGTGGATTTAAGAGCTTGAATAGTGTCAATATGTGCCTGCAATTTTAGACCTTCACAAATGCTAATCCCATTCCCAGAAGGCCTAAAACTCTTGGGTCTCTGTGTTAAAGGTACATAGGGCCTCCATTATTTCCCATGATGATGCTAAATGAGTTCAAACCCCATTCTCTGAGATAAAAAATAAAAAATCAAAGAGGTGTTGGGTTGTAAACCACACCTTTTCACATTTCAGCAGACTAGAGATTTTCTATGAAAACGTGAGGTTAACAACAACAGAAGTCAATGATACAAAGGATGGCTAACAGTCCTCAGTTGGCAGGTCCAGTGTGGGAAGGGAGAGGGATGCAGAGCAGGACAAAAGACTTTTTTTTTCTTTTTTGGCCAATTTTCCCACAGATTTTCTACAAAGCCTGGAATCATAGAACTTTAGAATTAAAAAGGATCTTAGAGATCTTCTAGTACAACCCTCTTGATTTACAGGTGAGCACCATACTTTCTGGTTAACTTTCCTAATGTCTCTTCCTCTAGCTTTTGGCTAAAAAAATAATGTATATGCAGAATACACAAATATTATGTATTCAACTCATTAAAAGTGCACTAAGTTTGATAGCATAAATTTAGAGCTTTACTTCCTAGCAGAAGTCTCTTACACCTACCATTTTGCAATTAATATGCACTCACTTCTCAACTCAGGGTAGTATATTCCATTTTCTAATGCTTATTCCACACCAGGCACCCCGCCCCCCGACACACACACACATTGTCTTATTCAATCCTCACTGTGACCCTGTTGAAAAGATTTTCTTAATTCCCATTTATACATGTGGAAACTGAGGCACGAAGAGGTTAAATCATCTGTCCAAAATCCCATAGCTAAGTGCTGAGATTTCAGCCAAACCTATCTGAACCAAAGCCTATCATAACCACACTGCCTCCTATGTGTATTGTAAATCACTCTCACATGCGCCTTTCTGTTGATGGAGGTACTTTTTGAGGACTTTTTAAGGATTTTTTAGGACTTTGAAGCTGCACTTCAAAGACAGGATTTAGGTGGTAGTCCCCAATGAGATTCCCATTCTCTGTGCCCTAGGTGAAGAGGAAAGGGAACCAAAGATTTGCAGAAATTTTAGAGCAAGAAGAAACATCAGAAGGTCTCTCCACCCCTTTAATAAAGCCATAAGAAAACTGAGACTCTGAGAAATTAAGAGACTTGATACCATTTTTAGGTTAAGACAAGATGAGTGAATGAATTGGCAGGGAAAGGAAGGGAGGGCAACTCACATTTACTGAGCACTAACTGTGTACCAGGCTCCCATGCCAGGTGCTTTTTGAATATCATTTCCTTTCATGTCTCCCTCACTGAGGGCAGGGATGCTCTTTGTCCTGTTTAGTGATTTAACCTTGGTGCTCCTCACACAGCCATAGTAGATGCTCAATAAATATCACTGACTGAATATGTTAATGAATGAATTCCTCCCCAGTTTTAAGGGGAGCCTTACCAACTCCATTTTATAAATAAGAAAACTGAGGTTTAGTGACCCACATTCACAGAGTTTACCCACTGACTCCAGAGCCCACAACTCCTTGCACACCATACCATCAGTGTAGAAAAGATACATCTCCAAGCAGATAAACAGATCTGAGTATCAACTTGTACTGCCTCTCACCCACTTCTTAGCAAAAGCTGGAGAACAAGAGATCTGAGTGAGGTCTTTTGGTCCTATGATGTCGTTATTCTCACAAAATATGCTGGGATCCACTTACAGTATGCTGTGAGGTATCATAAATAATTAAAAGAGAACTGCACATCTTAAAATAAATGAGCTCCATGCACTTGAACATGATGCAGCCTTGGATTTCCACTGTTTTGTTTCCAACTCTCTCTGATGTGCACCCTGGTAGTCATCAGTCAGGAGCATCTGTAAGATTTTCCTATGTCATGAGATGGCTGACCATTTTTCATGGAAAATCCATATTATTTCATGGAGCTCACTGATTTTGTACATTGTGATATTCATAATAACACTGTAACCAACAACTGTTAGTGTTGTCAGCCCAGCATTCCTCTCCTTCACTTCCTCTGGTGCCATCTGCTTCTTTTGGGAAATTGTCCCCTAACACACACATACCTCACGTGCTTGTGATGAGGCTCTCCGGCAAATTATGCTAGCTCCTGGTCAAAACGCTGGGTGTCTGCCCCAGGACTGGTCTATCAGAATTGCTTATCCCCCGGCCACTGTGATTGGTCCAAGGTAGGACATATGCTTCAAGTTAGGCCTGAGATTTTGTATATGCCTACCTCCCAGCCCCCAGAGCGCATCCTCTCTCCCTCCCCCACCCCCCACCACCACACTGCCAAGCAGAGAAAGGCTGTATGAAGGAAAAGAGAGCATTGTTGATGCATGGGAAGGAGCAGAGCTAAGAGATGGAGGGAAAGCTGTAGGCGTGCAAGGGACAGAAGAACAGAGAAAACCCCAGTTACGTGATTTAAACCCCTGGAATCCTGGAAGCCAGCTCTTCTCCCAGACTCTTCCATCAGTTGTTCCCTGTGTTGCACAAACAAATTTAAGATGGTTTTTGTCACTTGAGCCAACAGGCAGCCAATACATTTTCTAATAGCAAATGGGAATTTTACCCTGTGTATTTGGGGAATAAACACAATGGCTAACTGTGTGCTGTGAAATCGTTACCCTGAGGATGGCGGGTCCCAAGCAGCCCCCTGTTGTCCCATCAGCTAAGACCTGGTCCATCTACACCAACCCCAGTCCCACCTGTGTTTCAGCCCTTGCAGCCTTTCTTACTCGCTTTTCTCTGTGGCACATGGCTGCTCCACGCGCACTCCCCCAGTGTACCCACACCTTCACTGCGAAGCTGGATTGACACACTGTCGCTTTTCTGTCTACTTTACTAAAAGTAGCCCAGTAATGGGCACAGCAGGTGATTGTTAAATCCCCATCGGCTACTTGACTCAGCTAAGAGGGTGGTGTGGAGAAGGCCTGAGGACAGAGTTGTGCCCCGGGCTCTAGAGTACCTGTGCAGGAGTTCCAAGGGCTCTGGCGCCCACGACCCCAGCTGCTTCAGCATTCACTAGCTGCGAGATCTCAGGCACGTCACCCTCCCAGAAGCGAAGTTTCATCTGTAAAATGGCAAGAGCCACCATCTTGCAGGGTTGTGCTGAGGAGAAAAGAGAATATATGCCAATCATGCAGTCCAGCCCCTAGCATGTAGGTTTTCAAAAAACGAACCACTACTGTCTTACCTAAAGATGGCCAGATGGTTGGTGGGAATAGCATGGCTGCTAGGAAGGTAAGCTGTCTAGCACAGCTTTAGACAGGGAAGACTAAATTCTGAAACCATTCTTCACCCTCTATCTCTGCAACCCTCTCATTTTGTTGCCCCCTTCTTGTCTACTGTTATTCTCCAAGGGCATTTCTGGGTCTCCCAGGTCCAGAGAACATGCCTCCTGGCCCGTCATAGGTCTTCCTTCTCACTTTTACCCTAACGAACCCCTGCCCCTTTCTCAGCTCGTCTAATGAATGATTGAGGTTCCTTTGGCCACTATTGCTAATGAATCCACGCTCCCAAATATGGTTGCGTTTTAGTGGGGATCTTTTTTTTTTATGTTATGTTAATCACCATATATTACATCATTAGTATTAGTTTTTGATGTAGTGTTCCACGATTCATTGTTTGCATATAACACCCAGTGCTCCATGCAATATGTGCCCTCCTTAATACCCATCACCAGGCTAACCCATCCCCCCACCCCCTCCACTCTAGAACCTTCAGTTTGTTTCTCAGAGTCCATAGTCTCTCATGGTTCGTCTCCCCCTCCGATTCCCCCCCCCTTCATTTTACCCTTCCTACTATCGCCTTCTTTTTTTTAACATATAATGTATTATTTGTTTCAGAGGTACAGGTCTGTGATTCCACAGTCTCACACAATTCAACAGCGCTCACCGTAGCACATACCCTCCCCAGTGTCTATCAATTTAGTGGGGATCTTTTGCGGTAAAAATGCCTGCATCCAGGCAACATTTTTGCCATCGGTAACACCTATTATTCTCTTGTGCTATATTTTGAAATTATATCTTCTCCTAATGGTGTAATTTATTTGCTAAAATTAATTTTCTCACTTTATTCATTATAGGAATAGTTGCCATTAGGGCTTAACTCACCAGCATGATACAGTCAATGCTACTACATTGAGTGAGTGCGTTTCAGGCCCAAAGGAAAGAAATTTGGAGTTCCAATTAGCCTATCTATGATTTTGGCTGGGTTTGATGTAATACTGAAATAAGAAGCCCCATCGCAACCATGCTGAGCAACATCCCTATTCTAATCACCTGCAGCGCTGCCACCCCTGCCAAGAAGGCTGTCATTTCTGGTACCAGGCCTGGGAGAGGGCTGACCCTTGAGCCCCTCGTGTCTCTCCTCCTAGGTGGTCCCTCTGTGGACCGTCACCAGCCCCTGCGGCTCCCTCTGCCTTCTCTTCATCTGAGCTCACTTTTACCTAAATTCAGCTGGGCCTCAGAACACAACGTAAATTGTGCAGAACACTGTTTCTAGCTGTTCCACATACCTAAGCATTACCGCCCATTCCTAATTGGACTTGATTTGGCTATGAAATTCCTGAATTCTGACTTTGTGTTTTCTCCCTTCCAGAAGATTCATAGGAGGAAGAATGACTCATTTTAAATAAGTATCTCTTCCTCTGTTCTTTTGTTCTCTCCTCTGCCCCACCCCACCCACCAGGACTACACCATCGGCCCTCCAGGGTGGAGCAGGCCCTTGTACGGGATAAGAAACAATGCTTTTGTAAAAGGCCATCTCCTAGCTGAAGTAGGCCCAGAAGCTGTTGTTCTTAACACTCGTTCACCAGCCGCAAGCCTAGGAAAGAAATTTACATTTCTTCAGAGATAACTCTCTTCCCCTTGCGGGCTCCAGCTTGTTAGGTACTGTGATCTACCTTTGCCTGGGAGAGAGCCATATGCAGCTGGTTTTCTGGCCACACCTCTTTCTGTTTAGATAGGAAAACATGACTGGAAAATGAAAACTGCTCTCTGTCTTAGGAGTGTGGAACCAGAATTTTTGGTTGTCTGGTGTTGACCTTGCCTTGCCCTCAGCATCCTCCTGTTCCCTGGGGAATCTCCTCCCACTTGTCTAGATGGGACGTAGGGAACACCATTCTCTTTTCCACTACAGAAGTGGCCAGAGAGCGGCCCTTAAAAGAGGCCCTGCCAGGCTGGTGCTCCCCGGACTCTTGAGTCAGCCAGGCAAGGACCTGGCAGGGCCGAATCAGCAGCGCGGCAGTAGCCGGGCCTCTTTCCGTTGTGGGGCTCTCCAGAGTGTCCCTTGATCCTGCCTCTTGTCCAGCCTGGGCTCTTTCTCCATCTCCCCATCAACTTCGTGAATCCCTGACTTCCAGTAATTCCCTTTTCACTTAAGATGGTCTCAATTGGTTTCTGATGACTGTATATCCAAGACCCCTGACTTACTCTGGTACCAGCCTCATGGTGAATGAATCTTCTGGTCAAGTAGATACAGTAGTACCTGTTAGTGGTGGTTCTGCTGCCAACATTCCTGGCTTTGTGGTTCTGCTGTTTATTGCTCATGCAGCTAAAAAGCTTTGCTTCTGATATAATCATTTGTAATAAGATGGCTAGAGAAAGATCAGGACAATATTGGAGTAGAGAACAAACAATTTGGAAAAGGTCTAGTTGTGCAACTTATTTCTCAACATAGCATCTAAACATCATTATCATAGCATTTGGGGACAGCAAAAATGATTGATTTTGTAGAAAATATTTGTTGTTTAATTACAGGATCACATGGGTCTTTTGGCAACCAGCAGATGCCAAAGCAGACTTTAAGCACCATCTTGAGAAACTTGTGATTTGCTTAGTGTGCTTTTAATTTAAAGCATATGGCTTCACATTCAACTGCAGTGTCCAAAATGAAGACATTGGTAATGAATCACTCTATTGGAGAAAACACAGTGCTCCCAGATCAGGTCTTTTGGTCTGTGTACTCAAATGGTTCTGTTTAGAGGCATAAACACGAAGCAGCTCTCTGCTTTAGCTGGGTGTTCCTGGGATGCATGTGACATCAAAGGGCCTCACAAATTCTCCTACAACGTACAGGGCTTGGCACCAGGGCCCGCCTCCATCTGAACAAACAAAGTATAGTTTGGTCACTAGAAAGAATGACCAAAAGACCATTTATTTTATGGCAACTCTTCCTTTTTCAGTCTCTCAGACTATTCGCTTAACCTGAAGCTTTGTGGCACCTGGGGAATCCAGCTATCCTGTATGGAAATTCAGAACTGCAGTCCTTGTAAGAATCACATTCGTAACTGCAGGCAGAGGACATCGGTCCATTGAGACCACATGATCTACCTACTGGTGAGGGACGGCCAGTGAGGAAATGTAAATCATGGTGGTAAAAACATGGGCTCTGGAGTCAAATTTGAATCACCTGGCCGTTTTCTCACGTGAATTTGAGCACAGCATTTCAGGTTCTAGATCTATAAAATGGGGATAATAGTATTAATCTTACAGAGTTATTGTGGGATTTAAATGAAGTAATCCATGTCAGATCTAAGTTAAAAATCTGGTACCTCGGGACGCCTGGGTGGCTCCGTCGTTAAGAGTCTGCCTTCGGGTCGGGTCATGATCCCGGGGTCCTGAGAGCCCCACATCGGGCTCCCTGCTCAGCGGGAAGCCTGCTTCTCCCTTTCCCACTCCCCCTGCTTGTGTTCCCTCTCTTGCTGTGTCTCTGTCAAATAAAACAATAAATTAAAAAAATAAAAATCCCATACCTTGTAAGCTATAATAATATAGCTCTTGTTTTCATTGTTATTAAAGGCAGGATCTATTCGTCTCTGCCTCTTTGCTTCTAGTCGTGTCATGCCTTTGCTTAAATTCAATACATATAAATTTACTAAAGTGCCTGTTGCAGTCTGGGTCCTATGTTTTAGATGCTTTTACGTCCTTCTCAGTGTGTTGTGTCACTTGAAAAGCAGTATTCTACTCATTTTCTTCAGTGTTTCCACCCATCCTGTCTTTATTTCATCCTACAAGACCTTCTCCCCCCACCTCTGTGGCACATTCCTTAGTCACCCTCTATCCCCTTATTACCCAATAGAAAGGATTATATCAAGCTAAGGCATAATTCTGTTAGTGCTGGGAGTACCCATTTGTCCACACTCTGGGCAGTTATGGCTGGCTGCCTTTACATCAAAGAGGCATTTCAGAAGGTGTATGCAGTCTGCTTTATTCTCCAAAGGGAGCTCAGGGTAGGAAATCAATTGCTCACAAAGATTTACAATAGCTCTTTATCTATTAGGCAAAGTTAATCTGTTGCTAAATATAGATGTTACAAATATTTTTCCACTTTATTGTTTGCCTTTCAGTTTTGTTTGGGTTTACTTTTTATTTGTTTTTGGGCTTTGGCTGTTTTTGTTTTGCTGTTAAAAAGTCTCTTGGGTTTTGTTTCTCATTTTAATGTAGTCAACAATTAGTTTCTTTTAGATTATCTGCTTTTGGTCTTACGTATGCTTAGAGAGCTCTTTTCCACCCCCATGATTATATATTCATCCATATCTTCTTTCTATCATTTTAACCCTGTTTTTAATATTTAGATTTACCATAAATATCCTTGAAATGTGTACCTTTAAGCTATCAAAATTTATCTGGCACAGATGATTAACTTCATAAGTCAGCCACCCTTGTTGACTGTTTTCCCCTCTCGGAGGTAGGTCTTGCTACTTTATGATCGGGATGACTCAGGGAAGGCGCTGATGAAAGGAGGTAAAAGCTAAAAGCATCCTACTCGGCATACACAATAGAAAGTTCTGAAGACCATCACTTCCTTGTTTATATCTAATTTCATGATTTGTTGTGACCCACTTTAATGGCTTAGCCTTTTAATTGGGTTTTCTGCCTTTATAAAATAATACAGAGTAACTGTTAATTAATGGGATTTGTCTTACTTTGCAACAGTGCTGGGCCAGAGAAAGAGGGTTAAGAGTCACTCTTAGGTCCTTTTCACTTTTTGCACTTTTTGTTTCTGCTCTTCTCACTCCAGCCAAGGTTTTCATCGCCTTAGCTTGGACTGCTGGTGTCCCTTTTTCTTCTTCCTTCTGTCCCTCCTCCAGTCCATCCCCCCGCTGGTGCTATACGTCACTCTTCTGATCAGAAGCCTCAGCGTCTCCGGAGAGCCCACGGGACAAAAGACAAAATCTTTAAAACTGACTTCCAAACCTGCACAGCCAAACTTTATTTTACATATTTCAAAACTAAAGTCTCCACTTCCCTGCCTCTGAAATACACCTTCCTAATTAGTGGTGACTCCAGGGGAAGGCCTATAAGCACTTTGCCTCCATAATACATTAATTAGCTCCATGAAAAAGCTATCCCAAATAAAAGTCGTAGTATTGTTTGAAATTGCAAATACTAATTGTCCATGTACTATAAAGTGTGAAAGAAAGCATCTTTAGAAAACTGCCATTTGGAAAGAAATCTAATAGCATATTATCCACGAAAAAAACAAAACACCAAGCACTTGCTGCATAAGCCATTTGATAATCCATACTTCTTTATTCTAAAGGATTATTTTTCTAAATGTCTTAAAATTTCATATTCCTTCTGTTAATATTCCTATGGCTTATGCATATTATTCCTAATGGTTATGATTGCTGATATCCCCAAATTTCATAGATGAAAGAGTCACAAAAACACCAGCCATCTTTCCTTATCACGAACTATATAAAAATCACATTTATTCCCAATCTAACTTGCTTTGGGATTTGGGCTAATAATTGTTTAATTAATATTGGGTAGAAGTTTTGTGTAATCATTTAAGAACATTTTATGGTTTTAAAATGATACAAAAAACCTCCAGGTGCCTGGCTGGCTCAGTCGGTTGAGCATGTGACTCTACCTTGGGATGGTGAGTTCAAGCCCCACTTCGTGTGCAGAGATTACTTAAAAATAAAATCTTTTTGTGCTATGGTGAGTGCTGTGAATTGTGCAAGACTGTTGAATCACAGATCTGTATTTCTGAAACAAATAATGCAATATATGTTAAGAAAAAAAAGAAGAAGAAGAAGATAGGAGGGGAAGAATGAAGGGGAGTAAGTTGGAGGGGGAGACGAACCATGAGAGACGATGGACTCTGAAAAACAAACTGCGGGTTCTAGAGGGGAGGGGGGTGGGGGGATGGGTTAGCCTGGTGATGGGTATTAAAGAGGGCACGTTCTGCGTGGAGCACTGGGTGTTATGCACAAACAATGAATCCTGGAACACTACATCAAAAACTAATGATGTAATGTATGGTGATTAACATAACAATAAAAAATTTTTAAAAATAAAATGAGATTTCACACCACCAACAACAAAAATAAATAAATAAAATCTTTTAAAATATTTTTAAAAAATAAAATAAAATGTTATGAAAAACCCATATGGTTATCAGTGGAAACCTTGTTAAATGGCAGTGCAGCCATAAAAATGGAGCCGTGGAAAGGAGTGAGGTACATCTCTATGTATTCTTGTCATGTAGCCTCCATGTTACATCAAGATGTGAGAAACGCAAGGCAGGGGCGCCTGGGTGGCTCGGTCGGTTAAGTGTCTGCCTTCGGCTCAGGTCATGATCCCAGGGTCCTGGGATCGAGCCTCACATCGGGCTCCCTGCTCAGCTGAGAACTTGCTTCTCCCTCTCCCTCTGCCTGTAGCTTCCCCTGCTTGTGCTCTCTCTCTCTCTCTCTGACAAATAAATAAATAAAATCTTGAAAAAAAAAAAAAGGAAGAAGAAAAGCAAGGCACAGAGTATAGAAGTATGCTCCCATTTGAAATTTTATTGGGTTGCGGTTTTGTTTTAGGGACAAGAGCTGTAGAGCCTTAGGATTGTGTCTACATAGACTGTTTCACACAATACAGCAATGGCAGTGGTTGCCTCTGGAGCTGAATCTAAGGTTCTGGAAAGGACTTATTTTTCATTCTGCAATCTTGTGCTATTTGACTTTTTTTCCTGTACCTAAAATGTGTGAATTTTTTATTAAAAATATTAATTAAACACTTTAGACTAAAATTTGTAATGAAATTTTACTCTCACTTAACAACATTTAAGCTAAGAGGGAAGCAAACTGTACCAAGAGATACAGAAACCAAGTAGGTCAGCATTTTTGGAGTTAGAGGGGAAAAAATAAAACCCTCTTAAATAGAAGAACATTCTTCAATGATGGCATATTTTTCAGAACTTAAGAGACAAAATAAGATCAAGCAAGGTTAGAAAAGCTGTATTAATTAAAGTGACCCAAACACACTCCTTCCAGAAATACAGGAAAAGAAAATGGAGGAGGAGATGACACTTGAGGAACATGGCATTGCAGAAAGAGGCCACATAAAGCAGATGTGCAAGATTATAGCTAGTTAGCTAGTTCTCAAGTCTACATTTTTGCTGATAGTGGAAAACAATCTGGTAGCTTCTAGGTAAACTCAATCACTTCCAGGATTTTTTATAGTATCTCTTTATTAAATATTGTTAATTCTGGGCTCTCCTCCCTCACCCTTCTTTATCTTCTTCTTAGCCAAATTTTAAAACATTTTTGACTATACCTATTGCCCGGATTCCCTCCCCTACAGAATCCCTTGGGCCCATTACTCTCCTGACACAGTTGTCAGGGTGACTAAACACCTCCAGGCCACCAGATCCAGAGGACCTTCTCTGTCCTTTCCTTACTCTGCCTCTCAGCAGCATTTGATAAAGCTGACCACCTCACCCTTCGTAAACCACTCTCTTTCCTCAGTGCCTCTGAAGACTCACCCCTGAGCTGTCCCCTAACCTCATGGCTGCTCTTTGTTTCCTACTAAGTGTTAGAGTTCCTCAGGCCTCTGAGAACCCTTTTTTCTTCTCCCTCTACATTTATTCCCCAAACCTGACGTTCCATTGATGAGTTGATGACTCTCCAGTTCATATGTCCTGCCCAGATTGTTTCTCTGGATTCCAGACATGCTTCCCACTTGACATCACCACTCAGATGGTTTCTCAGGCAACCCACACTTAATATGTCCAAAACTGAACTCTTGATTTCCTCATGGCCTCGGAAACCTTAATCTTCCCTTGGTGTCCCCTAGTTCAGTAAATGGTGTACCATCCACCCAGTGACCCACACCAGAAGTCTGGAAGTCATTGTTAATGACATGAGCTGAAGGCAGATGCTTAACGACTGAGCCACCCAGGAGCCCCAGAAATCAGGAATTCTAAGAGTGATAGAAATCTCTCTTCTTGACTTGCTGATGAGAAAGATTTGGTTTATGGGTACCTGGGTGGCTCAGTCATTAAGCATCTGCCTTCAGCTTAGGTCATGATCCCAGGGTCCTGGGATCGAGCCCCACATCAGGCTCCTTGCTCAGTGGGAAGCCTGCTTCTCCGTCTCCCACTCCCCCTGCTTGTGTTCTCTCTCTTGCTGTGTCTCTCTGTCAAATAAGTATTTTTGTTAAAGAAAGAAAGATTTGGTTTGTGAAGGGGAAATAATATAATTAGGGGTCACTGACTTCTGATGTGCTGCTTTATTATTTTTTTAAGATTTTATTTTTTAAGTAATCTCTACACCCAATGTGGGGCTCGAACCCACAACCCCAAGATCAAGAGTCACATGCTCCACCAACCAAGCCAGCCAGGCACCCCCTCATGTACTGCTTTAAACTTGCATACCTTTAGACTACCATAGACAAGGGCACCTGGGTGGCTCAGATGGTTAAGCGTCTGCCTTCAGCTCAGGTCAAGATCCCAGGGTCCTGGGATTGAGCCCTGCCTTGGGTTCCCGGCTCAGCGGGGAGCCTGCTTCTCCCTCTCCCTCTGCCTCTTCCCCTGCTCATGCTCTCTCTCTGTATCTCTATGTCTTAAATTAATAAATAAAATCTTAAAAAAAAAAAAAAACTACCATAGACAAAATCTAAGAATATTTAACGAGTTGCCTGAATTTTGGGAATAGGTACATTTCTGGAGACTTCCTAGTCCACTTTGTCTAATGATACAGATAGTTAAAAGCATTAGGTTGTTTGGAAACATATAGGTTCTGGGCTAATTTCATTTCTTACTTGCTGTGTACTTGCTCTTTCTGCAAGATACAGATACATATAGTGTGTAAGTTCCACAGACTTCTCAGTACAATTCATGAGCTATAAGAGAACTGAGAATCAAGCAATAGACATTAAAAGGATGGCACTTTGTGGGCATTGCTTTGAGCTTTCAGTGGGATTATACAAGACCAAAGGATCCAAAACTCATCGAGAGAAGTTTCCATAAATGATAAACGGTATTTCTCATACTTCAGATTCTTATGACTGTCTAAATGTCCTTCACGTAGAAGCTCTTGGAAAGATATCACCCAGTAGGAAAAAAAAACCTCATAACTTTTCTTTTGGCCTGTGTGCTCTGACTGGTTCATTCAAGCCTAAAGTGTAATTTTTTTTTTCAGTGCTTCCAGCCTCTTTCTCATGAAATCAACCATTGATCTGAAAGTCAGAGATGCAAATCCGGAGAAAACTGGAAGCATTCCAGGGCCCGCAAATAAAAGTTAATTACCTAAGGAAAAGTACAAGAAAGACTTTTGTTTTCCACCAAAATCTCCTCCCCAGGCTATTAGCTATGTCGTACATGGGCCCGATCAATATATTAGCGCTTGAGAACCAAAGTCCCTTGGAATAAATTAATCTGTCAGGGAAAGAAATAAACAAAGAACAAATTAACATGTTTTAAGACATTGCTTAAATTTTCATAAATATAGAACTTGAGATGGGATGATGAGTTCCCAGGAGCCAGAGCTAATATTTGGTTGTAATTAAGAGTTGCTCTTTCATGTTTCGTCTGATGTAGGTGGGAAATCGCCCACGTGCTTGCTGAGTTCCTTGCTCATGCTTCCTCACAAATGCCTCTGTTTACTTCATTAATAAGAAATGGATGTCTCACAAATTACGCTGGCATGCTTAGCTTGTTTTACCTCTAGCTAATATTAAAGTAATGAAATGCTATACACAAACACACACACTGTACAAACGGGTGTTCCTTCAGAGACATCCATGTATTAATTTTTAGTGTCTCAAAAGGACCTAATGACTTAATCCCTGATACACTGGACCTGTCTGAGAGGCTAAGGCAAAGGACCCCAGTGTGTTCCTCAGTGGGTGCAGGGGTGCAGTGTCAAAGCTAATGATTATCAGGAAGGACAATACTATGTAAGTTACTCATTTGTAAAAACTATGGAAGGACTCATTTAGATATGAGAACCAAAAACCCATCTCAAACTAGCTTAGTCCAAAATGTAATTTATTAGGATTCAAACAATGTCATTAAGGCCTCTCCCTCTCTCCCTCTCTCTCTGCTGTCTCTCCCTCTCCCTCTCTCCCTCCCTCTCTGCTGTCTCTCTAAAGTGCTGCTTATCCCTTCTGGGCAACGTTTTTCAGTGTTGGTAAAATGACCACTGACAGCCCTGATCCTGTCTCAAGATCCCAAAGGACAAAGGCACTCTCTCTTCCAGTGCCCTATCTCAGGTCTCCTACAGGAACTTCAGCCCTGCCTGGCTTGCACACCACCACCACCACCCACCCCCCCACCCCGCCCCGGAATGGATCGCTGTGGATGGGAAAGGGGAACACTGCTGGGCCAGGCCTGGGCTATAGGTTCAACCTGAACTTGGGGAAGAAGGAGAGGTGGGGAGATCAGCCACATGCAAATACCTCAAATATGTTCCCCACAGTAGAGGAGGCTCTCAAACCAAATCAGGGAGCAAAACAATGTCTACCTGAAGAGTTTTATTTCCATTATATTCATCATGCTCTGTGGCTCAATGTAGCTGATTTTTGGAAGGGGAGACCAAGGCAGAGATCTCTATGACTTTATAGCAAGTCTGACTTCTCTTGACAAAGTTATTGCCCTCTATCACGTGGTCAGTAATTTTCTATCAAGTTTTCTAAATGAAAACTCCCTGGGGTTCTTGAATACAGAAATGGGACACCTACATACATTCCTTTTTCCAGCCATGGTAGCTCTGTCAAATAAAATAATGTTCTTTTTACTTCCTGCTACATCTTTAAGTATTGTTCTACTTCATGGGATGTATTGGTTCTAAATACCCAATACTTACTAAGTTATACACAGGAAAAAGTAGCGGAGTACAGTACTTTTCTATCAGTTGAAAACTTTTAAAATGCTAATTTCTATGTTTGAATAACTCAGCACTCTTGAGAATTTTGCATTTGGGTAGTAGATAAAATCTGAATTGCATATTTTGATGTAAGATGCCTGCTCTAATTATTGAGCAATTTCTATACTGTGAAGCTAGTTTATATAATTCTCAGTACAAGGATACAGAGGTGGAAATATACCCTTCAAAGCTGTATTATCACAGAAAAGAGACTGAAGTCTCTGAAGCAAGTTGTTGCAGATTTGGGGGGTCAGAAAGAGTCACTGAGTCTATTTGCCTTTTAGGAGGAGGGTAAGCATAGCTTGCACTTTACTAACCTTCATGTAAGACTCGCAGATTAACCCCAGCGAACAGCATGGCAAATTCATCAGGACTACAAACAACCATGTTCTGGAATGGAGAGAATTAGCAGGTCAGCCCTGTTGGCAACTAGATGAGGCACCACCTAGATCCTTATGAAACAGAGATTTGGCTGATTAAAAACATTCTGCCTCAAAATTACATACGTAACATTACATAGACATTTAACCCATGTTTGAGGAATCTTATGTAAGGGAAGGTTCTACCAACAAGTGATATGTCTTAAATGATTATGCTTTTTTGTTTCTTTTTTTAAGGACAAGGGCCAGAGTCATTAAGCAAAATGGAATCCCTAACAACCAGCTCTGGGGATAACATTTATTGCAGCAGAACTGTATTTGTACAAAATGGGAGTGTCAAGGACATTGAGACCTATGAGAATTCTACAGATTAGAAATGGAATCAGGAGTAGTTCAGGGACACCTGGGTGGCTCAGTTGGTTAAGCGTCTGCCTTTCGCTCAGGTCATGATCCCGGGGTCTTGGGATCATGTCCTGCATCAGGAGCAGGGAGCCTGCTTCTCCCTTTACACCCCTCTTCCCACCACCACCCCCCCATCGACTGGTGAGTTCCTTAAGGGCAGAGGTCTTTGTTCACTGCCACATCCCCAGGGCCTGGCACAGAATAGGCCCTGAGTAAAATTGAATAAGCAATAAGGGACAAATTTCACCTTTAGGGAGAAAAAGACATGTTTACTCTCACCAGCGGTGCCAGGGGTTAGCAGGGAGTCATGGTTCTGGGTATAGCATGACAACTAGCATTTGGGCTCATCCCACTGCACCAAGACTTGCGGCAGGCACTGTTGACAAGGGGCCACACCTCAGGGCAGCCAGAGGAGATTAATCTTGTAATGGGAAAGAAAGGGCCATGGTCCCCTTACCCTTTCACCAGGAAAGTGTGGGGGAGAAATAGACCATAACAAAAGGAGCATGGGCTTTAGTGCCAATTGAATCCTGGGTTCTACTCTCTGCTTCTCAGGGAAGTAAACTTGAGTAAGTTAGTACCAGCAATCTTCCAAACTAAACCAGTGTGCAAATCTTCTATGAAGTTGTAGTGTGAGATTGGGCAGTAGGCATCAAGTTTGGATATTTTTACCTAACTATTTAAAAGAAAACCCTCATACCCATTTCCAGAGACTCGGAACTCTAATTAGTACTGGGTTTCCATGATTTAAAAGTCACGTTCACACAGTCACCTTTATATACCTAAGAAAACTAAAAGCTTTCAGGAGAACTGTCAAAATTAGCATGAGCCCAACTACAGAACCTTAAGAACAGGATTTGTCCATGCCTTATGCCCACAGTGTTCTCTCACTAGGGATTTGTATGTCTCTGTTTAAACTCGGTTCTTTGTGAGTGGAGCCTTAATTAAAACACTACCTCTGATAGGCTGGCCAATAGTGGATGTAAATTTATCCAAAGTTTAGGATAGGATAATAAAAAATGATTGAGGTTCAACTCTCAGAATTGTGCATTTCTACTGGTCTGCGACCACCTTGATTTCTTCTCTAAATGATGTCTACTATCTGAATCAGCAGCTAGTGTCCTCTGAGTCCCCCTTCACGGGACCCTACATCTGAGAGAGTACAGTATCCTAGATCTTTCCCATTACTTTTCCCCTAGCCCAGGCATCTAGAACCTTGCCAAAAGCTTCATGAGGATAATTTTAGCTACTATTCATTCTTAACAATATCAGGAAAGTACATTCACCATCTAAAAACAAATACAAGCCTGAGTCCTTTTCCTTACACTGGCTGCTTTGTAATCAGAACTAAAGGTATTCTGAAGATTAATGTTAGAACCACACAATAATGAGCTGGAATGCAAATTCCTCTCATGAATTCAACTATAATATTATATTAGTGATTCTTACAGTGAGAATAGAAGCTCATTCTAAATTAGTGTTGTAATACATCTTAAGGATCACATTATAAGTTTTCTTTGTTCTGTAAGTGTAACAATCTGTGATCAAAAGAAATAAAATTCTGTACTTTAAACATATTTTCTTTCTTATGTATTTATAGTTGAGGAGGGGCATCCAAAAGTCTAAAAAGAAAAAAAGAGAGAGGCAACTTAATAATGTAAGCCAAGTCAGTGACCAGGTATATGCAGTATGTGACATCTATGACTGCCACCTCTTTGTACAGATTATTTTAGAATGACCTTAGAAAGTGAGTCCCAGCGTGTTTTTAAAATTTTCATTGTGTCAAAAATTACAACTTAAATGATCAATTCAGGCACATCCTAGGTAAAGCTGTCTGGTTTTCTCTTCTTAGTCACAGATTGTACTATAGTGTGTAGAATACATCTAAATGTGTTATTTGGTATGAGCCCTGCCCCCACACTTCAGGCTTCACACATGCCCATTGCCTCATTATCCAACATAGATGTTCTGATTCCTAGCCATTATCAAACCATTAGACAGAGTTTCCTGGGCTGGTCCCAACCCAGGCACCAATGAATTATCATTATGGCCAGAGATGGACCTGAAAATGTGGCTACCTGGCCCAACTCTCAAAAATGAAAGACCCACTTTGAAAATAACATCACTGTTCATGTTTATATCTCCAAAAAGTGGTCTCCATGAAGTTCTTCTTCTTTTTTTTTTTTTTAATCCAGCTTCGACAGCCTCTTTCTTTCCAGATGGTGCATGGAGCCAAGCCTGTCAGAGACCCTTAGTCTCCTGCTGCCTTTTAATGCTGGTCCTTGATTGCTAATGACCCCCAGCTGGACTGGCTCCCCAACCCATTTAACCCCACTCTGCTGGGTCCCCATCTCATGCAGGGTGAGAGGCAGTGAGAGCTGGAAGTGAGAAGGTGCCAAGTCAGCCAGAACCTCCCGCCCTTTCAGAGGTAGTGGCGCGTTTCCCGGCGCCATCACGGATGTCCAAGATCACTCCAGTGGAGAGCTCCTGTTAATATGATTTTCTTTATTGTCAGATAAATGCTACCAGGTTTCTGATCGTTAATATTTTATTTGACTAAGCCATGATAACAGAGTCCCTGAAAGAGTGTTTCCTTTAGGGTCCAAGGGTGGAGAACTGCTGATATGGATTCCCTAAAATATGTTAGTTTGGAAACTTAAAATTAAATGCACTGAACTATCGTTTAGCCTGGTCAGACCTAGTGGTCAGAGCAGCTCGAATGTGTCAGTATACAAAGTCACTGCAAAGAAGTTGAATAAAAGTGGTAATTCATTTCCTTGTCAAGGCCTAAATCACTGTATAACCCAGGAGATATCCATTTTCAGATATGCTGATAACCACTATAAGTATTTACTTTGTTAAGCATGGCTTGTTTTTTGTGACATGCTGGAATGTGCTTATAGCTATACCAGTCAAATGACTCAGAGAAGTGGGATTTAAATGGGAAAAAAAAAGGTTAATGACATTAATTTGTTGAGAGATCCTGAGTCCTGTGGAGAGACACAGGTCTCATGACCTCCTCATGACAAGATAACCTCCCATGAGAATAAAGGGAAAGGGAGGGTATGAGAGGCCATCAAGCTGTATATTGTTTCCATAATAGATAAGCTCATCTCAGATTGTAAGAAACAAGGCAAAGAAGTTCAGTAGTTCTGTATGACCCGGAAGAACTGGAGTCTAAACTCTTGATCGGAGCAGAGAACTGAGACCTCTGTGTCTATTTTTATAAATCTTAAAGGTGTACTAGATAGTTGGACCAAGTTTAATTTACAGTGTGCTAAGGAAATTTTTTCCAACATGAAGCACAAAAATAGGACAATAACCCAAATGTAGTTATTTTTTTTAACTTTCTTTCCCCAGGTACTTCCTATTTTATTGGCTTTTGGAGATTAAAACTGAAAGAACCAGAGTAATCTAATTTTTCACCACTAATACTGCATTGATTCCACTTTTGCATCTCATTAGTTTAATGCAAACAAAAATCATACCTGTGATTTCATTTGGTCTATTATTCACATTCTTTACAATTTCACACACATACACACACAGAGTTGCCAATCATTTGTGCATATAATCTCCCCCAAACCAAGTCCATCATACTAATGATTGCTCTCTGTATGTAAAAATATTTTAGAATTTGTGAACCTGGGTTGGTGTTTGTACAGCTGTAGAGTATTAACCTGTGCTTTGCAGTTTTTACTCACAGCTGGGAAGGCTGGGTGAGATTAAAATGTGGTCTTTTAGCCCATCAGTAACCAAATAACCGAGAAAGAGGTTTAGATGAGCACCCCCTTGTGCAGCATTGCTCTTTAAGTGAAAGAATCATATTACAATGAAGTTCTGGTATAGTTACCAAGAACTTTCCATCCTGAAGCCTGATTGCAGTTTGATCTTCTTCAAATTCCAACAAGGCCAATAGGGTCCATAGGATTTATGTCCATTTTGAAAATGAGTTGCTGGAACTCTGCAATCATAGCATCTTAAAGTTGGAAGGGACTTTAAAGAGTCTCTTGGCTAATGGTTCTCTCTCTTCCTGCTTTCACACAACAAACTCTCATCAGGCACATCTCTCACTACGCACAGACATTCACACACAGGGAAGGAGCATGACTTCAGGGATAACAGCTTTGAATCTCCAGGCAAGAATATGTGCAATGTGCTGCACCACCACCCTTTGTCGAAAAAATTACTCTATCGGTCCAACCCCTTGTTTTACAGGTAAAACGTGGCAGCTAGAAAAGTAAGCAGTTCCCCTGGGTCACATACCACTAAGTTCCAGAAATTGAATTATGCCCAGGCCTGCTGACCCCAAGTCCAGTGTTGGTTTCACTACAGGTGACCTGCCCTTTGCATACTAATAGCAAGAACCAGAACCAGGTCCCCAACTTAGAGAGCAAGGCAGAGCTGGGGATGAATGCCCCAGGATTCCCTGCCACAAGGAATCAAAGACCCAGTCACAATTAGTTTACTAAAACCAGCACTATCTGGTGTCCCATATCCTCAAGCATTTAAAATGTCGTTCCAATCTTCAAAGACATTCTTTCGTTCCATTTTTATCTGCTTTTACCCAGGACATTGTTTCCTAGCTCCCGAGTAGTTCACTAGGTGATTTGCATCTCATTAGGAGCTCCAGAAATGACATCTCCCAGCCTGCTGCATGGCATTGTGGGTCTGCTAAGCATCAGATCAGGTCTTAGATTTTTTTCATGTTGACATTTTTGAAAAAGCTGAATTAATGCTGTTTTTCACCGGGCAGAGATTGGGTGGCCATTTTGGCCTTAATTCCTGCCTCCCCCCCCCCCCCCCCGCCCAGCAAAGGGCCAAAGTTAGGGAACAGCCATTGTCAGGGACGGTACAGATGAAGTCAGTCATCCCCACAGGAAGACACCTGGCTGGAAGGGAACGTTGCAAGACCTCAGAATAAGCAGTTTAAAAACTCCTAAAAGCCGAGAGATGGGACATGATGCAAACATTCTGAGTATACTGTGTAAAGTAAAGCAAAAAGAAAGAAACCAACAGCAACCCATTGCTGAATCTGTATTACTGATTCTAAGCTTGTGCCTTTTTAAACATTTTTTACTAGTTCCAACCCTTCCGACACCCCAGAGCTTTTGCTCTACATTTATGTTTGATTTAAAAAGAGTTTAGTAGGTCAGAATGGCTTTTCAGCTTTGTCATTCATTCACACCAAAACCTGCCAAAGAGCACTGAGCAATATTATACCTCTGGAAACCAGAGATTAATAATGTTTCCATGGTCAGCAAAATTGTTCTCTTGGAATACGAAAAATGATTTTCCCAATGTCCAGGGAAATTAGCGTCTGCTTGGAGCTCGAGTCCCCTGATGTGGCTTCCAGCGCAAATACCTCACAATGCTAGGAGCTGCTGCCCCTTCCCCATGATTTCTCCTGCCCAACTGAAACTTCTCTGACCCCTGTGCCAACTTGGTAAGATGGCGGCTAGCTAATCTGCAAAATCAATCTAAGCTTTTAGGAGAGGTTTAAGTCCTTGGTTTTTCCAAAGCTGGCTACAAGTTATAAAATCATCCGGAAGGGGATTGGGGGAGGAAGGGTGGGGCACTGTGTTTAAAAGCCAGTAACGGGGGTGGGGGGATGGGTTAACCTGGTGATGGGTATTAAAGAGGGCACGTACTGAATGGAGCACTTGAGTGTTATACGCAAACAATGACTCATGGAACACTACATCAAAAACTAATGATGTAATGTATGGTGATTAACATAACATAATAAAATAAAAATTTTTTAAAATATATAAATAAATAAAAGCCAGTAACGCCAGAGCCCTACTCCTAACTGAATTAGGAGGTCCAGGGGTGAGGCTAAGGCATCTGTATTTTTTTATAAGTTCTTCAGAGGATTCTACTGTGCAACCAGGGTAGAGAACCACTCCCATAAAACCAGAGTTAGGATAACCCCTTATGAGCACCTGCTCAGCCTTGGGTGCCAGGTTTTCTCTTTTCATACATTTTCTGTCATCTTCACCACAACCTTAATTGGGTGATCATCCTCACCGAGGTCAGACCTCTAAAAAGGGCTAGAGGTGGGATTCGTGCTCCAGTTTTTCTAAACCTGCTGGGTTGTTTTTGTTTTGTTTTGTTTTTCTTACACAACACTGATATTTCTCAAAGTGTGGGACATGGGCCTCTAGTGGTCTGCAAGTTGATTTTAGATGGTGTGTGGATGTGACCCTAAATAACACCGAATCATGTAAAAGAAAGTTACTCCTTTTTCAGTTCTCAGTTTAAATTCTTCATATTAAGAAGAAAATCGTAGCTATATTAATATGTCTTAAATTCCTCTCACACCTCTCTTTTTAAACAAACCTTTTAAAGAAGCCCAGAACATTCTGTGGGAAACAGAATCTAGTTCAGTTGTGATAGTACTGTTTTGTTTTCATTGCATTTACTTTATGATTTACTTCTATTTATGGCAAATGACACCGGCTTTCCATTTAGCACAGCAGTGAATAAAGATTCATTTTTTAAAAATGTGTTTAAGTAAAAAAAATAGTTGATTTTAAAAATACTACATGAAGAATAGTACAGGTGTCTTGAATATAGCAAAAAACATTTTTAAGTGGTAGATGATGACAGAAGTTTGAGAAATGCTTTCCTACAACATGCTAATTTTCAAAAGAGGCGTCTCCACACCTGTTAGCCAGTGGGAAGTCTCATCTCTCATCCCAATACAACAGGCAGGCAAAGCTCATTCCATCCTGTTTAGGTCCAGCCGGGACCTATGAACTTAGCTGCTGCTTTCAGCTCATGAGGAATCCTGAAAAATAAATGGCTAATAAACGGGGAGGGGAAAAGACAGACACTCGTCCTCTCAAGTAATCAATGAAATGCAAATCAAAACACAAATGATGTGCCATTTTTCACCTATTCAGTTATTAGACTTTTTCTTAAAGATACTGTCCCATGCTGGTGAGGGCCTTCAGAAATGGATAAATCTCAGGTTCGGGTGGTAGAAATATATTTGCTGCATACTTTTTGGATGACAATTGGGATGAATCAAAATGGCAATAAATCATAGCTTTTAAAAATAGGTATATTTTTTAGCCAATTATTCAACCTCTAGGAATTTATCTTAAGAAACTAATGTGATTATCAAAGATCAAACTACGAGATGTTCCTCAAAGCACTACTTAGAGAAAAACATTGGAAACAACTTTCATGCCGAATATAGGAAATTATATAAGTTAATCATGCATCATCCATTATTTGGGAATAATATCCTGACTGACAGAACCACAGAGTGGGCCACATAGATGGAACAGATCTTAAGAAGAATAGTGAATGGTCACCATGCATTCATTCATCATTTGTTAAGTGTGTGCCAAGCCCTGAGCTATAAAATAGTTTTAGGGAAAGTTATTACCACTTTCCTAACTAGTAAGGAGAAAATTCCACGTAGACAATTTATAATTCCACTGTCTTGCACAGGCACTAATTTAACTCAGAGATGTTTTCTTTGTAGCAATTTTGCAATTTTGAAGAAGATTGTTCATGACATAACATGGCAACTGGGAAAATTTGTAGCTTTCCTTTCATCTTAGAAAGGAAGATCTGAATTACATGTACCCCAGGAGAAAATCTCTCTGGTTGTGTGTGTGTTATACAAAAGCCCACCGAATTCCTTAGTCCCTCCTGAAGTTAGGGTGAGGTGAAAACTTATAAGAATGTCTCAGTAACAGAACAAGCATCATAGTAAAGGCCATGGCCTAGGCTTTGAGATTTTGAATCAAAAGACCTGAGTTCTAGCCCTGGCTCTAAAGGGAGACTGGCAGAGGGGCCCATGCTCCTAGGCTCAAACCCCATAGATATAAAAGGAAGGGGCCAAACACCAGAGATTTATCATCCTCCATGCCATGACTTAAATTTGAAAATCTGAACTCCTAAGGCGTAATATCTTGCCTCCTATTCCCTGTCAAGATTCTGAGCATCCCCAAAATAGCCTGTGCCTCAAGGTACATCAGGAGCAGGTGGTTTACAACACATTAAGAAGATTCTTCCATAGACAGCATTTTTAAGGTAAGTGCAGATTCTTGCAGACTCTGCCAGTGTGGTTCTTATTGGTAAGGAAAGATTGAATATGGTCTGGTATAGCGGCTCTCAACCCTAGCTATACATTAGAACCATCCAAGGAGTTGTTGTTGTTGTTGTTTTAATGTCAATGCCTAAGTCCTGATCTGGGCACCAGTATTTCTAAAACTGAACAACTGGTGTAATTTAAAGAAAATGACCTTTGGGACATTTGGAAACCCGAATTCTCCTTTGCCTCTAACTTGCTGTGTGATCTCTTATCTCCCTATGCCTCTCTTATCTCTTTGGGGTTAGTTGTTCTTCCCAAAAATGAGATGAAATGAAGAAAAAGCTACTTTGTAAAACAAGATTTGATACATAAAAATGAAATGGTAAATGGAAGAGACATAGAGCCAGAAAAGACAAGTCATCTCATTGGAAGCTAGTTCATTAAGTGTCCACTGGAGTACTACACAGCATGGTCAACTATCACTGAGAAGAAAGATTATCCAGCTGACAGCTAGGCTACTGTCACTCCCATCTGCTCTGCGAATTTTGGTCATAGAAATTATGTACCTCCCTTTATGCACAGAGTTGACAGAGTTCTGTAAGTTAATTGCATAACTCTAATTCTGTTTCGTGCCCCAGAGATATATCTAGTAACCCCATATGGGATTGGCCATCTGTAAATCTAGAACACTGAACACTGTTTGCTTCAAGGGGATGTTTTACTTGGCAAGTGACCCTGGGAATGCCTCATCCACAGAATGGCAGTCAGATCAGCAGTCTTATTCCTGCCTGCTGAGGGCCCACAGGGAGAGTGCATAGGACTATGGTTCTCTCAGTATGCTCTCTCCCTTTCCTCCCAGGAACCCTGCCCACTGCCTGTCCATTCCTCAGGGGCCCAGAATCCATACTGCCCCACTAAGCAGGGGAATATTTGGGCCATATGCCCCATCCTGCCCTCCCTTGCCATTGTCCTTCCCTCATTACGATCCTGCTAGGAAATAGATCAGAATGGCACATCTGTAATGGGTGATAAAAAATGAAACCCTAAGTGTTAGGGGACAGTATAGAGGAAGAGCATCTGTAGCCAAAATAACTATAATTCAGTAAGTCAATCAGAGTGAGGAAATAGTTTCCTTCTTCATCTCTGAGACCCTAGGAGGAAACAAAAGGCCTTGTTTGTAACTTGAAATGATGCTTGAATTAGGTTTGCCCGATATAAAAACAACAAATAAATACAGAACACCCAGCTAGATTTGAATTTCAAATGAACAACCGATCATTTTTTAATACAAGTATGTCCTGAATATTGCACAGGATTTTATTAGATTAAAAAAAGTATTGGTTGTTTATCTGAAATTCAAATTTAATTGGGTGTTCTGTATTTGATCTGGCAATTCTAGCATGGATGTACCTGCATGTTCAGTAAAGAGAATTGAAATATGAAATTTCCAAACCAGTTGTTTGAAGTTATGTAACGAAGCCAGCAACTGAATTCAGCTGTTTGTTTCTCACCAAGGGCTTAGCCAGTTGTGCAGCCACACAGTGTGATGATTTGGGGTTGGGGAGCCAAGAGTATGCCTCTCCCGGTGCTGCCCACTGAGATGCCATTTACATGTCTTCCATTTTGCAACAGACTTTTTTTTTAAAGATTTTATTTATTTATTTGACAGAGACAGCGAGAGAGGGAACACAAGCAGGGGGAGTGGGAGAGGGAGAAGCAGGCTTCCTGCTGAGCAGGGAGCCCGATGCAGGGCTCGATGCGGGGCTCGATGCAGGGCTCCATCCCAGGACCCTGGGATCATGACCCGACCCATGAAGGCAGACGCTTAACAACTGAGCCACCCAGGTGCCCCACATTTTGCAACAGATTTATCTCCAGTTTATTTTAAGTTTCTGGGACAAAACTCCGAAGAAAGTGATGTGTTCAGGTCTCAAATATGAAATCAGAAGGCTCAAGGGGAGGAGAAGGTGCAGTGATTCTTGAAAGGGAAAGAGACCTATGTTAAATTGTATCCATGACATAATATACTTTCAAAAAGTGTTATGAGGAGGTAGTCCCCAAAGGATTACAAACTGAAGCATTGGCGTGGCTTATAAACATTTATATGAGCTAGAAATAGGCCAGTTTCAGAATCTGAACATCATCGTCTTCAAATGATGCGAATACTAATGTTTATCTTCAAACTTGAATTGCCCATTTTGTCTGTATAAACTAGTCAAATGAACTAGGTAATCGCCAGATAACCCTATTGTTTTGTAGCTCTTAGAAGCAAACTATTGGCTCAGAAGCCAAAAGACGGGTTCCAGCTTCCACTCTGCCACTTTGAGATTTAGCTTTCTTAACTATGCTTTCTTAAATATCTACCAAAAGAAAGAATAATTTTGCCCTGCATGCCTCATTGATTTCTTTTAAATTTTAAAGGAAAAAAATTCATGATAAATTCTCAGTGTGCACACCTCTTTAGATTTAATCAATGTGCTATATGCTGTTTTGTCTTTTTCTTCTTTTTCTGAAATTTGAATTTTTCATCTATTGACAGCATACCTTAAATTTGTCTTTGTTTGTTGATGCCTTCATGGGATGATATAGTGTTCATATCTCAGAGTTAACTTCTCCCCAATTATTAAATATTTGTCATGTTTCTAGCTTTTTTCCACTACGAAATTGTTATCATAATCCATCTTTATATAAATTGTCTTTTTCTCTCCTTCTAGTTTCCTTCACTGGGACGTGTTTCTTGGAACAAGTTTGCTTAGCTTTTGTTATTTATTGTCAAGTTGCACTTCAGGCAAGGTGGAGCCTATGGACGCCTTTGTGTATGTGGGTCCACTCCCACATTGTCTTTTGATCTTTAATTTATCCTAATTAATAGAAAAGCAGTAGTAGTTGTTTTAGTTGAAGCTCTTTGTGAGGATGGCTAAACATTTTTCAATATCTCATTTCATTAATTGTATTTCAGCATGTATGAATGTGTCTCCATCTTTCTCTTGTCTCAGTCTTTCCACATTATGGATCGTAGACTTTTGTGTGTATATATTTTTAAATTTATTTTTATCTTTCTGATGCACTTCCTTTCATCTTAGTTTTGTTACTGTCCATCATGTAGAATATTTTACTTTATTGTTTGTATTATAATTGAGCCCATCCTTGTCACTTATATCTTCTTCCATAGTTAAGATAATCCATTTCATTCCCCTTTAAGGTTTTTATAGGAATATTTAAAATGTTTAACTATATAACACATCTGGAATTTATTGTGGCCTGTGAGAATCAAAAAGCATATTGAGAAAAGTAGACAATTTAGAATTTTTTTTAAACCTAACTTGAGTCCAGCAGCACTAACTTATGACAAGTCACTTAACCTCTTAAGACCCTGTGCCCTCTATTAGGCTGAAGACAGGGACCTTGTCTTATTTTTCTTTGTTTTCCCCCACAATATCCAGCAAAGTACCTTACATATAGGATAAATTTCATAGGGTCTATATTCAAGTCATATTTTTGCATTATTATTACTATCAAATTGTTCAACAGCATTTATTAAATAATGATTCATTTCTCAAATATTTATTTGGTTACTTATTATTGATCACATATCAGTGATACTCAGACTTGGCAAAACACCTGGAAGTTATGGCCTTCTGCAAAACATCATGAAACATGGCGATATTTAAGTTAAAATAATGAAAATTAAAACTTGATGCTAAATCAGACACCAACTTACACTAGATTCTAGCATAGTACAGATACCATCAAATGCCAAGAGTTTTTTTTTAATTTGTGGGAGAAATGTTAAAATTGAGAAAATTCTACCCAATAACTTAATTCCATCTAAGAATCAGGAAAAGTACACCCACCCATGGAACAGCAAGTTCATCGAGAGCAAAAGTTGAAAACCACGTCTTATATTAAGCATACCCAGTTGAGAACATAAATAAAAGCTTCTGATCAAATGTAAACACTACATGAAGTCCCGCTGAACTGGGCTGAACTCCAGCTGAACTCAGAAACTATTTAAGATCAGCCTTTTGAGTTTCCAGCGTTGGAATTCCCGTAATATTAGGAAGTCTAAGGGAGAATAGATGTCAGATATCCAGTGTGTGTTCACACCAGCAACCTTAACTCCAGGCACTTCTGTTCATTAATCTATAAATCAGAGGAGATGACACAAGGCACCTTGTGTCCTACCATATCATAGCATATGGACTTCACAAAGCAAGCAGGAGGTATGTTGGAACTCTCAGAAAGAACCCATTTCCATTCTGGATTCGTTGTAGTCTGAAGACAATGCCATCTCGAGAGCTGGAGTCCTGCCCTCTGCACAGACTTCCTGAAGATGTGGACAGGGATATCTTTAAAGGCTACCGGAGCCCTCTGCAAGGGACTTCATTGTGCTGTGCTAATTATTAGTATGTTTTCACAGAGCTTACTTTTACTTAGACCTTAGCTTACAAAAACAGTTTCTTGTTAAGAAAGACAATATGCTGTGGTTTTGAAAAAGAACACTTCTAGAACAGGAGGTAAGAATCTAGGGTTGCATCCTCACTCTGCCACTTCATCTGGGATGAGTCATTCAACATTTGTGGGCCTCAGTTTTCTTTAAAAAAAAATGGGTATTTAGAATAAATGGTTCCTAAAGTCCTACATAGTTCTAATAGTCTTGTTCAACATAGATATTTCCAGTTCAAGAAAAGTGAAGATGCAAAACTTCATACTTAGGATAATTTGCTATTCATAATGGCCCTTGCTGAGTCATTTTCACTTAGAAAATTCCCCCAGAATTTCCCTAAATACTAGGAACCTCTAGTGAAGTCAAATTATGATTCCAAGTACAAATCTCCAACTCTGTTTTATGAATATGCTATACACTCGGTAGAGGAAAGTGGTATCTCTTCTTTGGACTGTGACATTCATGAACAATATTCTGTGGCAGCTCTGGGGTGTGTGTGTGTGTATGTTGGCAAGAAGTTAGAACTGCTAACTCCTGATTCAGATATAGTGCCAAAAGGAGAGCAGATTCCACGAAAGTCATCTGCTTGGAAGGGAAATACATCATGACTTCATTGGACACGTGGTTTCTTAATCTCCAGTTCACTCTTGGTCCAAGGTTCTGAAATCAGGGCTAACACGGAGAGGCCGCTTTGTGAAATCATGCAATTATCTTTTCCCCTTCTCCTTTACACTATCTCCAGAGATTGCATGGATCAATGGTACTGTTCAAAGCATTTCAGTAAATACTAGTTCAAGCCATTTTCTCTCCGAAATGTATCCCACCAAAAGGTTTGCTTCTCATCTACCCAAGAGTGTGTGTGCTCCAGATGTCTTTGAACCCTCACTGTAGGATGTGGTGTAAACTATCCCAGATTGCCTTCATTGTCCTGAGTTATCCCACTAAGCTACTACTCCGCACTCTACAAAGGCTGACCACCAACCTCTACTTCACCAGCATGGATGAACCAATTTGTTTTCTGTCACTCTTCACTGCTGATTTGGATAAGAGCAACAAAGGCAAAGTTACAGCGACCCTTGTTTACACTTAGCAATTCCTATGTGTGTACTTGTGTTTTAGGATGACACTTCTGCCAATATTAGCAGAGCTCCAACATACCCATTAAAATGGGACACGGTTTCCACTTAGTGCATTATGTGAAGAGCAGTTTTTTACCTGATTTCCCCAACACCTCAGATGGTTTACAGTAAAGTTTTGCTGTCTTGTTGCAGTTTCAGAAAATGGTCTTATACAGAAGCAGCGAACACCTCGCCGAAGATGTCAGCAGCCCAAAATGTTGAGTAGCCCCGAGGACACCATGTACTATAACCAGTTAAATGTGAGTTCAAAGTGGCCATAAAGCTGTTTCACTGGCTTTGTTTCCAGTTAATAATTCTGTTATTAATACCTGTTCCAGCCCCTCCAGCCCCACCCCCACTCTCTTATGCTCTCTTCTCGAACATGTGCTTAGGCTCTTTATCTGTTGCTTTCATGTCAGGATGTCTGCCTTCACGGTGAATAATTGATGTGGTTTATCAAAGACGAGCAAGATGCATGCTTCATCAGGCTCACTTGAGCCCTTTGATCAAAAAAATTATGCTGTGACTTCTGATATTATCAGCATCTGCTTGCATTCAACACAAAATCACTTTGAATTAAAAATTAACGACTTGCTGCTTTGCTTTGACTGTGTGTTCTTGGCCCTCTCCACAGGGAACTCTAGAATATCAAGGGAGCAAGAGGAAGCCAAGAAAACTTGGGTAAATATCTGTCTTCTTAGTTCTAAGCAACTGTAAACAGAAGGAGTCCTTTGTGATATTACAGAAAATGCAAAACTTTCCAGAGAAGCTTCTAAAAATATGCAAATGGGGATATCACCACTATTATTGACATTGGAAACTACTTTTCACAGTAGCAGCTATATAAAACTTGAATCTTTTCTGTCCAAAAAGGCTGAAATTGCCACCTAAAGGCAAATGTTATTTTTCACAATTATCCCAGGAAATTGTGGTTTCCCTCATAATTGCAGACGTAGCAGATTGTATAAAACTCTCCCACAAATAAGAGCATTCCACACAGTGCAAATAGGCCGCTTCCCACATCACCCTACCCCTGGGCCTTAAAAGTACACAAAGGAAAATCTCCCCCAGTGGTTAGACAGAGGACACTAGGGAGTTTGTGGCTCATTTGATTGTTAGTTTCCCGATCGAGAATATAGTGACATAGGTAACTGGTGCTAGTTTGAGAACTGGAGGAGGGCAGGAGGGAACCAAACAAGGACAGACAAGTCAATTCAGACAGACAAGTTGTAATATGATCACAACTTCCTGACACCACTAAATTGGGCCCGTTATCAGCCTGTGACCCTGAGGTGAGAGGCTTTGCGGATCAGACCTCAGTTCCTGTGTTCTGGGAGACCCTGGGCTACCTACCTGCCATTGAGGGAACCCAACCCTGTTCTCAGCACTCATGCAACTTTAGCTGCTCCAGGGATGACTGCGGCCTTTGTCCTCTTTTTCTGCTGAAAACTCTTTTCTTTGTTGCAGCCAAATCAAAGTGCTTGATGGGGAAGATGAATATTACAAATCCTTGTCACCTGTGGACTCTATTCCTGAGGAAGACAACCCATCCTGCCCTTTCTTTTCTTCCTCATCCTCAAAAGGAGCATCTTTTGCTCAGTACTGAGGTGTACTTCCTGCCCCCCAAGTCTGTTGAGGGTAAGAACAATTGGGGTAATTGACTGACTGTCATTTAATAAGAAAGCACTGCGATGGGGTCAGCTTCTTTGGACACATGGTCTGGGTCTGAGCCTTACTGAATAATTTTCAGATTCCTAACCATGTTCTCATATCTCCATTGCCCTCCCCACATCTGCAGTGCAGCCTGAGCTGGGCAAGTTTTCCTTTTCTCATCTCATGGGTACCTGTGGGACACTGAACACACCTCCACTACAGCAATAGGCGTCATTCATGCCCTCAGAATCTAAGAGGGTAACTGATAGTCTCACCATAAGCCATTCGTGAATGCTGATGGTATTTATTTTTCCTGCCACGTCAGTCCTCGCAAAATCTGCCCCTGTGAAAATTCAGGCCTCCCTTTCCACCTTACCTCTACCCTGCATTCCCCTCCTCCTTTGAGAGACACTTCAGGCCTTTCCCCAGAGTCAGAATTCCACTGCCGATGGTCCCCATTCTGAAGAAGTGCACTACTCAAGGTCTCCTGGGCCAGGATAATTTTTTGTGTTTCGGGGGAGAGGCCTAAATCTTTCTGTAAGGCAAATGAACTCCTCTCTTGCCAGTTATTATGCTGACAAAGGCTTTGCCTCTTTACTCCCATCACCTTAGCGGTAAAAACAAAGGAATCAGAGAGAAAGAAAATTTGGACCTGTCATAGTCTATATCACATGGTTAGTAAATTCCCATTCTCAGGTCAGCGATGTCCACTAGGCTGTGAGTGAGTGTAGGGAAAGGATCTTGTTTTGTGCCTCTTTTTGTGGGCAGAGCCTAGGGCAGTCCCTGTCACAGAGTGGACATCCCAAAAATGCCCCTAAGTGAATGGAGGGACTTCACTTAGTTACACTAACATATGTGACAGGAAAGTATATTTCAGTTCTGTGTGCTACATGATTAATCACTTTTCTTACACCATAAGCTCTGATTTTTCACTCCAGGTTGGGCTAGTCCTATTATAATAATATATACCATATATTATAATACTCAGTATGATTCAATACAACAAACATCTTTTGAGCAACTACTCTATGCAAAACAATGTGTGAGATTGCTGTATGATATAAAAAAAAAAAACCCTACAAGACCTTTTCTCTAGAACAGATGTTCTCAGCATTTTTTTTTACTTAAAATACTTGGCAGATCGTACATGTGGGAGTACCCAGATTTTTGGGAAAAAATAACTGGAAGAAATAGAAAAAAAATGTTATCAGAGTTACAGAGGGGAAAATTTTAATATACATTTTACAAAGATAAAATAATGAAATGAGGCATCTAAAGATCTCAGAAATTGTATTTTTAAAGAAAAAGAAATAGGAAAAGCCAATTATTTAATAAACTTTACTTTTTAAAAAAATGAGCCTTGATTTTTTTTCTCACACATTCACCCCAAAGGTAATGTTTGTTAAGGTATACAAGCAGAAGAAACACAAATGACCTTTATTATTTAAAAAATATCTAGTGTGTGTAGCTTTTTAACATAATTTAAATGTAAGTATTTTTGTGTTGAATTATAAGATAGGTGTACAACATAGTGATTCGACCGTTCTGTGCATCATATGGTGCTCACCACTCTAAGTGTAGTTCCCATCTATCTCCATACAGTATACTTGACAGCATTCCCTGTGCTTCACTTTTCATCTCTGTGACTTAGTATGTAAAACTGGAAGTCTGGGCTGCCTGGGTGGCTCAGGCGGTTAAGCACCTGCCTCTTGATTTTGGCTCAAGTTATGATCTCAGGGTTGTGACACCGAGTCTACCCTGGGCTCCACGCTGGGCATGGAGCCTGCTTAAGATTCTCTCTCCCTCTGCCCCTCCCCCCACTCCATAAATCAACCAATCAGTCAATCAATCTAGAAGTTTATCTCAATCCCCATCACCTATTTCACCCATCCTCCCACTTCCCTCCCCTCTGGTAACCATCAGTTTTTTCCCTATATTTATGAGTCTGTTTCTGGTTTCTGTTTGTATGTTTGTTTGCCCATTTGTTCATTTGTTTTGTTTTTTAGATTCCACATGTAAGTGAAATCATACATCTTTCTTTCTCTGACTTATTTCACGTAGCATAATACCCCTCTAGGTCCTTGCATGTTGTCACAAATGGCAAGATCTCATTCGTTTTTATGGGCAATATTCCATTATCTATACATATTATATATACACACACACATACAGTACTACTTCTTTATCGATTCATCTGTCAATGGATGCTTAGGTTGCATCCATATCTTAGCTATTAGAAATAATGCTGTAATAAACATAGGGGTGCATAGATCTTTTTGATTTAGTGTTTTCATTTTCTTTGGGTAAATACCCAGTAGTGGAATTACTGGATCATAGGGTATTTCTATTTTTAATTTTTTGAGGAACCTCCCTACTTTTTTCCACAGTGTTTGTACCAGTTTATAATCTCAGCAATAGTGCATGAGGGTTCCCTTTGCTCCACATCCTTGCCAACTCTTGCTGTTTCTTATCACTCCATGCTGACTGGTGTGTGGTGATATTTCTTGTTTGGAAAGTTTTACTTTTATCGTTGACTTGTCTATTTTTGATTTGCTAATATTAGCTGTTTTTCAAACTGTTGAGTAAAGATGTTCCTAACTTCCCATTTGTCTGTGTACAATATAATAGGTATCTGCCTTATGTCTAATTAAGTATTTCATAAAAAAGTTAAAAGGAAACAGAAATAATTATGAAATTGTAATTTAGAAGCTCTGCAGTAGGGGCGCCTGGGTGGCTCAGTCGTTAAGCGTCTGCCTTCGGTTCAGGTCATGATCCCAGGGTCCTGGGATCGAGTCCTGCATCGGGCTCCCTGCTCAGCAGGAAGCCTGCTTCTCCCTCTCCCACTCCCCCTGCTTGTGTTCCCTCTCTCGCTGTGTCTCTCTCTGTCAAATAAATAAATAAAATCTTTAAAAAAAAAAAAAAGTTCTGCAATAATTAGTCATTGCCACAGCTAGAACTCCTAAAAGTACTTTAGAAATGGGGTTCACTATCAGCTACACCATCTACAGATTGTAGATGTTATTCTTAAACTAGTCATAATGCCACAAACTCAAGAAGCAATTCTTAAATATATGGGAATGATGCAACCTGGAATCTCATAAATGTCCTGTTAGATTTATCAAAGTAATAAGCACACGGCAAAAACAAGACAAAAAATCAGAGAGTCCAGAGAATTTATAATGGAAATCAATCTTCTCCCTGTCCCTACCTTAGTCCCTCCCCTCTGAAGCAACCATTTTTTATTATTTCTAATCCTAATTCTTTTAATGGTTTCCGTCATGTCTGTGAATAATTTACTTCCATCTTCTTGGTTTATCATTTTCAAAAATATTTACTCTCCCCCTCTATGAAAGATGTGCATTTATTTCAATTCTGTCTCCCCTCTCTTCTTCCAGTGCTTACAATTTGATGTTTAAGTTTTTGTTGATTACCTTTTAAACTTTAAATTATATAATTAAACACTATTTTTGTGTGTCATTGACTTTAGATAGTATCTCTGCGAGAATACCTGACATGAAGAAAACCAACAAGCTGAAAAATACTGTCAAGACAAAATAACTGACCCTGGACAAAATAGAAATCATTCCAGGAATAGAAGAGTTTTTAAAAGCTTCATTGGAAACCATTGGTGTTCATGTTGTGAGCTGCTGGCTTTTCTTCCATTTTGGTTCATCTGCAGATATTCCTCCATCCACTTTAACTTTCTTTATTTTTAAATGTCATGCAAATACAGAAAAGGGCACAAATCAGAGGACTCAACTCATTAAGTTATCAGAAAGTGAATGTCTATATAACTGCCCCTACAGTCAAGTTATCTATGTAACCACTCCTACAGTCTGATATGTTATTAGAAAGTGAGTATCTATATAAACCATCTATGGGTCAAGTGGAACATTGTCAGCACACTAGAAGTCTCCCTCTTGTCCATTCCCAATCACCCACCTCTCCAAAGACAAGCACTCTGATGACTCTTGTGGTAACACTTCCTTAGTTTTCTTTATAATTTTATCACTTACCCACATCCCTAAACACTATAGTTAAATTTTGCCTCTTATAGTTAGGTTCTGGGAACTTTATATAAATGGAATCATGTAGCATGTAATCTTTTGGGTTTTGTTTCTTTTATTTGGTGTTATATTTGTGAGATTAATCTATGTTGTGGAATGTAAATTTAGCTCATTCATTTTCAAAACTATGTAACATTCCAGTATATGAACATGGCATAATTGACTTAGCCATTCTGCTTTTGATAGACAAATATGAATTATTTCCAATTTGGGGCTATTCTGGACATTGCTACTATGAACATTGTTGTGTGTCTCTTGGTATCTATTTTGCATGTGTTTCTGTTGGCTATATACCTAGGATTAGGATGGCAGAGTTCTAAGGTACCCATATCTGCACTTCAGTAGGTAATATCAAACTGTTTTCCTAAGTGATTTTACCAATTTACAGTCACACCTGTGACATAAAAGAGCTTCCATTGTTCTGTATTCTCTCCAATTCTTGTTATTATCGGTCTCCTTCATATGGGCACTCTGATGGGTATATATTAGAATCTCACTGTTGATTGATAGCTTACATATCTCTGATTAATAATGATATTGAGCACATTTTCATACTTTAGTGGCCATTTTAGGCACCTTCTTTTGTGATAGGCCCATTTTTATTTGGGTTAACTATATATTTTCTTTTAATTTGAAGAAGTGTACTATATATTGTTAGTTATATGTGTTGCAAATATTTTCTCCACTAGGTGGTTTGTCCTTTCATGCCCTTAAGGTATCTTTTGATTAAAAAAAAAGTTTGTGATGTTAACATAACACAGCTTATCGGTGTTTTTCTGTTTGATTAGTACTTTTTTATAGCCTATAAGAAATCTTATCCAGCCCCAAGGTCATAAAGGTATTTACCTTTAGGATTTTCTGGAGACATTATCGTCTTGCCTTTCACATTTAGATCTTCAAACCCACCGAGAATCAATTTTGTGAACGCTGTGTGGTAAGGGCCAATTTTCATGTTTCCTAATAATGGATATTCAGCTGTCAAAGGCCCATTTAATGAAAAGGCCATCTCTTTTCTACTTCTCTAAAATACTACCATTTACATAAATCAAGTAATCATAAATCTGTTCCCAGATTCTCTATTCTGTTCTGCTGATCTGTTATCCTTGCCGTAAATCCTACACATTTATGATAGGCTTTGGTATACGACAGAGCAAGTCTTCTAACATGGTTTTTCTTTTCCAAGAGACCCGTGATTAGTCTGGGCTCTTTGCAAGTTATAGATTCAAATAGTCAATTTATGAAAAAAAAGAAAAAACTGTTGGTATTTCTTTGGAATTATCTTGAGTCTTTAAGTCAATTTGGAAGTAATTGTTATGTCTACAATATTGAATTTTCCAAACTATAAGCATGGTATATCCTTCTATTTATTTAGTTATTCCTTCTCTTCCCTTAATAATGATTAATAATTTTATCTGAGAAATCTTACACATAGTTTATTAGTTTTATCCATATGTACCATATATAATTTTATAGTATTTAGAAGTATTTTTTAAATTTTTTAACTGTTTGTTGCCTGTTCTAGATTAAATGTTTATGTCTCCCCAAAATTCATATGCTTAAATCTAATTCCCAATGTAATGGTATTTGTTGGTGGGGTCTTTGGGAGGTGATTAAGTCATGAGAGTAGAGCCCTCATGAATGACATCAGTACCCCTTTAAAGAGACCCCAAAGACCTGGCTTACCTCCACCACATAAAGACACAGTGAAGAGATGGCTATCTCTGAACCAGCAAGCAGACGCTCATGAGACACCAAATCTCCTCGCACCTTGATCTTGGACTTCCCAGACCTTGAGAACTGTGAGAGATTAATTTCTGTTGTTTAAGCCACCCAGTCTGTAGTATTCTGTTATGGCAGCCCAAACAGACTAAGGCCTTGCCATTATATGAAAGAGCAATTGATATTTAGTATTCAAGATCCATCAACTTTGCTAAGTCATTAATTCCAGTAATGTATCTAGATATTTTTGGATTTTCTACATACATAATTTTACCCTCTACAAATAAATATAGACATTTTCTTCCTTTTTCATACTGCATACTTCCTTTTATACTTTGTTTTTTTCTTGACCTACTGTCTTATAATGTTTTTGCTGCATTATAAACCACCCCAAATTATTTCTTACAAGTCTGTGGTTGGCTGAATATTTCTGCTGATTTGAACTAGTCTTGCCAGGACTCATTTGTGCATCTGCAGTTAGCTGCAGGTCCGCTAAGCACCTTTGCTGATGTTGGCAGGGTTTCTCACATATCTAAGACCACAGCAAGGACAGCTGGGCCAGCTTAGTTCTGTTCAACATGGTCTCATCCTCCAATTTGTTATTATCCCCAGTGGCGGTGCCAGAGTCACTGAAAAAGAGAGGGGGCAGGGAAGAGAGAGAGAGAGGTCTCTTGAGGTTCAAACTGGCACATTGTCAATTTAGCCATATTCTTTTAACCAAAGCAAAATACAAGACCAGCTCAGATTCAAGAGGGGCTTCGGAGTCCCATTACATTGCAAAGGGTGTGGATACAAGGAAAAGTAGAGAATTGGAGTCACTTTTTTTTTTTTAATCAAAATACCACACTGACCTGGCTAAGACTTTCAGTACAGGGTTGGTTAGGAAGGCTAATAGTAAGCACTCTTGTCTTTTTTGCAGTCTCAAAGAGGGAAAGCTTTCAGTATTTTATCACTAATTATAATATTTGCTGTTCTTTTCTGTTCTCTAGAGGGTTTTTCCCCTTATAAGTGGATGTTCGATTTTGTCACATGCTTATTTTTTATGTATTTAAATAATTCTATGATTTTACTGCTTTATTTTGTTAATGTCCTGAGTTATGCTAGTTTTCTAATATGAAAGCAGCCTTGTATCCTTGCAATACATACAACTCTATCATGTCGTATTATCCTTTTACATTTTGCTGTATTTGATTTGTTCATTTAAAAAAATTTACATCTGTGCCCATGATGAAATTAATATATAAATCCTTAATTCTCATAATATCCCTACTTGTTTTACTCTGGAAGATTTTATGTAAGAATGACATCAGTTCTTTCTTAAAATTGTTTGTTTGTTTTTAAAGATTTTATTTATTTATTCATGAGAGACAGAGGGAGGGGAGAGAGAGAGAGAGAGAGAGAAGCAGAGGGAGAAGCAGGCTCCCAAGGAGCAGGGAGCCCGATGTGGGACTCGATCCCAGGACCCTGGGATCATGACCTGAGCCGAAGGCAGACGCTTAACCATCGGAGCCACCCAGGCGCCCTCTTAAAATTGTTTTAATTCACTAGGGGAGCTATCTGTGCCTGCAGTTTTTTATGAGGGAAAATTTTAATTATAGATTAAATTTCTTTAATAACTTATGACTACTCATATCTTCTATTTCTTCCTGTATCAGTTTTGTTAGGTTTTAGTTTTCCAGAAATTTGTCCATATTTTTACATTGTCAAATTTGGTTAGAATTATTCAAAATATTTCTTAAGGTATTTTTAATATTGTAGAATCTACAGTTGGATCCCCTTTTTCCTTTTGCAATGGTGATAATTTGTGTTTTCTTTTTCCTTAACTATTCTTGCCAGGTCTGCCAATTTTATTAGTGTTTTAATGGAAACACTTTTGATTTTGTTCATTTTTTTTCATTACCTATCTGTCCTACTTTACTAACTTTTGCTCTTGGGCTTATTATGTTTCTGCTTTGATAAAATTGGCTGCATTCAGTTATGATTTCTTTTTTAATTCATAAGATTTTCAGAAGTTTATTAATTTCTAAACCTACAAGGATTTTCTCCTATAATTTTGTTGTTGAGTTCTAGCTTAATTGTTCTTATGGCCAGAGAACAAATTCAGTATTATTTCAAGACTTTGATATCTACTGAGACCTTATAACTCAGCATATGATTTTTGTTTGGTAAAACTTTCATAAATATTCCACCTATACTTAGAAATAGGGTGTATTCTGCAGTCTTCTATATATGCACAATAGGTCTGGTTTGTTAACTGTCATCTTTTCCATGCTCACTGATATTTTTTTCTTATTGCTTTTTCCATCAGTTAAGAGACGTATGTTCAAATCTCCCACTATGAATTTGTCTCTTTCTCCTTTCAGTTTTAGTAATTTTGTTCTCTATGTATTTTAAGCCTATATTATTAGGTACATATACACAATTTTATCTTTTTTTTTTTGGACACCCAAGAAATTACAGTATGCATCCTTGACTTAACCAAAATCTAATATTACTTAGTACTTTTACCCTCTTCTTGGACAATTCAAGAATTCAAGGACCTTAAGACACTAATAATATCTCTATGTTATATATTCCTTCTTGATTATATTGCCCCTGTTGTGGTATATTTTTTTTTAAGTAGGCTCTACACCGAACATGGGGCTCGAACTCACAACCCCAAAATCAAGAGTCACATGCTCTACCAACTGAGGTGTCCAGGTGCCCCTATTATGGTGTGTTTTAATTTCATATATATCTTAAATCCCACAAGATATTATTGTTTTCATTGTTCTTCATTTCTTCCCACATCTCAGACCTTTATTCTGAGATCCATTTCCTTCTGCCTAAAGAGCACCATCAGTGTTTCCCTTACTGTGAGTTTGCTGTTGTAAGTTTTTTTTATAACTAAAAAATGTCTTTATTGCATCTTAATTCTTGAAGGATATTTTTGATGAGTGTAGAATAATATGTTGGCAGTTATGGGCGCCTGGGTGGCTCAGATGGTTAAGCGTCTGCCTTCGGCTCAGGTCCTGATCCCAGGGTCCTGGGATCGAGTCCCGCATCGGGCTCCCTGCTCCTTGGGAGCCTGCTTCTCCCTCTGCCTCTCTCTCTCTCTCTCTCTCTCTCTCTCTCTCTGTCTCTCATGAATAAATAAATAAAATCTTTTAAAAAAAACTGTTGGCAGTTATTTTCTCTTAGAACTTTAAAGAGCACTTCGTTATCTTTTGGTTCTCATTGTAGCCAATGAAAAGACAACTGTAATTCAAATTGTTGTTCCTTTGAAGGTAATCTGTCTTTTTCCCTGACTGCTTTTAAGGTTTTTCTTTTTCTTTCGTTTCTAGCAGTTTTAATCTGATGTGGTTCTCATTTATGTTTTCTTATTCTCTTGGTTATTATTTATTGCATATTGGAAATTATAGTTGTGAAATTGTTTGTGAAGATAATTTGAGACCCAGGATAATATTCCCTTCCTCCATAAAACAGTAGTATTTGCTGGGGGCATTAATAAATCAGGACTACTTTAATCCAACTGCAGACCCTATAATGGTTTGAAACTGACCTGCAATCCTTGTAAGAGCAGTCTACATCTGGTTCACTATCTCCTAGAGTAGAGCTCTTTGCCCAAATCAGGTGTGTGTGTGTGTTGGGAACATAGGTTTTTAAGACTCCAAATTTTGGGGCGCCTGGGTGGCTCAGTCGGTTAAGCATCTGCCTTCAGCTCGGGTCATGATCCCAGAGTCCCGAGATTGAGCTCCCCGCTCAGTGGGTGGGGAGGGGTCTGCTTCTCCCTCTGCCCTTCACCCTGTTTGTGAGTTTATTCTTCTTAGTTCTACCTTACTGCCATTTAAATGAGATCTCAGGAATAGGAGATACAAATGGGTGCACACTATATCTGCCATGCTGTAACCTATCCTGCTTAAAATTATTAAGTAAATAATTTACAAATATTAGTAGTTGAACTATTATTCTTATAACAGTTAATTATTGAGATGTAATTCACATACCATACAACTTACCCTTTTAAAGTTACAATTCAGTATATTTGAACTATTATTAATAATGAATTATTAGTTTCACACAATTAAATTCCATATTACTGTTTTAAGACATTATTGTTGATGTAGGAGTTTACAATATAGAAGAGGAGATGTGACACATACATAGATATTTAGAGTAGGAAATGGCAGAGTAAGTAAGAGCAGAGAGGGAGCATAAAGAAAGGTTTCATGAAGGAATCAGCATTTAACCTGAATCTTGAATGGTGGGTAGAGCAGAGATGGGCAGAGATAGAACTGGCACCCCATAAAATAAAACACAAGGGCAGCTGCTAGCCCTTGATGTGAATTAGGGAAAAAAATCCCTCCCCACCCCCATTCTAAGCACCCTTGTGGAACTGCAACAACTAAGTGTCCTGGAAGAGCCCAGTCAAACTGAAACATCAGGAAGATTCAGGTCCTGTTCTGGTTTGACTGGAGCATAGAAAGTAAATAAAAGGTAAAACTGTGGAAGTTGATGATGGAGGACTTTGAATACTGTGCTAAGAAGTTTGTACTCTGTTCACTGGGCAACAAGAAACCACTGGGGATTGTGTTCAGAGGAATGCCATGAACAGCTCGAATTTGGAAAGAGCTTGTTGGCAGTACTGCAAAGGAGCGCGAAGTGAGAGGCCAAGATCAGTTGGAAGACTTATGTGGTGATAGTTCAGCGAAAGGAATTAAAGACCAAAGCTAGAATGGAGGAAGGAGAATAAAAGGGGTGTGAAACCAATACATCCTGTAAAAATACCATTTGCAGATTGGGTAGTAAGAACTGGGGAAGTAATGGTGGAGGAAAGATAAATTAAAGGTGATCTCTTGCAGAAGAAATGATTTGAAATCTGCAACTTATCTGCAATTTATCAGCTGGGTGACTGGGACATCACTTTAGTTTCCTGTGGCAGCTGGCTAATTTCCCAGAAACTCAGTGGTAAAAAGAAGGAAAGAGGAAGAAAGGTGATTCAGGGGAGTTACAGGATTGGTCAGATTTGTAGGTTGGAAACAGGCTGAAGAGAAGGATTAGGATTCAGTAATGGGCAAAAGTAATGTTTTATGTTAATGAAGTAGCTGAAATTCAGAAGTTAAATAAAAATCCGTGTAGTAACTGGACTTCAGATACTTGTTAATCATTAAAACAGCTTTTGAAACGTGGTTTGCTCAGAGCTGTTTGTTGGTTTTTCACACTGCCAATGTTGATTTGTGAGATTTTGTAAGGTATTTTTTGTCAGTTTCCTGATGACAGTTAAAATAACCTTCAAGAGAAAGGGACTATTATATCATATATACTACTTACAGATATTTCAAAGTTCAGAGACTATTCCTAAAAGAAATGTTTGGGGATTCCTTTTTTTTTAATTTATCTATGATGCTCCTTTTCTATGTAGCTATTTTTGAATTACATTAATCTTCATCCTAAGTCAAATTTGTGTGAAGTAGAAATTTTAGAGAGATGTTAAGATATTTCCTCTTAGATATTTTATTTGTGTCCATGACTCACTCACAATACCACATCTAATCACACCCAGTGATTTGAATCTTTTGATCCATTGATGATCTCTCAGTAAAGTTGTGGGCTGGTTATTGATTAGGTTAATTGGTTGAATGACTAACGCAGTCATCAGTTCAGACCGTGTCTATGTGTAAACACCAGTTTGGCAGTTTAACTGAAGTGCCCAGCCAAATCATGTTTTCAGTATGCTCAGCTTCTGATAAAGGAAGAGAAGGATTTTGTGCATTTATACATGACATATTGACATTATACATGACAGGAACCAGTGACAATTTAGGAATAAAAGGAGAAGTTGGGAAGGGCCTATGCTTATTTAGTTAGTTGGGTAATGTTTCCCACTTATGTGAACCTCTGGTATCTACTGTTCTCCAAACCAGCCCCTTGGTCAATGACAGCAAAAAATGCTAATCTTTTGAGTCATACAGAATTTTTTAAGTAGGCTCCATCCCCACTGGAGCCCAATGCAGGGCTTGAACGACCTTGAGATCAAGAGTCGTTCGATCAAGATCAAGAGATCAAGACCCTGAGATGAAGAGTCCAATACTTAAACAACTGAGCCACCCAGGTGCCCCCTGAATGTTTTCTTCATTCACGCTCTCTTGTAGCTTTACTGGGCCATGTGTCATTCAAAATAAAAGGAGAGGAACAAAAATAAATCTAACAACAAAAGGCTTATTGCCACTCATATTACAATGTTAAAAGCAAAGAAAATATTTCTATCAATTAACATTGGATGGTTGGCGGTCACTTTCCAGATCATTCTAGGGAATGATATGTCTAAGGACATATCACTGCTCTGTACACCTGAACATTCTATTTTAGAACAGTAAGAAGCCTTAGAAAATATTAGGCCAACACCACTCTTTTTGCAGATGACAGAGCAGACGACCAGTGACTTACCCATGGGTCACACTGTGAGTTAATAATAAAGACAAAAATCTAGGTTAGTTTATTCTACATTCTGGATTCTCTGTACCAAACTATCCAGCTTCCCAGTGATGTCATATGATCTAGGACCAGCCTCATTTATACACAGGTCAATTGGTTCTAAGCAGATAATTTGCTTAGAAAGGAGATGGTTCTTCTTTCCAAAAATATTTCCCTAACAAATTCTCCCAAGATGTAAGATGTTTGATGCCACGCCTTTATTTCAATAATAAAGCCATTATTGAAAATATTTGACGCATTTATTTTTTTTTCCTTTTTTTAAGAGGGGGTGGACAGAGGAGCAAAGGGAGATGGAAAAAGAGAATCCATGTCCAGTGCGGAGCCCAATGGGAGCCTCGATCTCACAATCCTGAGATCATGACCTGAGCCGAAATCAAGAGTCAGACACTTAACCAACTGAGCCACCCAGGCTCCTCTTAATGATTTATTTAATGCAATTTCACTGGCATTCTCCCATGTAGTCTTCACACCAGCTATGCTAAGTAGGTAAAAAGCATAAATGGGAAGTTCAGAGAGGTTATGTTAGCTGACATGGTCAGAGAGCCAGTGGGGAGGAGCAATATGCAAATCCAGCTTGGCAGGAGCCAAGCAGCCTGCACTTCACTGTCCTTCAAGGAATGCTGATAGTTCAATAACGGTCTGCCCACAGTCACGTAACCAAAATGCAGTTTAGAATATGCTGAGGATTTCATCGGATTTTTATCTGAAAACAATATAACTGACAATATAACATTGAGTAGTTATTATACGCCAAGTCCTGTGCTTGACTCCATTTAACATTCACATTAACCTATTAGATATATGCTGTCATTGTCATTATGCCATTTTGACAGGAAATTTTCAGTGACATGCCGAAGACCCTGCGGTTTGGTGGCACCGGGATGTAAGCCCAGGCAGTGTGGCTTCGGAGTGCCCCTTAATCCCTACTCCATGCTGTCCTGTAACACCCACAACCTTCTGAAGAGGCCTGCAGAGAGTGTCGAGTGGCGACTCCTTCAAGAAAGGTGAATAGATTACCAAAGGCTCAATTGAAGCCGAATTGAGAAGAAACTTGAACCAGCTCTTGGCTTAGAAAACAAGACATTACTGGAGGTCTTGAGGCAGTGCAGAATAACCTTGCTGGGGATTTCGAGAGAAATTCCTGATTTCTTGGTGAAAGTTAACAAGGCAGTGGGAAAAATGGTGGTGAGCTTTCTGTGTGGAGACCAACCTGCACCATCTTCTATCGCAACGAATGCAAAAAATTATTGTTGCAGTTTACACTTTTGTTGTAATTGGTTTCTCAAATGAGTTAACTTCTGAGAGTTGATCCTGAAGCAATGTACCAGGAAAAATAAGTTTGCTGGGGACTGATGGGCAGTCAGAAGTCAGGGGCATGCTGTGCAAAGGCAGCTGTAGGCACGATGCACCAAGAGTGCCCATGCGCAAAGGGAAGCTGAAAGGAGAACTGGAAAACTCTCGAAAAAACTCCACTGGCTCTCAATTCTGGCTGTCGTTCTGACTGTAAAAACCTAAACTAAAAAACCCAATCCAATATCCAACTGACACAGTAACATAACTCTAATACATACTGTCTCTGTTTTCAAGTCTTTCATTGAAAATAGCATGCTATTCCTATGTCACATTAATTTTCGGTTAACAGTCACTTCTGCTTTTATTCACAGAACATTCAGACTGAAAAAAAATCAATATATCTCATCAGCCCTTCTCCTCAGCTATCCAGTGTTTAATATCCAGGTAGAAAAATAAAGAACACCAAATTTCTCAACTACTAAAATGCAGAAATTGTTCCTAACCTTGGCCATGCAGGGAAACCGTATTTCTCAAGACTAATTTTTTACAAACTATAGCCTGTTGGGTCACTTCTGGCCCACACCTCCTTTTATGGATAAAGTTTTATTGGAGCACAGACAAACCCATTCATTTACATATTGTCCATGGCTGCTTTCACACTACAATGGCAGGCCCCCAAAGCCTAAACTGTTTACTCTCTTGCCCTTTACAGAAGTTTGCCAACCCCGGCTCTAGACTATTACTTAGAGAACCAGGGGGGAAACTTTTCTAACCACTTTCCAGCCATTCTGGGGGACACTGAATAGGTTTGGCCTCTTGAAAAATCCTTGGACAAGAAGCCTAATAATATGGTTCTATCGCCTTTTTTTTCTTAAGTTGCATGATTAATATTCTATATTAATTCTATATAGTTCTATATAAAGTTCTATATAAACAGGACTATGGAGTATGAGCTCATGATGTAATCCTATCTAACGAACCATGTATTGATCAATAACTGTGAGAAGGAAGACGGTATGGAATGCTTAACAGATCACCAACAACCCTTCAAAAAAGGGGGGGGAGAGGGGAAGAAAACATGGTCGAAGGGGCCTGAGAGAGAAAGAGCAGAATCTTTTCAAGGCTGTAGTTCCCTCACCTGTTGAGTTAGGGAGTTAGGCTTCTCCCTGGGGCCTATGCCAGGGTTTCCAAGGACTCTCAATCATTAACTTCCTTGGCTTTTCCTGAACCATCACAAAATCCCAAGACATTATGTCCTGAAATCCAGCATCCTGCATTCACTGTCAGATTTGGATGTGTTCTTGAACAGCACCGTCAACAATCATCAAACCACTGAAGTGTCCATTCAGTATGTTAGATCTCTCCAGTCATTTATGTGGAATATGTCTGAATGATTTAACAACTTTTAATTATTAGCAAATCTACATCTTTTCACCGAAACTAATACATAAGCTTAATGTGATGAGATACTATTCTCTGAGCACAGCAAGATTCCAAAGTTCTATAAAACCTCAGCAGTATATTCTTAACAACTAACTACAAACTAACATATCCATTTGGGGTCAAGTTAAGAGCATCAAATAATTGGGCATGCAACTGGGTAGCTATAGATTCTTGACAATCATGGCAAGTAATCATATGACCAAATAGCTCAAATGAGATTGAAAAATTGTCATAGGTCTCTGAAGAGGTATAATAGAAATTATCTGTGTATCTCTTATATATAGCCGGAAACAGGGCTTGAGTTTATTTTAAAATATATTCATGTATTCAGCAAATGTGAGTTAAATGACTACTCTAGAGATGCCTGGGTGGCTTAGTTGGTTGAGCGTCCAATTCTTGATTTTGGCTTGGGTGTGATCTTGGGATTGTGGGATCGAGCCCATCATCAGGCTCCACACTCCGCAGAATCTGCTTGTCCCTCTCCCGCCACTCCTCCCTCTGTGCTCTCTCTCTAAAATAAATACATAAAATCTTTCAAAAAATATTAAAAAATAAATGACTACTCCATGCCAGGAATTAAACTCACACCTCCAACTATGCAACTGCACTATATGTGAAACCCTTACATTATTTTGTGTTTCTCTTATTTCCATGTTCTTGTTAAAATAAGCCACACTAAGCAAGTTCTGTGATTTTTCTGCTAAATACAGAGCTGTCCACTTGAGATTTTCACATAAAGATCACGGGGGGGGGGCGGGGGGGTGGTGGTGGCGGGAAATCACTTCCTGCAAGGACATCAGAGGAATTACTCACTTTCACCTAATGGCTTTAGCTCCAGGGGGTCAGAGTGTCACATCATATTTCAACAATACTTCAGTGATAGTGCCCGCTTTTCCCATCCCATTGATACCTGGAAAGGAAGGTGGCATGTTTAGCTTCAGGATATGTGTGAAAGAGCCATGAGAATAAAAGAAAGAGATGAGGGGGTCACAGAAACCTAGTTGCCTCCTTTACCTCCAGAGAGCAGAGAGAAGTGAGAGCCACTTTTCCTTCTTCAGAAATAAAAGAGAGGTCAGAGGAGGTTCTTGGGGCCTAACCCAACCCAGGAGAAGTCAGAATAATGAGTGCTAACCCAGTGCTTCTCCAAGTGCCTCTGGCTCAGAGGATCAGATGCTAAAGATGGCCTTTTCCTGGGCCCACCCAGACCTAGGTGAGCAGAACCTCTGGAGGTCGCATGAGGGAAAATCTCTACCCCAGGTGATTCCCATGCACAAAAAAGTATGAGAACCCCTGCTGCAAATCTTTATAGCTTGGGTTAATTGACAAATCCTTAACTTTGAATGAACTGAAACATTGATTTAAACCAGTGTGGAAGATACTAGAGTTTATTAAAACTCAAGTCCTTAAAGCACCACCTTGAGCAACAAAAATTAACCTTGGACTGGGTGTCCGGCTTTCTCCCGGCACTCTTCTTTCCAAATCCCTTCTCTCTCTCCCCCCACTCCTTCATCCTTCTGTTCTTCCTTTCTTCCTATGGGAAGAAGCCTTATAGCTAACAACAAAGCGATTGTAGCAGCAACCACACAAAGACTAAAGGTCAGATGCAGAGCAGGAGTAAGCATTTCCAACTCGAGGCTACCAAAATGTCCCTGAAAAGAGAACAGCAGAGACGGCAAAGCATTTGCATTTCTGTTGTAAACATTTCCTCACTATTTAAATATATATTACCTTCTATCTGTAAAAATTAACAAGACTGGATGGAAAGTTTATCCCTGAAGTAGGAACTTCTTCCAAATAATCTCAGAAGCTCAACTTCTTAATAATTATTACCACAATGTGTGCTCTTATCCCCACCATGAGAATGGGATTGTCTCCCAGTCCCTCTTTCTAACATATTCTTGTGTTGTCTGAGCAGACTGACACACAGTGGTCCCTTCTGTCCTCACTCTGCCACTCTCAGAAGCCTTTTGCTCCATTGGCAACTCTTCCATCCATGGCTGGGTCCTCCCTCTACCTTCCTAACTTACCTATTGTCCCTACTCTCCTTCCACACACTCCGCCTGGTTTTAGAGAGAGAGATGCCCTCCAATTTCATGCCATCTAGAGGAGACAGCAGTCAAAGACACCCCAGTCAGTTGTTCAACTGTAAACACAGCTATTTTGGGCCATGCCTTCTCTTGTTCCTCTCTCTGCCCCACCTTTAACTGTACAGTTTTTCTCCTAGACCCTTTGCTTTTTTCTAAACACTGTTCTTTCCATACATTATTTGAAAACATTTCCCAAATGAGACAGAGCTTCCTTTGGGGACATTAGCTTAAACAGAAGGCATTTAATGATAAAGTCATTTTTTGAAGTAAGTCCAAGTGCCTCGTGGACTTTGAAGAAAGAGAACAATGGTTGGCCTCACAATATTGTCTTCTGAGGTAACCCAGACAAGTTTTAAATTACACCAAAACAAGGGAGAGGGGTGAATAAGAGCAATATAAGAATGTATGTTTAATCCTGAAGAACAGTCTTTCTGATGTTCCTCCTGACCATAAGGAAAATACACGTGGGTGTTGAGGTGGATTATACACACACACACACACACACACACACACACACACACACACACACACATACACATTGTAATGGTAAAATGAGAAAAGTAAATGGAAACTATGCAGGAACTAATTCAGCATGAGTTATTGGTTAATACCTGAGAGAAGAAAAAGACACTAGGGAGAACCTTAAATCAGACCATGTGAGAAGGCCATCTGTAAATTAATATTTTAACCCATGCCCCAAAAAACAAAACCTATATGAAAAAATAATACAATGTAAATAGAAAACATTTCCTACTGAAAAGTGGAATTGCTCTCCAAGTCAATCCTCATTAATCGGTACTAATGAAGTATTTAAAAAAAGAAAGAAACAACAAGCCCAAAATAGAGTCACCTGTGCTAAGCCCCATGCCAGCAAACCAAGACTTGATACCTAACCTAATTACAATTTCAGCCTCCCCGAGGAATATAGTCTTAACCAGTCAGGAAATCTGCGTGATAGACCCCAGCCTTCCTCCAATGGAAGATGACCTTGCCTGAAATAATCCACTTTGCTAGAATAACACTCTTGCCCTGCCTCCTTCTGCCTATAAAAGTCTTCCATTTTGTACAGCTCCTTGGAGCTTCTTTCTATCTGCTAGATGGGATACTGCCTGACTCATGAATTGTTGAATAAAGCCATTGAGATCTTCAAATTTACTCAGCTGAATTTTGTTTTTTAACAGAAGGAAAATAGCACATCAGCCCATTGTGCCATCAAAATAGCATTACTGTTAGATTCTGGAATATATTTTGAGTTAGTCATTTTAACAGGGATGGGTGTTCTGAGAATTCACCAAATTCCAAACTAAATATTCACCAAATCAGGAAACATTTAGCATATCCTTGCTATGTGTAGAGCACTCAACAAAGTGCCATGGGTGTGGCAAAAACGCAGAGCCTTATGACTTAGCTTAGAACACTCTTTCACATTTATATAACATTTTTTTCCCAAAATGAGTTTCATTTATTCATTCATTCGGTGTATTCATCCATTTATTCTTGTATTCATCCATTCAGTGAATCTTTATTAAACACCTACTATGTGCCAAGCACTGCTCTAGGCCTTGGGATACACCAGTAAGCAAATAGATAAAAATAGACAAAAAGCTTTGCCCCTTTGCTGCCATGGAGCTTCAATTTAGGTTGAGGGATAGCCAAAAAGCAACAAGCATAATAAATAAATCAACTACATAGTGTATCTTGAGTAACCAAACATTCTGGTTTGCTCAAAATAGTCTCAGATTATATACATTATTCTGCCCCCTCTCCAATTCCAGTTAATGCTCCCTTTCACTTTTAAAAATGTTCCATTTGGTCAACAAATTGTATGGTCACTCTAAGTATGTTTGAAGATGATAAGGACCATGGAGAATGGGGAGAGTAGAGAGAGGAATGCAACTTAACAGGGTGGTCAGGATGGATCTGATTGAACCAGAGACATTTGAGTAAGATTTGAAGTGTGGGAGTTGGTCAAGAGCATATGATCTTAAAAGTCTGTAGCCTTATTATAAAACATTGAAATAATATACACATTTTCATGCTTTTCTTTAGGATATAGAAGCTTTTAAAATGTAAATTATGTCATATTGCAATACTATGTGGTATTTTTGAATCAGTAACTTATTATGGACAGTTTCACATGAGGGTATACACACAGTCCACTATGTAGTCATACTCCTTTCCCACTTCTACACATCTCTCCATCTAAATGGATTCTGCTCTAGTAAAAGAAGGGAGTGGTGGATCTGGAGGAGAGATGGAGAGAAGGGGGTCAGGGGTTAAACCTTTCTTGGTAATTGAATCTATGCTAAGTTTCCATGCTTCTTGCAGGCTACAGCAAGTTTCTAGGGTACAAATATACAGAGATAGCAAGGGTGACCACAAAGGAAGCCAAGCAGATTGGGAATGCTTTAAGAATAATATTTCTCCAAAATGTAGAAATTAATCATCTCAACAGAAATAAAATCAGTCGGTGAAGAAGTGTTTGGGAGATTTCATTGGAATAATATGAAAGCACTTGGTTCAGTTCCCGTCTTCACTGGGGTCCATTCCTTTCCCCCTACAAATAGGAAAGAGGCTGGTAGGTGTCACTGACAAGAAGGGTTAATTTCAGTTTTGTTTCTCCTCCTTCCTGATCCCTCTTCCACCTCCATCTGAAGACTGGAGCCATCCTGATAACACACCAAGCTAAGGGTATGCTTAGGGATAAAAGGCTGGAAACAAGGTCATGATTTATGATAGAAACACTTCTCCCTGACCAGCATATCGTAAGCTCCAGTTGATCAAGTTATGTCATTACAAGTTAAGTGTGCAATTAATTTCTTTGAGGGATACTAGTTTGATGATAACAGTACATTTTATGTACAGTCTGTCACCAGGCACAAGTTTGGTAGAGAGGCCATATCATTAAGGCATGTATAGACCCAGATTCAGAATATTGTAGCAATTGAGTCTTCCCTTTGATGATTTATATTACTGTAAAGGCATACAGGTGGGTACTTGATGTTCAGGACTTTAAAACTATCAGACTGAAGAGTGAAAAAAATCCATCACCTGGACATTGTCTGTTATACACCAGTCTTCCTCTGGCTTTTTCCAAATAGTATCAGCATGTTCCCCAAGTCTCAGGAGGACAAGCTCTAAGACTGAAACCTCCACTTGTCAGTCTTGTGTTTGGGGCATGTAGACATAGCCCAGTATATAACTCCTAGAAAGAGGAGGGGAAAGCATTTAACAAATAGAATAAATCATCATTAAATGTTTCTGATTTAGAATGGGGTATATAGGACTGTCAGTGGTTCAAAGAAAATTCCTTCTGAATTATCAGGATCTTATTCATGAATAAGAAGAATCTGATTAACTTTAGTAGCTTTCTCAAATTAGGAGTTCAGGGAAATAAGACCTGCCCTCAGACCGTAAGTGCAGCAAGCAATTCATTCTCATAAAGCAGTGTGTTTACTAGCTTCTAATATAAGTCTGCCATGAACTACATTGCTTTCATTAGTGACTTAGTTTTCCTTCCTAGAGTCTATTTTATATCAGATGGTATTTTATGTTGAATAAAGTATGCTTTTCTTGAAAATCTACCTAATTTAGGCCTTATACAAAGTTGGACTGGACTGTCTACAGTGCACACACGCACACCCCATTCATTCTAAACTAGTGAAACTTGCCTGCACTATAGCAGCATTACACAAAGCAATGTATAATGGCACAAGTGTTTTAGCATGCAGCTCACAAGTGCTGCCTGAGTAAACTCTTGAATAAAAACAAAACAAAACAAAACAAAAAACTACTTGGGAAATTTGGGGAAAAAACAAAACGGGTGTATGTCCCTAATTCCTCATAGTAAATGCCCTTCCCTTTGGACCTTTCTCTGTTATTAGAAAAGAAGAGAGAGATCAAGGTGAAAATAACAAAGAATAAGAACAGACAGAGCTAAGATAAAAGAAAGTTTGTCAACCACCTGCCAGATGGGAAAATCCTTACAGTTCATGAGCATCTGAATTGTCCAAGACTTTTTACAGAGAAACATAAGTTCTACACAGAAGATAAATTGCCTGAGTCTCAGACTTACAAAATCTCTAAGACCACCTAATGCTATAAAAAAAAGTCTGAATACATGTATCTCCATTTTTACTTCATAATCTGAGCTAGAGAAAATTTACTGCAGCATTATTACCCAGGCCTCATTACCTCGCGGTTAATTAGCTAACATTTGTAAAGTCCTTTGAAGATGAAAAGCATCGTATAAATGCTAAGAATTATTAAATAATATGAGAGGAAAATCATAAAATAGATACACTGTTAACATTAATTTGTATTTTACCTTTTCTTATTATCTGCTCCCCAGCATTTGACATTTGGGGCTGAACCATATATAAAGGCTCAGGGAGTTGTCCGGTTTATTACAGCCCGGAACTACAGTATGAAACTAGCTCCGAATTAATACTTGCCAAAACATGCATTCTCAAGTAAAAAGAAATTAAGTGCCCAGAGCAATTCCCCACTTGTACTAAAGAGTTATCTAGTTAAGCATTTGTCCCCTCCAACAGTTAAAAGGAAAGGTGTATTTAGAAGCAATTAATCAACATTTCTGCTTTATTCAAAACAATGCAAAATAGACTAATGAATAGTAAGATCAGCCAAAGCACTTTGTGTGAAACATCTGATTCTACTTTGCGCCCATGCTCCAGTCGCAGGGCCTGCTGCTGAATAGCTTAGGACGGTATATTATGTAGTGTTGACTGTTCCCTACATGTTGCTGTCATCAAAGTGAGCTAAACTTTTCTCAAAGCTGCAGTTCCACTCCCTGTCATCTCACCTCCTCCTTCCCCAATCCTCAATGGACAGAAGGACAGACAGAGGCAAACCTGCCTTAGAAAATCTTTGGCAGCCTGCCAGGGACTCATCCACAAAGAAAAAGCTCTAGTCAAATATTCTTAAAATATGCTGTATCATGAAAGCTTTCAATGAAACAGGAAATAATAGATCAAGTACATTCAGAGTATTTGCAAACTATTTAATTGGGTAAAGGCAAGTCAAACTCTTATCACGGCAACGTCGTTATCGTAAAGCCCACTTCAGTGATACTAAAGTTAATCCCAAATCCTGTTACAGGAAACTCATCCTTATTAAAGTAACATTAAGTGCTCCTTTTTTATTGATCTTCCCCTTCAGCTTAATGATAGAAACTTACTGATGTTTTAATAATAACCTCACAAGCTTTATCTCATTTTACTTTGCCTTGGTACTAAAAGATGCGGTGGAAACTAACTTAGCATAAACATTTTGCAGATGTCTTTAAAGGCCAGGGGTAGGTTAAAAAAAAAAAAAAGATTCAGTTGAGCTGAGTGTTAACAAAGATGGCTGAAAAACTAAAAGATAAAAGGGAGGCTCCAGTGTGAACATCAAAGAATTGTTAATGACAAGAAATATCATTAGGGTTAGTATCTCTTTTGTTTCAACCCTTTCACACCTGCAGTGTGTCATGAGCTAAGCCTTTGTTCCAAAATCTGAATTACCTCCATTAGCATTTATAGAAAAATGGTTGCAAAACAACGGAAACATACTTTTGGCTCTCCCCTTTTGCTTGAAAAGTCAGAAATTAGTTAGGTATCTGTGCGTTTCCTTCTTGTTGCTGGGTGTCACTATACAGACTAGAGAGGTGTAAGGTAATGGGTTGCAAATAAGCTTGGTTGAAATGTGAGAATAGCTTTGTACCTAAAAAAGAGAGGTAATAGAAACAACATGGAGAAGCTACATAAGCAGCTCAGGCATTAGCAATAGCAAAATCAGAGCGTGAAATTCAGATTAGCCCTCCCCAGGCTGTGAGAGGAAGGGGGTATTGCAAGACTTGGCATGGCTAAAGGTGTAACCTGTTTTATTTGGCCCCTGAAAAATTTTAACAGATGGTGGGACCAGCTGTCTTTTTCAGCCATTTAATAAACTCTTCGGTGGTAACAGTTTGGAAAGTGGGGGTTTTTCGTTTTAGGCCAGAGGAGAAAATAAAGAAATCTGTCCCAAATTGTCTTTGCCAAGTAGTAAAGCCTGGAAACATGAAAAGTTAAAGGGGAAAAAATCTAATCAACTATATTATCGTCATTGTACCTTTTAAGGGAACAGCAACACAAATTCCTCTCTGCCAAATTAGATGACTAACTACTGGCAAAATATATTTTGTATTGTGCCTTGTCTGTGATTGTGTCCTTATCCAGGATTTGAATTTCGATCTTTCAAAAACAGATGTCTGGTTATCGTGTTTAAGGCTCATTGACAAATTAACAGCACTTTAAGGCAACTATTCACAGCTACAAAAAGAAGCAAACGAAACATTTATTAGAAGTTAGTACACATAAACAGTAAATACTTTGTCACAGTGAATGAAGGAGCAAATTCGTTCCAACTTACATAATTAGTCTAAAATGGCAGACACCCCTCCTCATCATGTTGTGTAAATTACAAAGCCCAACTCCAGGCCTTGGGGAATGGGGGGGAAAAATGTTCATGTCAAGTTATTTTCAGGACAAGACTTAAGAGATTTTGCTTTTGTGCCTAAAATATTTTGTAAAATTGGCATTTTCCCTACCAGTTAAATAGCAACTCTCAATTAGGAGAGAGAGTGTTTATTTACATAACTTTTCCCCTGATTGGTCACAAACACAACTCTTTTTGCAAACGTGGGTGATTGCTCGCTGAGCAACAGCCTCTTCCATTTGACAAAGCTTTATTCTATGGACAGGCCTATTACAGATCCAAGAGTGTTTGCATTAAATAAATTAAACAAAAGATAAACTTTTTTAAATTAGGAGAAATTAGACACACCTTTTTAGATGTCTAAAACATGTGCAAATTTTCATTATATTTAGTAAACTTTGCTTAGCTTGCAGGTTGCTTATTTGGGGACTGCTAGTAATGTATGTCTTCTAAACAGTTAGAAAGGTGTAGGTGATAGAGAAAGGAATAATAAAGAATTCTACCTGGAATAAGTTAGCTCAGTCATCTAGGATAAGTCAGTTCAGTCTTCAGTCTGGTCTCCAAAATTAACAATGCCATTTCTCATTCTCCAATTGCCATAATTTGTGAAGTGCCTTGGACAAGTTATAGTTCTTCCCTTGGGAGTAATTTCTCTAGTCTGTAACGCTACACCACCATTCATTCAACACATGTTTAGTGAGCACCTACTACGGGCCGGGCGCTGTGCCAGCAGCTGGAGATACACGGAGGTGAACATGAGAGACCAGGCTCCAGAGTTCTGAGAGCTTGCATAACCTCATAACTTCTTCACTGTGTAAAGAGTGAGAAAAATGCTTGTAGACCTAAAGACCTCCACCGCAGAATGTTTAGGCTTGGTCTATCCAACTAAAAAAAAATATGTAAATACTGCAGATAAGTCTGACAATTAAATGTAGAGGAGGGGGACTTGCCCTCCCCTTTCCACGGAAAGCCACTGAGGAAGAGAGCCAGAAGCAATTCCAAGTCCTCCCCGGCGACCCTTAGCAAACCTCTGACTTCTTGCTGCATCCTTTTTGTTTTCCAGTCACTGATTTCACACAGATACCATTAGCCCCTCACTGAAGTATGATCTTCCCAGAAATCCTATGTATTATCCTTATACATTAGAGCGCTTTTCTAAATCATTAGGACTAAACAGTTTCCAGGGAAGGGGGGCGGGAATAAAGAAATGGAGCTTTACATGATAGAAACAGAAGCATTAACACTGTCTGAAAACTAGGTTGATCTCATAGCTAAAATGTGGATCTTGTCAACTAATTCCAGGCCCTACCTCCAAATTTTCAACACCTTGATTTCTGTCTTATGAGCCACCTACAGGTACCAAAGTCCATTTAAATACTGTCACCAATTCATCAGATTCTCCAGAATATAGAAATGTAGTTCACCATGAGTATGAGAAAAGAATGAACAAATTCATGGATTTTACATGTGCAGGAAAATTCACCTGTTTCTCTATAGAGTATTATACTTTTATTTGTCTTTCAGTAGGATCAGATGGACAGGTGATCTGGGATTAGCGAACAACATGGGATTTGGGACTAGTGGCCCTTTTAAATGTCTTCAGGTTAACAACGGGAGGCTCCCTGTCTGTCAGTGAGGTAAGCATCCAGAGCCTGCTGCCTTGGCCATGGTCTTAGACACCCACTGCCAGGGCTGACCATGTCCCCTCACAGCCACCAGCAGAGCCCCAGCCATGACCATGGCCCCAGCAGTGATCTGCAGGGTAGCCCACAGAAGAGGGAGCACCCAGAGCAGCAACCCTAAGAATCCTCAGTACCACTCGGGCAGCAGTGGTGGTAATAAACGAAGCCCTCATATTCATGCTGCTTCCTTCAAACGTTTTCCCATAAATAAATGCTATATTTGACATCATTTTTCTTACTACAACATCTCTCCTGAGATAGCGACCTGTAGCATTCCTAGCAAAGACAACAGCAAAAGTTTATTCTGATGAAAAACCAGGAATGATGAAATAATGAAGCCCATTAAAAGGTAATAAATAAATAGTGACCTATAAACTTTCTTAGGATTGTCAAGAAATGTCATTAATTTCAGAATTCTCCAAATATCCAGGAAACTCTGGAATTAAAAACAAAAAACAGGGCAAGAACGCGTTATGTTTGTACAAGGTATTTTCTAATAGGAAAAATTCTTTTCTTAAATTGTATAATCAGTAACAGTTAAATTCTTACCATTTAAAGGAATAGTTGAACAAATTAGTGAACAAATTAGAAGTGCATGCAAAAAATAAATTCTTTCTAGTTTAATTGCTACAATTAACATAATTACAAACATTCAAAAGGGAAGGACTACCTTGACTGATAAATATAACCCAATAGTTTTCAGAATGTTTTAAGTCAAGAGCCTTGCCTTCTTGTGAAGTCACAAAAGTTTGAGAGAGGGACTCCGCTCCCCCTCTTCTGGCTCCCAACCCCACACCCCCTAGGCACCTCCACCGAACACCTAGGCCTTTAGGCAAGTTGAAACTTCTGTCTCCCTAATCTTGCAGAAGACAGATTTATAAAACAGGATACCAATTTGTTGTCAGTAGAAAAACCCACTGAGCAAACTCTAAAAGATCAAGATGACTGGGAAGGATGAAGTCAACAAGTTAGAGGAGCAGTAAGCACATTTCTCAAAGTTCCAGCTGAGAACCACCTGTCTTAGAAACAAGGCAGGCCAGACAAGGTGTGGGCAGAGCCTCTTGCTCGCTGACCTGAGTCTGCACCAACTCCCGCAACTGCCCCCCGCCTGGTGATAGGTCCTCCTAGAAGGCAGGCCACTTGTGTCCACTGGCAGAGCACCGTCTTCCTATGACTGACAAATACTTCATCCTTCAAGATTGTTTCCAGTATTCTCCTGTGCTCACCATGATCTTCTGACCTTACAACACTGTCTCAGGGCAGGCAAAACACCAATCGTTCGGATACTGCTCAGCCTGTGCTAGTTACACGTTCACATGAGAGTTGGGAGAAACGGTTCGTCAGCCATATATGCAAATAATTTCTTGGTCATTTGAGAGATTTCCAAAGATGCAATCATCTCATACACGTACATGTGGTTTCAATTTCAGAGGGAGGTGTTTTCTTCCTATGTCAATAATTTTGGCTATACACTCTACTTGGGTTCTGAAAATCTCTGTATATTAATAAAAATCAATACACTAAAGTTGAACTCCTAATAGAAAACAAGAGCAAGATACCTCAAGACTCCTTTTCTTCTGGCATTCTCTTTGCTTTGACTAAAAAGAAAAACTTCTGAAGAAAAGGTAATGTCCAGGGCACCGCTTTTTTATTTCATTTCTGACCGCAGAATTCAGAGCCTAACACTTTGCATTAATTATATTATTCTTTTGATAATAAAAGGGAGGCCTCTAATTCTTTGAAACAGTTGTGGCCAGATGGAAGTATAATGTGAATATGACAGTATCTGTGAAAGTTGTTGGATTGACTGCTCTGGGGACCAGAACTTGCAATTCCTCTGCGATGCAGAGCACAGAGAACAGTGGAGGCTTTAACTCCGGTTGCCCGATCTCTGTCATTCAGCCTCAGCCCTGCCCTGCTGGGGCCACCGGCTCCGGGTGGAAGAGCAATTCCGTCTCCCCTCGACTTAATCCTTGCCCGTCTGCGGAGACCTCACCAAGGGTGCCAACTGTAAGGATGGCTCTGGGTTTCCAACACCTGTCCACCAGGAACTGGACTTATACCCCCAACTCCTTCCATGCGGCCACAAGACAGACATCAGATGGTAGCAACTTCTGGTCCCTCCTGAGCGGATTGGTTACGTGGTGTCCAGCAGCTCCCTCCTCTAGTTCCACCAATTTCCAGATACCTACCAGAGTGCGGCATAGTGAATGCAGAGAGAGACAGCAAAGTCTTTTTCAGGAAGCCTTGCCAGCATCATTAACGACACGGCTTTGATTTTGATTGTCACAGCAATCCTTCGTTCTTGTTGTATTTATGTGTCCTTAAAATTTTAATTAACAGTAATTTAGGCAGTGTTCTAAGCCTTTTACATGTATGAACTGTTTTAATCATTGTCACCCTGTAAGGTAGGTACTATTATTATCCCCACGTTACAGACGAGAAAATGAGGCACAGAGAGGTTAAGTATTCAAGGTCACAGAGAAGTAAGTGGCAGTACTGAGATTCACACCCAGGGAGCCTGGCTCCAGAATCTGGCCCAAGGTCTAACAACCATTGTTTTCCTCATAAACGCAGGTGCCGAGAGGTTACTTGATTTACTCCAAGTCACACAGCATGAAATGCCCTCTTCTAACTCTAAATCCCAGTTTTTCTGTTCTGATGGTCTTCCTGATCCTCATGCTGGTGTTCTTGTCTGCATCGCCTGCCCGTCATGTTTAGTTTGGGAGCTCACAGTATAAACTATATAGCCTCGAAACCTCCAGCTGGGGAGTCAGAGACTAACGCAAGGCTCTGCCTTCTGCCCCGGCTCCCTTCCTCTACCACCCTAAATAAGGGGAAGATCGGGACCTTCTCAGGGAACGGGGGGTGCTAAGTCCTTTCCTGCCACACGCGATAAGAGAACCCTTGGTTCATTTATTTGTACTTTCAGTCAACGTGTATTTAATGAGGATGGACTGACAAGCATGAGGCTAAGCACTGGAGATTTGACAGTGAGCAAGCCCTTTGCCAAGGAGCCACCAAGGAGCCCACAGTATTAATACGATAGAGGCAGCCACATCAAGAGGCGGTTGTGACATCCAGCAGAAAGTCTCATAAGGGAGATGGGTAAGCTAGGGTGTTGTGGAGGGCACCTGGGTGGCTCAGTCGGTTAAGCATTTGCCTCCAACTCAGGTCATGATCCCAGGGTCTGGGATCAAGCCCCACATCGGGCTCCCTGGTCGGTGGGGAGTGTGCTTCCCCTGCTTGTGCTCTCATTTGCTGGCTCTCTCTCTCTGTGTCAAATAAATAAATAAAATATTAAAAAAAAAAAAAGGCTAGGGTGTTGTGGAGCTCAGCGGAGGGGCAGGAACCAGTGTACGGCTCTCAGAAGGAAGTGCCATAACTCACCTCAGCACTCAGCACAAGCCAAAGGTCCACAGCGGGGTATGGCCCAAGTGGCACTAAGGCTTGCCTATAAGACCCAAGGGGAGGCGTCGTGATAGCCACTGAGTTTATTTTTTTTTTAAGATTTTATTTATTTGACAGAGAGAGACACAGCGAGAGAGGAAACACAGCAGGGGGAGTGGGAGAGGGAGAAGCAGACTCCCCGCTGAGCAGGGAGCCCGATGCGGGGCTTGATCCCAGGACCCTGGGATCATGACCTGAGCCGAAGGCAGACACTTAACGACTGAGTCACCCAGGCACCCCAGCCATTGAGTTTTAAAGCCAGAAAATCATGTGACCTAAATTCACTTTCTAGCAATGATAGGGCTAACATTTATTGAGCTATTAATATGTTCTAAGCTTCTTCATGAATTATACTTGAATTTTATTTCCTAGTCTGCTGTAACAGAATACCACAGACTGAGTGAAATTTATGTCAGTTCTGGAGGCTGAGCAAGTCCAAGATCAAGGTGCCCACCACTTCTATTCCTGGTGAGAACTCTCTTCTGGTTTGCGGAGGGTTGCTGTCTTGCTGTATCTTCACATGGCAGAGAGAAGGGGAGAGAAAGTTCTCTGGTCTCCTCTTACAGGAGCATGAATCCCATCATGGGGGCTCCACCTTCACAGCCTCACCTAAAGTAGTTACCTCTGAAAGGCCTCACTCCAAATACTATCACCTTGGGGATTAGGACTTCAACATATGAACTTGGGTGGGGTGCACAAACGTTTGGGCCGTAGCAATACTCATTGCATGCTCATGACACTACTCGGAGATTAGCGCTTCTGTCCCATTTTATAGATGAGCTAGTGAGACCAAGGTCAAGCCCTAAAGTGGTGGAGCCAGAGTATGAGCCCAGGCAGGGTGACACCAGCACCCACACCCTTATTTACTCTTCTAGACTCCCCGCCACACAGCACAGTGTCATACGGAGCATTTAAGAAATGTTTGAGACATCTGGTAGCCACTTTTTCACTTTCCCCTGTTCCGAGAGTTCCTAGCCTTGCTCCCTATTGAAATGACCTGAGAAGTGAATGGGAAAATTTGCCCCAGAGAAATGAAAACTATGTCTTCACAAAACCCTATATGTGAATTTTATAGCAGCCTTATTGGAAATAACCAAAATCTGGAAACAACGAACGTGTCATTCAAGAAGTGAATGGGTAAATTCAGCCACACCCGTGCAACGGAACACTACGCAGCAACGAACAGGAGCCGACTACTGTTTCGTGCAACGACATGAACAGCTCTCGAGGGCGGGCACAGTTATGCTGAGTGAAAAAAGTCAATATCAGAAGCCACACACTGTACAATTCCATTTATATAATCTCAAAGTGGCAAAATGAGAACGGTGACGAGCAGATTGGCAGTTGCCAGGGGTTGGGGACGGCCAGGCGTGGGGCCCAGGCGGGACCGTACAGGTGGCAGGAAGGAAGTGTGCAATGATGAAATGGATCTGCTTCCTGATTGCTTTGGCCGTCCCACAAGTCTGCCCATGTGACACAGGGACATCGTACCAGTGTCAGTTTCCTGGGTTTATGTACTGTAGCTATATAATCGTCGGGAACACTGGATGAAGGTTAATGGCACATCTCTGCACTATTTTTGCAACTTCCTATTCACCTGTAATTATTTCAAAATAAAGTTTTTTTTGAAATGCCAATGGCCGGGCCTCACAGATTCTGATCTAATTAGTCCGGGGGTGGGGCCTGGGTATCAATATGTTTGAGAAGTTCCCCAAATGATTCCCACCTACAGCCGGAGGTGAGCACCTCTGAGCCAGTGCCTGGAATCCTACAGTTGGAGGCATGCTCTGAGTTGAGATACTGTCTTCGAGAGCCCCTATTAGAACATAAGAGGAAGCTTATGAGATCCCCTAGCTGTCACCCAACAGAGGACAAGTCCCTGAGAGACCAGGCCACCAGACAGGTCCTCATTAATTATGTCCTGGGGCAGAGGGAATGAACAGCCAGCAACAGCATAAATCCCCAGTCTGGCCGTCTGGCCGGGCTCCTTGCTGATGTTACCTCTAGAAGTCTGAGCCCAGATGCCCACATACAGATTGCTGGTCCTGCCTTAAGACTTTCTTCCCCTCCTGGAGGCCCCAGTTAGCAGGTCCAGTTTCAAGGCCTTGTCTATCGAATCTTTTACCATGGCCTCATAAGAAGGGTGGCTGAGCCCCAACTGGCTAACCCTGATTTACCATGTGATAAACTGTCTCTGGGACAGATCTCATACAGAAAGGTGCCAGGCGTGTTTTCACCATCTTGCAACCCAACACACGTGAATGTCTTCAAAGGGGTTATTAAATTGGTATTGATTAAGTGCAGGTCAAGAAATCAAGCGCTTAGGCTTGGCACCTGGCCAGATCAGGTTTCGGCTGAAAGTCTCCAAAACCTCCGCAAGAGTTTGAATTCAAGAGAGGAAATAGATATTGGGCATCTGAAGCTCCTCAGTTTCCCTGGGACCTCCAGCAAGATGGGAGCCACGTGTGCCCCCACATTAACACAGTGGCCACCCACGGAGCCTTCTGGGCAGCTGCAGGAATGAGCCCTGGAATGCATTTTCTGGTAGCTGCGTCTGGGTAAGTGGCAGACTTCCTGGCTGCCTCTTTTTCTTTTTTATAGCCTCTTGGCTGTCTGTGCTCAGAGATGTTCTGGCAGCTGGGGACCCACTGTGGGGCAGATTTGGGGTCGAAGTCCTAATGACCAGCTTTGTTCTCTTAAACACTATTGTCATCCAACTCACCTATTACTGTGAATAATTTGCTAATTTTGGCCATAAAAACAAGTTCTTAGACAATCTCCAGTAATGTGCCTTTTTATGTCAATCAGGGGAGTATTTTCCTGGCTCCTCTTTGTTTGATATGGAAATGAGCCTGATAGTTTTATAGCCAGCCAGGAGTTAGAGCATGGGAGAGGAAGAAAATTGTGTCCACCATAAAGGTTGCTTCTGCTCTCTTCTGCAAGTCTTTGAAGAACTAGTTCTTGGAAAACAAAGATTCTCAAACTAAATGAACATCAAATTACAGTTCTCGGGGGTGTGCACAAATACATTCTGGGTGTCTATAAAACACAGATTATGTAACATGTGTTGCCTGATCCCGCTATTTATGAATCATCTGGGACAAAGCTTCCTTGTGAAAGGAATTAACTGGGTTGAAAAGTAAAATCTTCATAAATTATGTGAACTTCTGGGCCCACAGTCCTCTTGTTCTGGTCAAGGCAAATCTGCCTCCAAATCCCCAGGCCTATAGCCAAATCCAGGCACAAGTACACAGGGGTCCCTACTCGGGGCTTCCCCTTTCTGGTCACTCCACAATTAATATCGCCCTTTCTAGAAATCCCAGCAAGCCCCCTACTGTGCTCCCAACTAAGAAAGTCTGATAAAATCATTTGCAGTTGTTGAAGGCTTGGTTGATTGTACTTTAATGGGCAGAGTGTCAATCAATGTGTTACCTAACTAGGCATTTGCAATCTAAGACCTAAAGCCTTGATTCTATTTTCAGGTATTTTGAGCATGTGGACACAGGTGTTGGGGGTGGAGGGGGACAATAGCAGACTCCATGATTTTTCACTAAACTTAGCTGATTGGAGGAGGTGGGCCTGAGGTAAACTTGATTTAGATGCTCTAGGCCGCGGTATTTGTATTTATTCACCAGCTTCTTTTAAAATCTGGGTCTTCCCTGTCTCTGGGTTCCCATCTGTCTCCTCCCCCCTCACAAGCTCTGTTCTCCCTCCCCCCACTCTTCCCTTCCCCCCCATTTCACTGCCCCCCTCTATATATCAGTCTTCCCTCTCCTCCTCCCATCCCTTCCTCATGCCCCAACCCCTTCCCACAGCTCTGCCCCACATTCCCAGGGGCACGCTTTGTTTTCCAGCATAATCGATGTTATTTTCCCTTCTACCCAATGTTATTTTAAACCCTGCACCTTTCTTTTAGAATGTCCAGAAATGCAGCCCCTTGTCTCCTGAGGTGGAAGGAGTGCTTGCGAGGCAAGTCCTCAGAGCCTGAGTTCTGGCCAGGTCTGCTCTGCTAACCTGCTGGGTGACCTTGCAGGAGTCACTTCTCTAGGCTTTAGCTTTCACACGCATAAAAAAAGAGATTGGATTTCATGGCCAGGCTCTCTCTTAAAATTTAATGATCTTATCTACCTTCAGACACAAGTTTTCTTTAAAAAAAAAAAAGGGTAATTACTGCAGACTTTAAAAAGCAGGAAATTCTGACACATGCTACAATGTAGTTGAATCTTGGGAACATTGAGCTAAGTGAAAGAAGCCAGTCATGAAAAGACAAATATTATATGACCCCACTTACATGAAATATCCAGAGTAGCCAAACTCATAGAAATAAGTAGAATGGTGGTTGCCAAGGGCTAGAGACATGGGGAGTTGTTTAAGGTGTACAGGATTTCAGTTTTGCAAGATGAAAAAGTTCTGGAGATGGGTTGCATAACAATGTGAATATACTTAACACTACTGAACTGTGATTAAGATGATAAATTGTATGTGTTTTTCCCACAATTGAAACTTTAAAAAAAACTTCTCAAATTTAACGTATCCCCAAAAAGGTGCTATTACTGTGTGTTGGAGACCAGAAAGAAAAGTAGAAGCAAAAAAAAAAAAAAAAAAAATCCTTTAATTCAGGGTTGAAAACAACGAGGCCCAGAGTAAGTCAAGACCCTTTGCCTACTGTCCCAGAGCTATGCCTGTGTGCATGCCAGGGGGCTGGACTTCTTACTATTTTGTAATCAAAATAAGAAAATTAAAAAACTCCATTTTCCCTACACTGGTTTTAGAAGAAAATGGTATTAACGCTTCATATTATGCCAAGAGAGCAGAGAAATAATATTTTTGTCAATTATTAGTTACAGTAATAGAGAACAAAATACACCAGTATTTTATATAGTTCTTCATTTTAGATTTAAATTTAAGCCAGCATATTCTTAATTTGTTGAGGCTTGAAGAGTGATATTGCCATTATGGCAAATAACATAGAAAGTTATTAAAACCCTCTCCTGCTGCTAGAATGGGAGTCCCAGGGACCACCCACTCGGCAGAGGTAAAAACCAAGACAGTGGCCCCCCCCAGCCAGAGAGAGGGATGGCCGTAGGTGACCCACTGAGATGCCCCAGGCTCGGGTTTTGCTTTGCCTCTGCCCCAAGGGCATCTACTACAGTGTTTCATAATAATGCTGAGACCTGAGTGTACTGTTCTAAAATATCAAGAGAAATTAATACTTTCTATATCTTAAAAACCCATCTTAACTGAACAAGCATAAAATATTGCCATTATGAGTGAAATAATAATTACTCTCAAGGGACAGCTAAATTAGAGTAGCCCAAAAGTATTCGAAAGTCACTGAATCCAAAACCAGGCAGCAATGCCCTAATTTTCAGCATCTATTCCAAAAGCAGTTTTTTTAAAAATCCCATTTATTACTGTCCGATAAAAGTAAAGTTATTGAGTAACTGAAAAAGTGTTTCTGGTACAGAGTCCAGGTTTTATATTTAAAATAGAATGTTTAGATGAAGTAAATATTAACCTCAAAAATGTCCCAAGTTTAGTAGGAGCTTCACTCTGTGGTTATGAGAGAAGGGAAATAATAATAAAACACTGTTGACATGAACACACAGTACCACACATAAACATCATCAAAGCTTACCTCTTCTATAGGTCTTGTAGAAAGCTGTGTTCATGAGCACAGCGAATCTACCACATGCCCAATGGCCTTGCTTTATTGTGCAAGTAAAAAATTTAGATGGTTAGATTGAAAATTTCTCTCTCTCTCTCTCTCTCTCTCTCTCGGGGCACTTTGCTAGCTCAGTTGGTAGAGCACTCAACTCTTGATCTTGGGGTTATGAGTTTGAGCCCCACGTTGGATGTAGAGATTACTTTAAAAAAATTCTCTCTCAATTTCCACACACACATGTATGATGAAGGAGTCTTACTTATCACATAGTATATAATTTTAGAGTTTTGTTTTATGTATTTTATTTGTATGAACAGAATGATTTAGGGATTGGTAATAACTTTTCCTTAAACTGAATGGAATTTCATCAGTCTGGTAATTGGCTATTCCCATGTCCTCCTTGGCCAGAGAAAGAACAGCAAGAAGGAAATCCCTCATTGGACTGATGGTGTGTATAGTTGGCATATAGATTAAGATGCCATGAGGACTCGGCAAAGATTGGCCTAGTCTGAGACAAAACACACACACACACACACACACACACACACACGCGCACGCACGCGCGCGCGTGCGCATACATACTATACATTCTAAAATAATTAGATCCCTAGAAGCGTTAGCTGCTGGAAAAAGTAGAATACCCCTCCAAAGGGACCCTCCTGCTGCCAAACGATTTATGATTTGAAAAATAGCTTTCCAGATAGATTATATATTGGTGAAGATGTGTGATTTGTATTGTTTGTTGAATATTTTAGTGGAAAAGATCCTAAGAGATTATTTGACCCAAGCCTCTTAGTAGCAAGAGATTCACTGTTGCTCCCACGCAACTCAGGAAATGTTTGAGCCGCCTACCATGTACAGAGCAGTGTGCTAGAATAGTAGAAAACCAAGATACATTGTGATTTTATGGTAGTGGATTTTCAAAATATTCAAATCAAAATTGCCAAAGTTGCAATTTAAGATTCTGTGGGAAAGAAGAGATTAATTGGAAAAGGAAATGCTAAGAAGGTTTTCAGAGCAGTGCTATCCAGTGGGATGTGGCTACTCAGCACTAAAATGTAGCCAGTGAGACTGAGGAACTGAAATGGCAATTTAACTGGTTTAACTTGAAATATGAATAGCCCCGTGTGGCTATTGGCTACCATAGTGGACAGCACAGTCTTAGAGAATGTGAGGCTGAAGCCGGGCTTCGAGGAAGGATAAGTGGGAGTTTGATAGATACAGAAAATAAAGATTCCAAGTAAAAGCCAGTGCTTGTGAATGTTCATGGAGGTAGGAAAGCTTCAGGCCTGGCCAAGTGAAGATTTAATACCTGGTGAAACTGGAATGAAGGGTAGATAGTGGGTTAAAGTGGAAGCTAAGGTAGGAAGATTAAAAACTATGCTGCATCTTGAATGCAAGCCTGGAAAACATGCAATTAATCCCCTCTTCAGTGGGAAGACATTTAAGGCTTTTGAACCCAAGAAAAATATAAGCTGCTAAATGTTTTAGAAAAGTAATCATCAGATTACATTACAGTGCAATATGGATTTGAAGGTTCTTTTGATTACCTATCACTGTAGAGCAAACCACCCTACATTTAGTGAAGTAAAACAACAGTCATTTCATTGTGCTCGTGGATATTCCAAGTCAGGAATTTGGACAGAGCACAGAGAGGATGGCTCATCTCTGCTCCATGATGTCTGGCAACCTCAGCTGTGGTAACTCAAACAGCTGAGGGTTGGAATCACCCACAGTCTTCTTCACTCCCATGTTGGCTCCTGGGCTAGTATGACTAGAAGGCTGGCTTCAGCTGGGATTGTTGACCAGAGCACCTAGAGGTCACCTCTTATGTGGCTCAGGCTTCTCACGGCTGGGTGGTTCCAAGAGGGGGTATTTCAAAGCAGGGAGGGGGGCTGCCGGAGAGTGAGTGTTCCAAGAGAACCAAGTAGAAGCCACTTGGCCTTTACTGACCTAGCCTCAGTGGTTACTTCTGCTGCATCCCATTGACTCTAAGCAAGTCATTAAGGTCAACCAGTTTGTACGACAAGAGATCTTGTTGGGATCATCTCTGGAAAATACAGTCTGCCCTGAAAATACAGTCTACTGTCACAAGGGCCTTGTAATGGGAGTTAAAGATAATGAAAGCTTCAACCAGGAAAATGGAAGTGGGAAAAGAAAAGAGAAGTAAGAATTGGTTAATAGCATGGAAACAGAATTAGCAATACTGAAGTAGGGAGTAAGGAAGGAGAAAGGCCCAGTGAGTTTGGACCTGAACCAATTTAAAAATCACAAATCTGAAATCTTGGTTTGAAAATTGGGAAGAGGGGTTGTTTCCTGGGATATATTTATTTTGGAGATCTGATGGGACGTTCTTGAGGAGGAGACATCAAGGAGGACAGTTAGTAATCCAGGGATGGAGCTTTAGAGCAAGGTCAAAGTCAATGCTGGAGACAGATTTAGGAGTCATGAGAGAGGGAGATGATCAAGGAGTGCATATGGTAGGGGATCCAATAAATACTGATTGAATGACATCACCCCACTGTAACTGGGACCAGAGTAGCTGGACCAAAATCAGTGTTTGTAATGAGAAGAAAGAGCATATCCATGCTTGCGCCATTCCATAACGGAGAAGTAAGGGTCTAGGAAAGGAGACCAGGAATTAAAGTGAGGCAACTTCATAGTCAGCAAATGTAGCACCATTTGGGTTGGCTCATTCAGTAGCTGTCCCAACCTCTTTCTAGGCCAGAAAGCTGAAAATTATATTTCCTGGACTCTCTTGCAGCTAGGTTTCTGTGGTGTGTGATTTAGATTGTGCCAATCAGATGCAGCATACCAAATTTGGAAGACAGAAGCAAACAGCTGTGAGGCAGGGACTGCACTCCTGTTGTTCCTACTAGTAAACACAATTGCAGTACATTTGTTGTTTCTATGGCAGCTGTAACAGAGGTCCTAATGTCACAGCCTACATATGTGGTTGGTAAGAGGCAAGGTACCTGGTAGGGGTGGCATGATTCTGTGGCTTCCCAGTAGGCAGGCAACTTTCTGATTCCACGGCCTCCTGAGCCCAGCAGGGGCAGTGGCTCTCTTGTAAAGCCAGGTCTGTGGTGTGGCTCTGGGAGTCATTCCTAAAAGCTCAGCTGAGACTGTTTCTTCAGATCGCCATTCAATCTCTAAGACATTTGAATACCTTGCTTACCTATTGGTAAGCAAAAGATCCTGGTGTAGGGGTTGGAGGCTCTTGTCGCAGCCACTTTGGAGAATCTTAGAAAGATAACAAATTAGAAATATTTTAGGGAGCAGCCATTAAAAGGTTAGAGAAGGAAAGTAGAGCAAACAGAGAGAGAGATCAGTGCTGACACCCTGAAAGGGAGCATCTAAGTCTGAGTAAAAAGAACAGTTCCAACTTGAAACTAAACTGTGATCCTAGAACCCAAATAAAAAGGGCATTGTTTCTTAAGACCAGAAGACCGATAGGTGAGACTCCTGCCAAAACTGTAAGAAGTAGAGGTGATCTCTTAAATGGAACAAGGGACATGCAGAGACCCAACATTTGTGTTAGTCTGTCCTCAGCTGGACCCCTAAAAATACCGACTAATATTTATTTACCTGTATCCTTAAACCTGGAACCTTAAGACATCCAAGATAAAGAGCTGATTCTGTGTGCCCCTGGTGGCTTGGGGTAAAGGTAAGGGGCAGGAGAGAGAAAAGAATATTCTAGAAGTGAAAGAAAGGGTCTTAGATCTGGACTGTAATCCTTGCAGTGAAAATTCACATTTCTCCTTGGGTAAAACAGATTAAAACATCTCAGTTTAAGACATGACATTCTTACCACAAAGCAAATAACACCCTGTAATGTGGCCAACAAATTATCCCTGACTTCTTATTTAATAATATCACTGCAGGGGAAACCTGAGTGCAGTCTGTTGAGCATCTGACTCTTGGTTTCAGCTCAGGTCGTGATCTCATGGGTCCTGGGGTCAAGCCCCAGTTCAGGCTCTACACGTGGCATGGAGTCTGCTTTTGGCTTTCTTTCCCTTTCCCTCTGCCCCACCCCACCTCTAAAATAAATAAACAAATCTTTAAAAATAATAATAATGTCACTGCAGACTCACATACCCATTTGTTTTTCCAATAATAGAGATTTGCACTCACTCAAAGAGGTACTCTAACGTGATGATTAAAAACGTTACCTGGATTCAACTCCAATAACAAGATGTAGGATCTTGGGTATCCAATTTAACTCCTCTATGCTACAATTTCCTCATCCATAAAATCTGGTTAGTGAGAGATTTGGTGAGATTCCTTAGTGTTGTGATTGGCCACAGAATCATGGTCTGCACACTATGAATGAAAGTGTCTGTGTTCACGAACAGGGCTACCTCAAAGACTACTGCTAGCAAACCAGAGCAGACCCATGATGCAAACCCATGACCTCACCAGCACTTCTTTCTCCAACTAAATTAGCCAACTCCTCCTTCTATCCAGGAGTACTGGACTGGAAGGGTTAGAAATGAAGGGTCCAGAGATTATTTGCATTTCTTGATATGTGCACAGAATCTGTATTAGGCTTGCATCCAAAGTAATTTTCCTATCTATTAATGCATGTTTTTATTTTATTGCTATATCCATTTTATTGCTATATTTGTCACTTTTGTCTCTTTTAAGCGAATAAATGCCCCCACAAATGGGTAATAAGTCATGGAGAATCTTTCCCTGCAGTACTCCTGTTCCCCATCAGCACAGAGAAATAATGCATGACTCAATGTTTTCACTGTGTTGTGTGATCTCAGGAAACCACCTCACTTATTTGGGCCTCACCACCTTTGTCAGCCCTTCATACCCTCCCATGATGCTGGGACCCAACTGTGTCTGCCCTCTGATTGCTCTTCCTCAGCTCTGGATTCCAGACGGTCCAAAGGGCAGGGTTCATCTTCTGTATCTTGGGAGTCCTCCATGATGCCTGTGCTCACCTGAGCAAATGTCCTTTGTACTCCCCACAGATTCAGTTCCTTGTACCTGGAAAGATGGAAGACAAAGCCACAAAATGGTATCTTGAGCTTCTGCAGGCTCCTGCCATGACCGTCAGTCCTTGGACTTCTTTGTGCCTTTATTTCTTCTGACATCAAATGGTTCCTGTGACAAATCAAAACATAGTGTTGAAACACGGATATTCATAGATAAAATAAGTAGGAAAAGATATGCTTACTAAAGAAAGTTTGGCTCTATCTTTTCCCAAGATGTGCCTTTTGTAAGGGGGCCTTCTCTGTGCCTAAAGATGGCTCAGAGCAATGCTGTCGGCAGCATTTTTTTTAAAGATTTTATTTATTTATTTGTTTGTTTGTTTGTTTATTTATGAATGAGGGAGAGAGAGAGAAAGTAAGTGAGTAGAAGGGAGAGGGAGAGAGAATCTGAAGCAGACCCCAGGCTGAGCACAGAGTCTGATGCGGGGTTCGATCCCACTACCGCAAGATCATGACCTGAGCCAAAACCAAGGGTCGGACATTTAACTGACTAAGCCACCCAGCACCCTGACAGCAATTCTATATGCCCAAAAAATCGTGTCTATTTGGGGACTTCCCTGCCAAAAGAGGCACCCAATTGTTCCTCTGCCCTGCATGACAGCCCCACTGGAGGACATTAGCACTACTCTTCTCCTTACAGGTCTTCCCCCTCTGCTCCTCCTCTCATTCGCACCCCCTCTCTTTCTAAAATAAGTACATAAATAAAATCTCAAAGTTCATCCATGTTGTAACATATATCACCATTTCATTCGTATTTACAGCTGAATAATATTCCGTTGCACAAAAGCAACACATTTTGTTAATCTATTCAGCTGTTGCTGGACTGGATTGGATTGTTTCTACCTTGTGGCTATTATGCGTAGTGCTGCTGTGACATTTCATGCCCAGGTTTTCTGTGGACACAGGTTTTCAATTATCTTTGATATATATTTAGGAATAGAATTATAACTCCATGTTTAACATTTTGAGAACTGCCTAATGGTTTTCCAGTGTGGCCATACCAGTTTACATTCCTACCAGCAATGTGTGAGGGTTCCAGTTTCACCACATCCAACACTAGCTTTCCTGTCAGAACCATCCTAGTAGATGTAAACTGGTGTCCCATTTGGTTTTTATTTGTATTTCAAGGATGGCTAATGATGTCGAGCATATTTTCATGTGCTTATCTGCTTTTTGTATGTGGAAAAAATGTCTATTCAAATTTTTTGCCTATGTTAAAATTGGGTTAGTTGTCTATTTATTGTTGAGTTACAAGAGTTTTTTATACATTACAGATACAGATCTCTTATGAGATACATAATTTGCAAATGCTTTCTCCCATTCTGTGGGTTGTCTCCATTTTTCTGACAGTATTTTTGGAAGCGCAAAGGTCTAAATTTTGATGAGGTCCGGCTTATCTATTTTTTTCTCTTGCCACTGTGTTTTTGGTGCATCTAAGAAACCACTGCCTAACCTGATGTCGTGAAGACTTACTCCTATGTTTTCTTCTACAAGTTTTATAGTTTAACTCTTACATTTAGGTCTATGATCCATTTAGAGTTAATTTTTATGTATGCTGTAAGGAAAATGTCCAACATCAATCTTTTACATGTGGCTATCCAGTTGTCCCAGCATCATTTGTCAAAAGAGAGATCTTTTTTATTTTCCCTTTATCTCTTATTCCAAATTGTCATCAAGTTTTCCTCTTTTTCTCTTTAAAATGTATGTCACCCTTTGACTACCACACCAGTTTCCAATCCAGGCCTTCACCATCTCACACCTAGATAACTGCATCTGCATCTATCCTTCCAAGTTCTCAGCAAGCCAACCCTCCTAGGGAAGGACATTGAAGAACTGGAGTTGAATTTACCTGCTCAGGAGTCTACACTAAATTCACACTACATATAGCATCAGGGCCCGGTCTCCTCTCCTTGATTTCTCTAATCTAGCCCATTCTGTCTACACCAGCAGATCAAAGATGCAAAACGTCATCTTCCATGGTTATTCAGCTCTTCACTGAAAAAGGAATTCTCTTCCCTTCCTATCCTTCCCCCCCATTGTCTTCCTTTCTATGCACCCCATTAAAATTCCATAGGTCCCTAAAGGCTCCTCCAAACCCCAGCTCCTTAATAAGCCTCCCTTAACTACTCCAGCCCTCACCAGTGTTCTCCTCTGAGTCCCTACTGTATTTGTGTGCTCTGTGACACCAAACACTATGCAAATGACATTGGTACACACAATTCCATTCTACCACCCAACACCAGTGAGCATTTATTGAACAGCTACTGAAGTTCATAGCACTGGGCAGGCATGATATATGATGTAAATGCAGTCTCCTCCTGCCATCAACTGAGGGAGTGGAATTGGAGGAGATCAAGGACCCCTCCTAGAATTCCACTCGTTCATCCATTATATACTGATCCAATTTTGAAGTTTAAGCTTAAAGTTAACACAAGATTTCCAAACTTTCCCAAACTAAGACAGTGTTTTCCAAAGATTCCCAACATCATAATTTCTTGCGACTGAGCGCATTCCTCTGTGTTAGTGATTGAGCCCATTTCAGACGCAAGCTTTAGAGCGTCTGTGATTTGGTCTGCAGCTTAAACTGTGAGACCTCTCCAAATCCTCAAAGTTAACTTAGAGAGTATCAGATTGCAACCCCTTCCCCCACCACCATTAAAAAAAAAAAAAAAGGCCAAAACATTTCAAATTGAAGAGGCAAAGTTTGATCCCTTCCATGTTGAGAGCTGAAAACAATAGCAGCTTTCTGCTCTAGCACCACTTCAAAAGGCTGCCGAGGGACTGTTCTAAGAATACTTGGTTGTAGATGACTGAAGAAATGCACAAGGCATCCTCCTGCGACTCAGTGCCCCATTAGCACGAGGGAAACGCTGACCCCACCCCTCCCAGCACCTTTAATAAAGCAACGACTGGTAATGGCATGAACTAGGTAGATACGGGCAATTGGAAGGTTGAGCCTTTAGCGAGCAACGCGGGGGTCGGGGAGGGGGTGGGGAAAGAAGGGAGAGATCTTGGTGGTTAAGCAACACCCTGCTGTAAAAGAGCCAATGAATTAAGAATTTGTTGAAACGACCTAAATAATGCATAAATTTTTAAAAAATCAACTGGAGATGGGTGACCGATTGGGTTGATTCCAGAGGCGTAAGTCCCCGGTTGTTGCAAAAAAAAAATGCCCGAGGCGAGGAGGTACCAGACTCGGGCGTGAAGTAACAACCCAGAGTGCTCAGCAAACACTTTTTTTCTGGAATGGATCTGGAGGGCGCCGAGCGGATCCGCATACGGTGCGAATACCTCTGCGGGTTCACCTACCCGCCGCCTCTTCTCGCTGATGGCACCTGGTCGGCGCTCGCAGCCCTCCCGGGAAGAAACTGCGCTGCGAACTTCCCGGCCTCGGAGCCCTGCAGCTTGGCGAGCCGCACTGCCGCGCCAGCCGCCGCGGGGAGGCTGGTATTCATCCTCCCCGCCCCCCCCCGCCCCCGCCACGCCACGGTAAAAGTTTGCTCCCTATTCGCCGCTCCCCGCCCCTCCACCTCCGCCCTCCTGCTGGAGGACCACAGAGGAGTTCGTGGGTCCTCTGTGCACAAACACACCCACCAACAAAAGAAAGCCCATTAAATCTTCCCTCCTGTGAACTCGCGCCCCAGCGGATACCTCTTTGAACTGACCCCCGCCCCCGCAGCCCCCGCAGCCCCCACAGCCCCCTCGCTGTCTGGGGCGCGCCCGGGCCTCCCGGGCTCACTCCTTCCCTCCCGGCTGCGCACTTTTGCAGCGCGCTTGGTCTTTGATGTTTCTTTACATTATGGCAGAGCAGCCACACTCTCTTCCCGGGCGCGGGGCTTTGTGTAACGGAACTGACATTTGGCCTTGATACCTGTATCTCTTGGTGATTGCAACAAATTTCTAAAATAAATATTGTACTTTGATCTCCCGGCATTGCATTTTTAATGGACGCTTCGAACATTACTTCATTAAGAATAAGTTTTTCAGGAGCCCGACTGCAAAGGGAGGGAAGCTAAACAGCAGCTCGTAAAAGTCTCTCTCCAAACTTCAGCTCGTGCTTGGAAGGGCTACAATCCTGGCGGGTTTTCACAAATGGAGGTGAGGCCGACAGCAAGGACTTCGAAGAGTCAAGAGAGGACCGACTGTGTGCCCCACCGCCCTAATGACTTTGCTTATATTACCTCTTATAAGCGTACAAACACTCCACAAGATGAGCACTACTATCACCCCCATTTTACCAATTGGGAAACTGAGGCACAAAGAGGTTGTGTAACTTGCTCGCCAAGGTCACCAACTAAAAAGCGTCAACTAGAAAATCTGGGTTCAGATTTTCTGAATCCGACCTCTTAACCACCAAGCACTACTCCTTTTCATCTCCTGGCCGCTGCTGGTGGTTTAACTGGCTAATGGAGGTATTTTGGAGGAAAAAGTTCTCCCCTATAACAACTACGCAGATGTGAACTGGCTTTTCTTGCGTTTGTGTTAAAATAGAGAATATATTCGGCAAATGAGACTGCTTTCCAGCCTGTTTGGCCCAGCCTGGCCCGACCCTCGGGGATAGCGGGGTTTGAAGAGCTCAAAGGAGCGGCAAAGGAAGCACGCTAAGGTACCAGCCCTGCTTGGACAGTTCGGAGGTGTGCCTGCGCGCGTGTGCGCCACGGAACTCCCTGGCCTCAAACTGGCATCCGGGAAAGGGCGCCTTCAAGTGCCAGGCTTCACCCGCACTCGACCTAGGGATGGGGCGTGGAAGGGGATAGGATTGCCAGGCATCAGAGCAAAACTTTAAGTCCCCTCCCTTCCCCGCTTCCAGAGCACCCGGACCTCATCTTCAGGAGCCTTGGCCGAGCGAACAGTGTGGTCACTGCTCATCATTCCTGGGGTTACACCTTGTGGGTGGGGTATGCCTGTGAACTACTCCCAGCATTTGGACGTCATGCGGCCCATTCTTCTTCAGCAGGATGTTTCCATTTCTCTGGCAGATCCTGGGCATGTGGAAATATGGGTCTGGTGGCGCAGCATCCCGACCCCTGATGGGAATGCAGAGGGCACCAAGATACAGCTCAGTCTCTGAATCAAAAGCGGGTTGGGGTTGAGGTTGGGTTGACCGCTGGCGCCGCACGGCGCGCTGGGCCACACGGTCCGTTCTCTCAAGGCAGTCCCGGCCGCGGTTTGGTCTCCAGAAGGCCGGACGCAACATGGCTCGAAGAGCCCCGCATAGCCCGCGGCGTCGGAGAGTGGAGACCGCATCTGCGGGGAGGCCCGGCGTGGAGCGGGGTCCACCAAGCCCAAGCGGCCCACTCGGTTGCTCGGCCACGTGAGCGACGGCCGTTGGCGGGAGGCCTCAGCGGCCCTTCCGGCCCCTAAACCCCTTCAGTGCCAGGAGGACCCCGCGGCGCCACGCCCGCCTCTTCCTTCTCCCCGGCCCGACCCTCCCGAGTGAGGAGATCCCGGCGTTCGCACCGATCCGGAGAGACGCGCCTGGCGCCCTGGCCAGACTGAAGCAGGTGGCCGACCGGCCCTCCGCGGTCAGGTATACGGGCAGGCGAGGGTTCGGGGTGAGAGTTTTCCTGACCCGGGGCGCACGCCACGCGCCTAAACTTTCTTTGCTTTCCAAAGGTGACGGGAACAACAGTTTTTATTGACTTTTCTTTCCGGTTAAAGGGCCTTCCTCTTACTGTGGTGTGGTTTGTTCAAAACAAAAGGTTTCCTCGACTGCGCCTTACTTTTTCCAAGTAGTTCCCTGGTAGGTATGTGCGGCTTGCAAAGAGCGCGCACTCGCTGGACGGGGTTAGAGGGAGAAATTGCTAGCAATGACGGGGGCTTCGGGGGCCTAATAGCCGTCAGCCGCCTGACCGGCCGTCCACGGCGTCCAGGGGGCCAGCCTGAAGAGAGAAGAGCAACGTCACACTTTTTTCCTCTGGTGTGTATTACGGTTTGCTCTGGATGTCCTGCCAAGTCTAGCTTTGGTGATAGGCGCGGTACGGGTGTTTTTCCCAGGCTCACTATTTGCAAAAGTTGTGGCTGGAGAAAACTTCCAGGTCGCCAGCAGGAATGTCACAAAAGAGCCACAGTGACTTGTCAGGCAGGCGGCCCTGGAGCGTGCTCGCCACCCACCGCCGCCATGGGCGGCTGCCCAGCCCCGCCCCGGGTCACAGCCCTGCCCGCAGCTCCACCGCTGCGGGCGGGGCGGGGGGGGGGAAGGCGGCCCGCCGGGCGAGGTGCGTCCCACGCCCCGCCCCGGGAATTCCCTCGGGTCCGCGGTGTGTGCGGGCCACTGCGTGTGCCGTTCCCGTGTAGGGTGTGTAAGTACGGGGGGAGGGGAGAATTACCCTCATCTCAGTCTCAAAGTCCCGCGCCTGGAAGCCAAAGGCAGATTTCTCTGGAGATAACAAAGACACTTTGTCACTTTGGGCGCTGCCTCGGTGCAAATCTTTAATTGCAAGGGAGTTGCGGGGGGTGGGGGTGGGGTTGGGGGGGAAGCATCGAGTGTCTCCAGCAACCCAAGCGCGGGTCTCCAGGCAGCAAGGCCCCCTTTGATCAGGAAAATCCAATTATTTGTGTATATACATTTCCCACATAGTGATTACTTCATTAATTGTCCCGCCTTTATCTCCTCCCTTCCCATCCCCCCTAATAATCAGTTCTTTTATCCCGACCAACAAACACACCATAGGAGCTTTGTGGATTCAAAGGATTTGCTTTCGCTTCTGAAAGAGCCGCTATTCTTTGATGATTGGGTAGCGGCAAACTTCAAAGCCATAAATCTTCCCTCTGACTGGCTGGCGGCCCAGCAAAGTCCTTATCAAATTCTTGGAGGTGATCCTGAAGCGCTCAGACCGCGCGCGGGGCGAGCGAGCGGGGTGCAACGAGGGGCGCTGGCGGGGAGGGCCCCGGAGCGCAGAGAGGGCGCCGGGGAGGGACGCTGGGCGGCCGTTGGTCCTCGCCTTCGGGTCTCCATGCCTCGGCAGCGCCCTGCTCCGCAGTCAACGGCCCGCAAGCTGTAGCTATGGCTGCCGTGGCCGTCCTCCGGAACGACTCTCTGCAGGCCTTCCTCCAGGTCAGGTCTGGGCTCGGAGGGAGCGAGGGAAAAGTGGCAAGGGTCGCGTCCGGATCGATCCTGGTACTCTGGGCACCCTGAATCTCAAAGGGACCCCTGCTCGGGGGATGCCGCTAGAGTCAGACCGAGGGGGGCCCACGTCAACTTCGCACCTAACCTTGGTGTCTAGAGTGTGGCCTTTGGGGGAGGGACGCGCGGATCCGGGGGTTGTTCGGACTTGCGCGTCTGGCAGAAAACAGGGCCCGAGCTCACCCTGTTGGGCCCTCCCGCTGACTTTCAGCCTGGGGTGGGCGGAGGAGGAGCGCGAGAGTAGCGTGGAAAGAGCTTAAAAGATGGGAGGGAGGGCGGATGGGCAGCTGGGCTGTGGGTGTTTCCACACCCTTTCTGACCGCGGAGCCGGGAGCGGCCCGTCGGATCCCTCTTCCCTCCCACCTTGTGCCTGCTTTCTCTGAGTCTGGATGGCGTCTCTTTGCACCAAGTAGTTTCACAGGAAGCGCTCGAGCGCTCCGCGTTCAGGTAGCGCAGGCACCAAAAGTTAACCGTACTGGTGGGTGCGTGCGTGGGGTGCGGTGGCGGGGGAGGGACACCGGGACGGGGGAGGGGCGGCGGTATAATAGCTGGCGTGGGGGTGGCGGGCCGGCCCGGAGACAGCGCTTGAAGCGCTAACCTTTTGTCTCTTCTCCGCCCTCCCCCGCCGCCGGCCATGCAGGACCGCACCCCCAGCGCCTCCCCGGACCTGGGCAAGCACTCGCCCCTGGCGCTGCTAGCCGCCACCTGTAGCCGCATCGGGCAGCCCGGAGCCGCTGCGCCCCCGGACTTCCTGCAGGTGCCCTACGACCCCGCGCTGGGCTCGCCCTCCAGGCTCTTTCACCCTTGGACCGCAGACATGCCGGCGCACTCACCGGGCGCGCTACCGCCCCCGCACCCCAGCCTGGGCCTGACGCCGCAGAAAACGCACCTGCAGCCGTCCTTCGGGGCGGCGCACGAGCTGCCGCTCACACCCCCTGCCGACCCCTCGTATCCCTACGAGTTCTCACCCGTCAAGATGCTGCCCTCGAGCATGGCGGCGCTGCCCGCCAGCTGCGCGCCTGCCTACGTGCCCTACCCTGCACAGGCCGCGCTGCCTCCCGGCTACTCCAACTTGCTGCCCCCGCCGCCCCCGCCCCCGCCGCCCACGTGCCGCCAGCTGTCCCCGAACCCGGCCCCCGACGACCTCCCTTGGTGGAGTATCCCGCAGGCGGGCACCGGTCCGGGGACTTCCGGGGTTCCGGGGGGCAGCCTCGCCGGCGCCTGTGCGGGGGGCCCCCACGCACCCCGTTTTCCCGCCTCGGCGGCCGCTGCTGCCGCCGCAGCCGCCGCGGCCCTGCAACGGGGCCTGGTGTTGGGCCCGTCGGACTTTGCGCAGTACCAGAGCCAGATCGCTGCGCTGCTGCAGACCAAGGCCCCCCTGGCGGCCACGGCCAGGAGGTGCCGCCGCTGCCGCTGCCCCAACTGCCAGGCGGCTGGCGGCGCCCCGGAGACAGAGCCGGGCAAGAAGAAGCAGCACGTGTGCCACGTGCCTGGCTGCGGCAAGGTGTACGGCAAGACGTCGCACCTGAAGGCACACCTGCGCTGGCACACGGGCGAGCGGCCCTTCGTGTGCAACTGGCTCTTCTGCGGCAAGAGCTTCACGCGCTCGGACGAGCTGCAGCGGCACCTGCGGACTCACACCGGCGAGAAGCGCTTCGCCTGTCCAGAGTGCGGCAAGCGCTTCATGCGCAGCGACCACCTCGCCAAACATGTCAAGACGCACCAGAATAAGAAGTTCAAAGTTGCTGAGGCCGGGGTCAAACGGGAAGACCCGCGGGACCTGTGAGCCCACCCCGGGGCAACTCGAGGCCTCTCCCGCCTCGGACTCCGGTCCCAGCACCTCTTCCGGGAGCTTCCGGGGCTCTGTGGGCACCTGGCCGAGGGAGGACCCAACAGGCACTTGCGTCTTCCTGCTGCCGGTCTCTCAAAGGCTCCCAGCTTCCCAGGCCCGGCCTGCGGACTGGGACCCTGTGCCCAGGAGAAGCAGGGGAGGTAGGGTTGGGAGCTCTGCGTCACGCAAGGGCGGTTTCAAGCTCTGAACCATTCCCACCGTCTGGGAGATCTACAGTTTTGGGGAACCACACTGGGCTGGCCTTGTATATAGGAGGCACTGCTGAATTAAAGCAGAAGGACCTTGGGAGATTTGAAATAGTGCTCGGTTTTGGGGGGGGGTTGTTTTGGTTTGTTGTTTTTTGTTTTTCGTTTTTTTACTAGGACCGGGCCGGGCTTTGTACAGGTTATTTAAATAGCTTTGTTAAAGAATAATTATAATAATTATAACATTAATAAAAATATTACTTTTGTCCTCAGCTCCATGCAGAGCTACAGCATGAAATGTCTCTGTAAAGCAATCAGCGGTTGCAGCCTGAAAATAAATACGTTAACTCCGGGGTCACCTCGGGACCCGGCTGAGCCAGTCTCATTTGATCCTTTCTTCTTGGGGAGGCTTTCTAAAGCGGTCAGGTTTCACCACGAAGATGGTTCCCGTAGGCTGCCTGTATGGAGGTTTCTTTGGTTTGGAAGGGTCTGGGCAAGTGTGTTGGGTACATGGACGGAGGAAGGAGGGCAGGGTCAGATTTGTGGTAAAGAGGAGAGATCATGCGGCCTTAGGACTTGAGCAGAGACTGTCGGGCTTCTCTTAAAAGTTTAATACCTGCTGCACCTACAGTGCACGTTCTTTTATCTGGCGAATTCCCTGTGGCTTTCCTTTTGGTGTACTGTAGGGACAGAGGTCACACTAGAGCTTTCCTTCCTCCTGGTAGCGGGTTATGCTGGTGTCTGGAGAGGAACTGTGGACACAAGGATCTGTTCAGAGATGAGATTTGGGAGAGTTACAGAGAAACGGGGGGTGGGGGGGGCTCCCTCAACGTTGGTCTTTACCCCGGGAAAAGCCGTCACCTCAGCCCCGTTGTCTGGCTTGTTTTCTTCTTAATCATCGCGCTGTGAAAATCTTAAGTCTTGCTTCACAATAGCCACTTAGGGATTTCTGGCCTGGCCTGGAAGTTTAGTTCCATTTTGTATCTTGGGATTTTATATTTTTTAATCACTGAAGTAGACCAATATTTGCTCAGAGAGGAGCCAGGAATACTCATATCTAGGTTTCTCACCTGTCTCTAAAAAAGTTTACAATTGTTTTTTCAAGTGTCTCAACTCAACTGGCTCCCTGATGTTTGCTAGTATTTGAGTTTTTAAACCTGAAACAAATCTTAATCTTCTGATTTAGAATTATCAAAGAAAGAAAATTATCAAAGAACATTTGTTAATACGTTAAGGTAGCATCACTAATGCCAGATTTCAGTGGAACTGAATAGTCTTTTCATGGTAGCCAAAGTGTATATAAATTGATAGGATTTCACAAACTTGTTACCTTTCCTTTTGTTTGAAGTCAAACCGAATGGTAAGTTCTTAAGAACTAGGAGGGTTGTGCTTGAGACTTACAGAATTAAGTAAAACACAAACATCAGCATAACAGAGATGAAATTACTTCTATATTCCTAAGAAATAGCATTTTACTCTTAACTTGAGACAAGGTAGTAAAAGAGAATTAGAGTCATTGTGGAGATATGCCTTAGAACCAGTTGCTCTCATTAGAGATTTTGGAACTATTTAATGACAGATTGGAATGTGAGTCTTCAGAGGTCTTTACCTGGGAAGGGCAGTTTGGTTAGCTAAATTTTCAAGGGTGTGATGGTTTTGCAAGCAATAGTAATAAGAAAGTTGCTACACAGTTACACTAATATGCATCTAAGTGTGTAATCTTAATCTAAATCAAGATTCTTGAGAATCATTTCTATGAAGAGTTACAGAAACTCACATCTAAGCCATGCCCTGGGAAGGACTTCAGAGCCAGGAAAGATATTTTGGCAGATAGTAGGGAAAGAGAAATCCTGATAGAGTGGAAAGACCCAGGGGCTTCTACTCAGAAAATTTGAAGTGATTTCTCTCATTCAAAAGAGAATGCCCTTGGTGGAAAAAGAAAAGTGGCAAGTTTGAAATGAGTCTGCTAGCTGTTATTGACAGCCATGATCATCTAGTATCTAAACAGATAAAGTGTTGAAGATAAAGTTTCCCTGTAAGTTTATCTTTACGATTGTTAAGAGGAGAACTAAAGTACATGGAATTTATCTAAAAATAGGATATATGTAATATTTAAAAGCAGAGCAGTCATTTGATGACAAAGTAACTTTCTTATGTTTTTACTTAATTAAATCTGCAAACTTCTGTACAGTTTCTCGGCTAACTTGGTACAGCTGAAAGACTTTCCTTGTGCCACTTCAAATTTGTGTTCCAATTACTTTAGAACAAATTATCCAAGTGGAAGCCAGGAAGCCACAATGATATGATATTATTATCCAAGTGTAGGAAACCATTTCATGTTTATACTGAAAAATAAGCTAATAAATCAGAAATAGAAGTTTGACAGTGCAGAAATGTATTAGATTTTATAAGTTGTTAAAATTTGAACTGCTACCGCATGCTCTGTTTCATAAAACTACAACCGATACCATTTAGAACTTTAAAAAGTATTTAAAATAAATCAATATGCCAGAAATAATATGTATAAGTGATATATAATTAAGCAGTTAGCAGAAAATTCAATAAAATTCAAGTTAAAAGTTCAGAAACATTGCTATTAAATGTAAACTACAATTTATTTTTTATTTAGAGTTTTGCTAACTTAAAAAAAAGTTTAATCTACCAACTATATTCAAGGCTTAAAAACCTGAGCACCCAATTCAATTAAGTTTTAAAACACCAATTGAAGAAAATATGTTAATGATGGTCTCAAGTGCATTTTTAAGTAACTGTTTTAGTAGCATGCAAAAATATAACAAAGTATATTTTAGAAAATTCTAAAATTAGTGTGATATGATTATTTTAAATTTAACCCTCAATTGATAAATGAACCATTTTGATCAAGAACTTAGAAACATGGAGAAATTGAGTTAGCAATTATTTAGGTAACTTGGAATTGTGTGTTCCTGAACTTGTTAACAATACTCCATAGTTTTCTCAAGAGAAAATTGTGCAAATTTACCTTTAGCTGACCACTAATTTGTAATAGTTCTGGTAATGAGTGGAAGTAAATTATGTTAAAGAAAATATAACTATCATTTACTGTATTAGTGTAGTTTCAGTTAGAATTTGAATCTTATAAACATATTATGTATATTGTTTTAAATTATTTTGCTGTAAGTCAATCTAACAAGACATAACAATTTAAAAACTAAGCTTGATGAGCATACTTCTTGCAGAAACCTATTTGAAACAATGATATTTGTAGAAAAGACGGTTTTTCACCCTGATTTGCACTGTGTCTGTTCTAATTCTGTGGGGTTTTAAGAAATCCATTTAACACTGCACCGTTAGTGTTTCCCATTTATTTGGGTTCTGCCATGAGAGTTTCACAGAATGTTATGATAGCGGTAGAAATAACTTCAAATTCATGCTAGTAAGCTGTTTAGGGCTCTAAAATTGCAAACCATTTTTATTTGCCTTAGCTCTTCACATTAAATATTGAAAAGTTGAAGTAAATTGACGATGTCTCACTGGGAAATAATCTCGTGTTGTGGAATCAAATTCAACCCTCAAACTCTGTTTTTCTAGTAAACGGAATGATGTTTGCTAATATCCCAAATTGAGGGCTACTCAAAACAAGTAATATTAATGTTCTGTCAGATATCATTACCTACCTCTGGTTTGCATGATAGAGGGGAACTTTAAAAGAGTACGAAACCAAGGGAAGCTTTGAAATATGGACGTGTGCCGGCATAGTTTGACGAACCAGGAAAAAAAAGGAAAAAATCTGGTTAGAAAGATGTATGATGGCAATGAAATCTATATTTAGATTAATACACCAAAAGGACACATTTCATTATTAGGCCACCATAATGGTAACCTGATTGATATGGTATCCAGATACATAAACAGTACACTTTTCTCTGGTGATGTTCAGACTCCACACATTTTTGCGTAAGATCTTTGTGTCAATTGCTCCTCCCCTTGATTGTTTTTAAAGAATCTTCAGTGTTTCAGATTAGTTTATGGACATTGTAAAATGGCTTACATAATGTTCCTTACTATAACGAATAAGTTATACTGTTCAACAAAGATGTAATCAAATAGCTTATGGGCCATCACAACTTTTTTCAGTAGTTTCAGTTTTACTATTACAACTTACTACCAATTGTAGATTTGCATGTGATGATTGATATAGTATATATTTCCATGCTGACATTTTGATGACTTTCCTTCCTAGACTTTATATACTTTTCCTTCCATGCCTTTAGTGATTATGCTGAAGCATAATCCCCAGTGGGGTATTTGGCACTTAATTCTTAATTTAGTCCATGCATATGAACTGCAGTAGTTTCTGCACAACACATAATAAACCATATTAACTAATATATTTTGGTTGTGTACCTAATACCAAAATTCAAGTCAGGGGAAATAAATCAAGTTCCTAGTTTGATATATGGAAAATCTACAGCTTTCACTTTTCAAAAGTTGTTTCAGCGTTATGAAGATTCAGGCTGCCTATTCATGAAGTGGGAGGGTTTTTTACTTCAAAAATGATTCATCTAATTTTTTTCATTGCTTGTCAAAATTCTAACATCAAAAAATATACTAAAATCACCCAAAGTCTAAGGCAGTAGCTACCTGTTACCTGACTTTTTAATAAAAAGTTAAACCATTCAGTCATACGGGCGCGCTCTAGATTTTGTGTTCAGTGTATTCTAAAACACAGATGGAAAACATCTGGCCCTCAGCTTAATTTCATCCAATTCACAAGGCAAATATCAAAGCTGAATCCTCGTTTATGCTTATGGTAGGGAAAATGTATCCTAAGTATTTGGTGGCAATTTCCTAAAGTCTGCATTAGGTGTCATGAAAGCTTATTTCTCTTATTTCTATCTTTGTGAGTTTTATTCTTACATTCTGTATTCTGTTTTCTTTTTCCATTCTGTATGCCTCTTGACTTGTGGAGGTCATGTGTCTTCTATATACCTATGTTCATCTCTAGCATGGAAATTCAGTTTCTGTCTTGGGTCTCTCTGCCTTTGCTCAAAGTATTTACGCCCATTATCTGACTTTGCTGCCTATAATGCAGAACTCGACAGGATTCTAAACTGTAGTTCCCTTTAAATCTGTTGTATTTTTAATAGACATTTATATTCCTTGGCCTAAATTTTACATGTAAGTGAATTAAATTTATAGTTCTATTTGTGGATTCACGCTTTATTTATGTAGTACATGTCATGTTTTTTACTGTGGCTTTGTGAACATCAGTGGGAAAAATACTTTCATCACAATTAAAAGTAAAATTGTAAAATATGATAGTGGGTTATGGCTTGAAGTAATCCCAGGTTGGATAGATTTTAATTAGTAAAAAGATTTTGAGTTAAAGTTTTAATGAAGGGGATGTGAATTAAGACTTGTAAGCATTTAGCTATTTATATATTTATATTCCTTATTGAGGTTATTATATTTGATAGAGACCTTTTTCTTTGAAAGCCTTTATTCTTTTTTGATCCTTGATGAAGTCCATATCATTTCTTGCTAGTCCTGCAGTAACTGCCAAGGGAGTCACTGTGGTTTTGTACTGAGCCTGGATTTGGAGTAGAAAGCTGCTAAGTTGTTTCCTAAGGAGAAAGTACTCCCTTCATCAGTCATGATTCAGGCTTGTCAGTGGCAAGCCTGTGTGCCCTGAACAGCTAGCAGCTGGAAGTGGTGGGGCTGTAGCCGCCCCTTGCTTCTGAAGCAGGGAGAGCTAGAAGTAAGGAAAAGGGAAACAGCCATGGGGAATAACAGACACTGGACTACCCTGTTTAGACAGGCTTTATTTCTAAAGCGGTTGAAATAGGGCAATTGCATAGGAGCTGGAAGTTGCTTTTTTTTTTTTTTTAACCAAAATTGAGTATAAGTAGGCTGTAGGGAAGATGGGAGCCTTGACGGAGGGCATGTGGACTTGGACTGGTCACTTGCAAAGCTGAAAAGCTTCAAATCTAAAATCTGTAAGTCAAAAAAATCCAAATACATTTGATTATGGCTACTAAAAATGCAACAGTAGTATGAATATTTCTGGCATTCTGACATCTGATTTCAGAAATCCACTTTTTGAAGATACAGTTTATTCTTAAATAGTTACAGGTATTAAAGGGAAGCAAAGATGGGCGCCTGGGTGGCTCAGACGTTAAGCGCCTGCCTTCGGCTCAGGTCGTGATCCCAGGGTCCTGGGATCGAGCCCCGCATCTGGCTCCCTGCTCCGCGGGAAGCCTGCTTCTCCCTCTTCCACGCCCCCTGCTTGTGTTCCCTCTCTCGCTGTGACTCTCTCTGTCAAATAAATAAATAAAATCTTAAAAAATAAAAATAAAAAAATAAAGGGAAGCAAAGGTGATTTAGGGTAAATTAGCCTCTGTGCAAGTAATATCAGGAGTTAGTCCCATGACCTTAGCATTGGCTTTGTTTTCGTTTTTTTTTTTTTAAGATTTTCTTTATTTATTTGAGAGAGAGCACGAACGAGGGGAGGGGCAGAGGGGGAAGAAGCAGGAGAGAGAATCTCAAGTAAACTCTGCACTGAGTGCAGACCCCGTCGCAGGGCTTGTTGCAGGGTGAGAGGTGGGGCTCGATCTCACGACCCTGAAATCATGACCTGAGGTGAAATCAAGAGTCTGACGCTTAGCCGCTTAACTGACTGAGCCACCCAGGTGCCCCTAGCATTAGCTTTTTAAACGTAACACTTCTGGGCGCCTGGGTGGCTCAGTTGTTAAGCAACTGCCTTTGCCTCAGGTCATGGTCTCAGGATCCTGGGATGAGTCCCGAATCGGGCTCTCCGCTCCGTGGGAGGTCTTCTCTCTCTCCCCGCCACCCTTGCTTATGTTCCCTCTCTCACTGTGTCTCTCTGTCAAATAAATAAATAAAATCTTTAGGAAAAAAAAAAGATAACACTTCTGGGCACATCAGTCTTTGTAAGTGCTATATTATGCACATTCCCAAGTCCTGTTTCTGTGTATGGAAATTTCACAGTAAAATGACAGGATTCAAAAGTAGAGGTGACTTTTCAATAATTAAGTAGATGTAAGTATTTAGATCTATAAACCTTGGCCTAGTTAAGTTTAAGGAAACTGTGTTTGCCCCACACCCTCAGAGTAATCTAAGATAATATGTACAGTTAAGAATACGTGAGGGGCAAAAAAAAAAAAGAAAAGAAAAGAAAAGAATACATGAGGGTGGCTCAGCAGTTAAGCATCTGACTGTTGATTTTCAGGGTTGTGAGGTCAAGCCCCATGTCACGCTCCATCTTGGCATGGAACCTGCTTAAGATTCTCTCTCTCCCTCTGCCTCAGCCCCTACGCCCCTCCCTCCCTCCCTCTCAAAAAAAAAAAAAGAATTATTTGATGTCTACAAGATAAGGTACAATGAGGATTCAAAGATGAACACACTCTTTCAAAGAGCTCAGAGTAGTACAAAAGACACCTCCCCGGACCTGCAGCATTAGCATCACTTGGGAACTTGGAAATGCAAATCCTTGGGTCCAATTCCAAGTTATTAAATCAGAAACTCTGGGAATGCGGCCCAGCAATTTGTATTTTCGTAAGTCCTCCAGGTGATTCTGATCCAACTAAAGTTTGAGAACCACTGGCTTAGAAAGCTGCATATATAATCATAAGATTAACTTATGGAAAATAAACAAATTCTAGCCAAAAACATTTCTCACAAGATACTCTGGGGAAATGGAGAATGGATAAAGCACTCGGCTGAAATCCCTCACCCAACTGAGAAACTCAGCTGAGAATCTTCTAGCTCCATGAGAAGACAGGAGTAGTCTTAAGGAATGATTCTTACATGCATGTCACATGGTTATGTAGACAATTTTCCTTTTATAGTATTTAATACAAATAGACTTACATTACATTTTTGAATCATAAATGATATATTTTATATGTTAGTGGAATTTTCCTCCAAAAGTGGAAGAGTGACTTTCAGCAACACCTGTTTTCTTAAAAGGAATACTCAACTACCCGAGCAGTTTGGGTTCTTAGTGTCATTGGATGATTAATAACTAATTATCTTGGGGCACATATAAACTCTGCCACTGCAAGGGAAAACCACATGTACCCTCCAAGCTGCAGAAATGCAGTGAGGGCACTTCCAAGCCCAGGTTGCTTCAAACTTATTTTCTGTTAAAATAACTTTTTAAAAACTACAGACAGGGCATGGCAGAAGCCTAGGGCTTCTCTGTAGAGCCACAAACTTAGGCGGCTGCAGGTAGGCATTGATCTAAATCCGGAGTCCTCACTTCCCCTGGCTGTCACTGCAGTCTTCATTAGCCCAGCCCTCTGCCCCATGAAGTCTTTCTTGCTCATGGTGCATCTCAGGGCTGTTACTCAAACCAGAATATGATTTTGTAAAATTTCTTTGAAAAACAGTTTCTCTCTGACCTTTGAAGTATAGAAAGCTGAGAATTACCGGTACCAGGAAAGCTTGTAATGTAAATGAGAATACTCCTTAATTGTTCCCAGTGAATGGCTATCTCTCTGCAACTCCAAGTCTAAGCAATGCAAGCATCGCTGATTTGGGGTTCTTTAGGAAGACCCTTATGAATGACAACAAGAAGCTAGGGTGATGCTGACTATGACATATTCCCAAGGAGTTCCCCAGAACCCTGAATGACCAAGGGAGCTGTCCCTGACCAGGTAAATCTCCCCAGTCAGAATTTATAGAAATAGAATTTAACAGATTGAGTTTGGAGGAGACTTTTAAAATCATCCAATCTGACCCTCTCATTTAACAGGAGAAAACTGAGGGTGTGCTTGATCAACGAAACAGTCATTATCCATGACACAACAAATGTTAAGAACACTCAAAAAAATCCAGCAGCCTAGAAAAGGGAGAGGCAGTTGGGGATCACGAAGAATGGAAGAAGACTCAGGGAAGTAGCATCAGGCAGAACCTTTGGCCCCAAGCTGGCAGAGGACTGGCTCTCACCTTTTTGTGTGCATGAAAATTACCTGGGATATGTATTTAAATGCAAATTCCCAGGGCTACCTTCCTAGATCTTTGGATTGATTTGGTCTAGGGGTAAGGCCCAGGAAGCATCATATAAGCCTCACCCAAAGGACTCCAAGACAGGTGGTTAGAAGACCACCATTAGAGAAACACTTCTTGATCAAAAAACTTCTAATGGGTGGGGTAAGTTCTGAGCACTTTGACAATGGCAAGTGATCAGGTAATAAATCCATACCTAATTTTACTTTTTAAAAAAGTCAACAGCTCATGTGCTCAGACCTGAGACACAAACATGCCAGAATCTTAAAGAGGAGAGTTGATTTACAAGCTTTATCTTATTTACCCAGGTCTATGCCAAATGCTGTAGAAGTCATGATCCTTTTCCTGTCAAAATGTTTTTTTTGTTGTTGTTGTTTTATTTTTAAGTAAACTCTACCCCCAGTGTGGGACTCAAACTCACAACCCTGAGATCAAGAGTCACATGCTCTACCGACTGAGCCAGCCAGGTGCTCCTTTCCTGTCAAAATATAAGAATGGAGACACTAAATGGTTACTTGGGTTTGCTAAATTCTCAGCTAATGTTGGTTAGATTCTGAACTGAAGTCAGGAAAATTGAAGTAAACAGATATGTTCTTCATCTCTCATTCTGGGCTCGTATCTTTTGGTGAAAATTCAGAATCAGTGAGTTACTGACTTTTATAATTGAAATGATATCAAGAGTTCACCAACTAAAAGCTTATCATTGTACAGATGCAGTAACCAAGCCATCAAAGGAAGAGAAATGTTCCCAGTCGTAGTCAGCAGCCCAGGGCTCCCTGACTTGCCTCATGTCTATATTCCCATTGATCTCATAGCCTATAATGATTTACAACTAGGTTGTCTTATATACAAGATTAGGGAATTTTTCTACTATAATGTCTATAGGTAAATATCTAGTGAATAAATTAGATGTTTCCAAGGACTTTTGTTTATTTCATGTAACAGCATAGGGCTCTTAAAAAAGTAATATAAGTATTTCAGATCACTTTTAGAAATACAGACACTCTTTGAAAGTTATTTCTTCTTCAACAAAAATTTATGGAATGCCTTTTGTGTGCCAGGTACTATTTTGGACATTGAGGATGTAGTAGTGAACAAAATTCTAGCCCTCATAAAGCTTGCATTCCAGTGAAACTACAGTGTTGTAATTCCTGGTGTCTTACCTCTTTATCATTCCATTCACATGCAGGTTCATTTATTCCACAAATACTTACTAAACGTTTACAGATGCCAAAGACTCTGCGTATCCACCATGCAAAAGTCATACAAGGTCTTTGCCCTCATGGAGCCTACAATCTAGTAGGGGATGCAGAAAGTTAACAGGCAGTGTCTAGAAGCACCAGGGGAGCAAGGATGGTTCACTACTGCTTACCACAGGCTGATATAGTGCTTGGCACATAGTATATACTCAATAAATGTTTTTGTTGTTGAATATAATGTAGAATGATAAGTATGGCTAGTACAGTGAGGATGCCCTAGGTTTAACTATTATCCCTTCCCAACAGTATCTATAAGAAGTGTGTTAGGGGTATAGACTAGGGTTCCTTTCTGCCTTTAGCTGCTTGGGTGGGGGTGAGGTGACGGTCCTAGGAAGCTGCTAACTCACTGCCTCTTCCCTTCTCAGGATCCCGGAACTGCTAGCTTCTCTGAGACAATCTTAACTTCCCAATGTCTTAATAGTCATTCCCTTGCATTCCCTAAGTCTCATTGCTCCAGCTTTTGAAGGCATTCTCCCTACCACAACATTTCTGGCTATTGTTATCAAAATGTAAGCTTATTTAGATTATGTTATGTGACTATTTAAAGAAAAAAAAAGCCACAAGGGCAGGGGATGGAAGAAGCTAGGGCTGAGGAGAGGAGAGCCTCTCAGATTGAAAAGGGTAGTGCGTGCGTGTGTCTGTGTGTGTGTCTGTGTATGTGATGTGGAGGATTCTTGGACCTAGGGATGTGGAAGGACCATACCTCAGAAGGAACATATCTGGTGCTACTAAAAAGGCTAGATTCAGAGCATTTGGAGACAGTCTTGGCAGATTAGCTACCTTTTTTTGCATTAAAAAAATACCACAAATTTAAAGGATTAAAACAAGACACACTTATTATCTCACAGATTCTGTGCACCAGCAGTCTAGACAGTCCTGAGTTGCAGCCTCTGCTTCAGGGTCTCCCATAAGGCTGGAGTCAAGGTGTTGGCCAGGGCAGGAGTCTCATCTGAGGGCTTGATTGGTGAAGGATCTGCTTCCAAACTTAAGTGATTATTAGCAGATTCAGTTCTCTGTGTGTTGTTGGACTGAGGGCTTCAGTTCTTTGCTGGCTGTTGCCTGGGCTCAGTTTCTTCATACATCGGTCTCTCCAACATGGCCACTTGCTTCATCAAAACATGCAAGTTAGGAAGGCAATAGAGTCTGTTAGCAAGATGAAAGTACATCTTTTGTAATTTACTCCTGGAAGTGACAGCCTATCAATATTCTATTCACTAAAAGAAAGTAATTCAGGAGAAGGGGATTAAACAAGGATTTAAATACCAGGAGGCAGGAATGATTGAGGGGCATTTTAGAGGATGCCTATCATGACCTTTGACACAGCTTGTCAAAAATAATAATAAGGAAGTCACAGACACAGATCATAAAGACTAAGACAAATTGTTTCTCAGCATCAGCCATGATGTTTCCTCACTGGTAAGAGACTGCCAGTTGTCCCCTAGTATCCATCTTCACTTTCTTCCTTTTACTAATAGTAATCCCCAAGTTTTTGTTTTTGTTTTTGTTTTTGTTTTAAAGATTTATTCTCTTTTGGGTGTAGGTGCTGTGGGTGGTACAGAGTACAGAGATTTGGAACGAGGCTTTGTGATTTTTTAAAGTAAACTCTACCCCCAGCATGGGGCTCAAACTTATGATCCCAAGATCAGGAGTCGCATGTTCTACCAATTGAGCTAGCCAGGCACTCCAGTAATCCCCAACTTTTAAGGAGGCCCATGGCTGTCCACCTAGAGACTACATTTCCTAACCTCCCTTGTAGTCAGGTTTGGCCATATGACTAAGTTCCTATCAATGGGATGTGAACCTAAGCGATGCATGCCACATCTGGGTAACATCCTTAAAGTTGCTTGTGCTCCCCTCCCACTTTTTCTCCTTTCTGAGGCTTGAATGCAGGCATAGTAGTAGACATCCAGCTCAAGCATGTGGATGAGGGTAACACTCTGGAAGATGGCAAAAAAACAAAAACAAACAAAAAACCCAAAACAAAAGGAATCAGGCCCAACTTTCCCAGACTGCCCGCCAGCTGGCCTTTTATATAGGAGGAAAATAATTCATCTTGTTTAAGCCATTGTTATTTGGTGAGTGTTACAGTAACTAAACCATTATTCTAACTGGTAGATCACACATGCTTCTAGAGGCAGTTTTTAGCTGTGCCCCCGCTGAGTCTGCCTGTGGCAGCTGTGAATTACATTCCTTCAAAAGATGTCCCATGGTGTCACCTTTCCGGCTCCTCCTAGTCTGTGTCTGCTGGAGTCCTTAAAATGAGTTCTCAACCCAGAAAGGGGACCCTCTTAGGAGGCTGCTATGGAAAATTCCATCACTGCTTTCCAGCTTTATCCATGCTCAGGTACCCAGAGGACTTCATTCATTCAGTTATTCCTTCATTTCACTGTTCAGAGGCTCTTCTCATGTGGCAGTCACTGGCTTAGGCACTGGGGAGACCACAGCGAACAGGACAGACAAACTTCATGTTTTCAGAAGGCCAGCATGCTAGTAGGGGAGTATTTATACAATAAACAAATAAACAAGATGATTTCAGGGAATTATAAAACAAAACAACCTGATATTTATCTTTTTTTGCTGTACAAGATCACACAGGCAAACTGAGTTTCAGCCACATTGCTGGATCTCCCGTCGCTTCCATTGTAGCCAGCCTCAAAGATGGCCCCTAATGCCCTTTGTCTCTTACATACCTCAGACTGAAGGAGACACATTATTTCTACCCACTGCCCTTGGTGAGAATTAGTCCCATGAACACACCTAGATGCATGGGGAATGGGAAATATAGAGACACACATGGATATTTGTTGAACACTAACAGTGTTCTGCCAACATACTCATCATAAATATCCAACTAAATAAAAACCATGTAAGTTAGAAAATAAAAGGGCTACTTTATCCTCACCCCATATACATCACTACTATTAACATTTTGGTTCATTCATTCAATCAACACATCTTTATTGATCTCCTGCAGCGTGCCCAGCCCTGTTCTAGATGCTGAATATGGTTCTTAGCCTCGTGTGGCTTCCAGTTTGTGTGTGTGTGTGTGTGTGTGTGTGTGTGTGTGTGTGTGTGTGTGTGTGTCTTGGGTTTGTAAACCACCTCTACCATACATACCTATGTGATTTCAGGTAAACTACTTAATTCCTGAAGGCTCAGTTTCCTCAGTTGCAAAATGGGTATAATAATAGTACCTAATTTATAGGGGATTAAATTCAATTATATATGTTAAATAATTTAGAACAAGCACTCAATAACAAAATCTGCTACTGGGGCTCCTGGGTGGCTCAGTCGGTTAAGCATCTGCCTTTGGCTCAGGTCAGGATCCCAGGGTCCTGCGATCGAGCCTGCATTGGGCTCCCTGCTCAGTGAGGAGTCTGCTTCTCTCTCTCCCTCTGCCTGCCACTCCCCCTGCTTGTGCTTTCTCTCAAATAAATAAATAAAATCTAAAAAAAAAACAAACCCAAAGCCAAATTCTGCTACTATTGCTATAGGCATAATATAAATATTTGCTTTTACATAAATAGCACTGTATTGCTTATATGCAACTATTCTAGGGTCTACTTCTTGAACCCTTTAAGTAATGTTCACTTTTCCATTCCAAAACAGAAGATGAAGTTCATCTTTTTAACTGCTTAAAGGTGTTTTGTTGTCTGTATTTATACTAATACATTTGGTCGAGAGATTGATGAATATAGGGCCCATGAATGGGCCTTTTTTTCAGTTTTTTTATTAAGTTTTTAATTCCAGTATAGTTAACATACAGTGTTATATTAGTTTCAGGTGTACAATATAGAGATTCAACAATTCTATATATTAGGAGACCCATGCTCGAGTATTTCAGGGTGAAGTTTTATGATGTCTGCAACTTACTTTCAAATGTTTGTGCCAAAAATATATATGTAGGCTATATCTACATCTTATCTATCAAAAGAAAGAGAAAAAGCAAATGTAGCACAATGTTAAGAAGAACTGAATCTAGGTTAAATGCATACATGTGTTTTTTGCTATAATCTTTCAATTTTTCTTTTCTTTTTCTCATCATAAGTATACTCTTTAATCCATAATATGTGTGTGTGTGTGTGTATCTTATTCTTTGTTAATTCATCTATTGATGAACACTTGGGCTACATCCACAATTTGGCTATTGTAAATAATGCTATAATAAACATAGGGGTGCATGTGTCCCTTTGAATTAGTGTTTTTGAATTTTTTGGGTAAATAGCCAGTAGTGTGATTGCTGGATCATATGGCACTTCTATTTTTAACTTTTTGAGGAACCTCTATACTATCTTTTACAGTGACTACACCAGTGTGCATTCCCACCAACAGTGCAAGAGCGTTCCTTTTCTCCACATCCTCATCAGCACTTGTTTCTAGTGATTTTTATTTTAACCATTCTGACAGGTATAAGGCGATATTTCATTATAGTTTTGATTTGCATTTCCCTGATGATGAGTGATGTTGAGCATCTTTTCATGTGTCTGTTGGCCATCTGGATGTCTTCTTTGGAGAGATGTCTGTTCATGTCTTCTGCCCATTTTTTAATTGCATTATTTGGGGGGGTTTTGGGATGTTGAGTTTTATAAGTTCTTTATATATTTTGTATACTAACCTTTTGTCACATATGTCATTTGCAAATACCTTCTCCCATTCAATAGGTTGCCTCTTAGTTTTGTTGATTGCTTCCTTTGCTGTGCAGAAGCTTTTTATTTTGAGGTAGTCCCAATAGTTCATTTTTGCTTTTGTTTCCCTTGCCTCAGGAGACATATCTAGAAAAAATGTTGCTATGGCCGATGTCAGAGAAATTACTGCCTGTGCTCTCTCCTAGGATTTTTATGATTTCAGGTCTTACATTCAGGTCCTTAAACCATTTTGAGTTTATTTTTGTGTATGGTGTAAGAAAGTGGTCCAGTTTCATTCTTTTGCATGTAGCTGTCCAATTTTCCCACCATTTGTGAAGAAACTGTCTTTTTCCCATTGGATATTCTTTCCTCATGAATGGGTATTTTTTTTTGCAAATTTATTAATGTACTCATTTTTCTGGAGAGTAAATCCAAAATTTAGTTAAATTCTGAAAGGATCTATAATCCAAAAACAGATCTGTGACTCAAATGGGCCAATCCTTGACTTGATCGTGTGAATTCACCTTTTAGAGCTCCAGTCTCTCCATCTATATGTTCAATATAGTCACTCCTTCTCTTTCCTAGAAATGTGAAAGCTGTCTAGAAAACACAGACAAAAACAGAAACATAGAACCAAAGCCAACAGTATTACTAGGTTTAAACGTAATGGTTCCATTTTACTTCCAGCTCCTCAGTGGAGCGGGACGAAATAACAGTGTCTACACTTGAGTTTAGTTAAACAATCCCCAAGTACCTTCCCACCAGGTTTTAAAAATTTGAGTTTCTGTACTATTTCTTCATAAGGTTTATTTCTTTTTCTCTGTAGAGTGCGTCCTTATTTATATTTTCCTCCCTTTACATATTTTCTAAAGCACCAGTCTTGAGAAGACACATATGCTCCATTAAACACTTGAAGAGCACCCTTTAAATTTGCTTTCATCCCTACAATTTAATGCCCTGATCTAGATGTCTAAAATTGTGATTTGAAAAACATGTTCTTTGAATACCGGTGATGTATTAAACTGCCACAGATAAGAGCTTTAAGGGGAAAAATACAGCTGCCTGTTTTGATTTTGAGAGATTTCAGTTCTGAGATACACACAGAAGTGCAAAGACCATGGATGATTATAGGCAAATCACTTCTGTGAGATTAGTTTCCCCATCTATAAATGAGAGGGAAATTAGGGGTTTCCAAATGTAATTCCTTAGAACTCCTGGAGACTGATGGGATGCCTCAGGAGTCTCCTTGTAGACGGGGTGTTCCACTTCTGTTTCATATCCTGAGCCCTTTTGAGAATCACCAATCAGCTGGATGATCCTTTCCACTTAGGTCATGAGTCTGTATCCCGTATACTATAGGCATAATCTAGGCTTCTCTGAACCATTGGTTGATACACAAGGTTTCATTCAAACACAGTGTTGAAGAAAGGAAAATAGAAGAAAATTGTGGAGTGGAAGAAGCCACAGGAAGGAGAGGGAGAGAGACCAAGGAAGATTGAGAAAAGAAGAAACAAGTTGGCCAGTCTAGTAATGTGATTCATGCTGACTCTTTAGACAGGCCCTATAGGGAGCTTCAACTTAAAGGTTTACCCAAATTCAGGGCTTTATCCCTCAAGAGAGCTAGAACTTTAGTGGAGATCCTATCTCTGGCAGAGCAGCCAATACTGTTCCAGTTTACAGGAGACTCCTGTGTGGTAGACACATCTGTACTATAACGGAAGAGGAGTTCAGGCTCTTGGTCTGCGACTAACTAATGGCATGACTGTAGGTAAGCCATGGAGCTCTAGGAAGGTCAGGTTTTTTTATCTGAAAACTGAGTTAGTTGGAGTGGGTGATCTCTTGAGGTCCTTTCCTGCTTGAAAATGGCATGATTCTTCGGATCACTTGTGTATAGCCAGGTGTTCAGGTTTATCTATTGCTAAATGGAACCACCCAACACTTAAGGCCATAAAATAGCAAATGCTGTATTACACTCACATGTTCTGTGGGACAGGAATTCATACAGGACACAGTGGGGATGGCTTGTATCCCACAGTGTCTGAGGTCTCAATTGGGAATGACTTACTTGGGGGTGGCTCAAAGGCACTGGAATCATCTGGAGACTGCCTTACCAACATGTCTGGTGCCTGAGCTAGAAAGACAGTCTGAGCTCAGTAGAATCTGTCAAGCAAAGCACCTATTCATGGCCATCCCCATATGAGTTGGGCTTCCCAAAACATGGCAAGTGTTGGGGGGTGGTGCACCTGGATGGCTCAGTCGGTTAAGCATCCAACTATTGATTTCGGCTCAGGTCAGGATCTCAGGGTTGTGAGATGGAGCCCCACATTGGACTCCATGCTGGGTGTGGAGTCTGCTTAAGGTTATCAATCTCCCTCTCCCTCTGTCCCCCGTTCCCCCCCACCCCCCACACAAGGACACACTCTCTCAAAAACAAAACAAAACAAAGCAAAACAAAAAACAGCACAGCAAATGGGTTACCAGAGGGAATGTCTTGAGCTTGAGCATCCCAATAGTGAGCACTGCAAAACAGGCAGAAGCTACACAGTCTTTTCAGACCTAGCCATAGAAGTCACTCCGTGAAACTTCTATCATATTTTATTGGTTACAAGCAAATCACTAAGGCTAGCCTAGATTCGAGGAAAGGGAAAGTAGACTTCAGATCTTTTGTTGGGGTTAGCAAGTTCACACTGCAAAAGAGCCATCATTGCCACCATTTTGGAAAACTATAGTCTCGCACAGTTTGCACTCTGGCATTAATAGTTCACCTCCCTCCCGCATACAAAATATCCCATCTCTCCCTCAAAATCCCCAGAGGGGGGGCACCTGGGTGGCTCAGTCGTTAAGCGTCTTCCTTCGGCTCGGGTCATGATCCCAGGATCCTGGGATCGAGCCTCACATCGGGCTCCCTGCTCCACAGGAAGCCTGCTTCTCCCTCTCCCGCTTCCCCTGCTTGTGTTCTCTCTCTTGCTGTGTCTGTCTCTGTCAAATAAATAAATAAAATCTTTAAAAAAAAAAAATCTCCGGAGGCTCGTCCTCAAGATCTTTATAGTCTGCAACAATCCAAAGTCCAAGATCTTGGATCCAGTCAAGGCTTTGTGCTGGTTAGGGCTCTCAGGTACAGCCCCTTACATAGGGTTCCTTGCCATCTGAAGACCAGAACCAAAGAGACAAGTGGTCTTAACGATCCTTAAAAGGCCAGTTATCTGTCTGAAATGGTTCACGAGGCACTGTCTTAAATCTTTCTAAGATCTTAAGAAGGTAATTAAAGTCACATCAGTGGTTTCATTTCAACCCTAGCACTGTGTCTTCCTGATAGCACCTCAGACCTTTGCACTGAAGATCTTTCTTTGAGGATGCTTTACTGACTGGAAGACTGGATTGAGCCCCCTATACTTCCTCTAAATTTTGGTGGAAAATTGAATGGTTCCTCTTTCTTCCACCATATTTTATCATCAGTAACTAAAAGAAACCAGGTGACACTTTCAGCTTTCTGCCAGGAAATCTCCTTAGCCAGATCCACCAGTTCGTTCAGTATATTTTCTATTTTTCATGTTACTTCAGATGTCAGTGTTGCTAAACCTTTTGCCGCAAGGTAGCAAGGTCACCTTTTTCCACCTCTCAACAATAATTTCCTCCTTGTCCCTCTTGCCTTCACTGGCAGTCTTCTCGAGGTCCATCCACATTTCACTAACAAACTTCCCAAGGCCATTCGACCTTGAGAGATTGAATATACAGATAATGGCCAGATAATACATAGAAATGGAACCCTGACTCACGATCTGTAGCAACCAGGCTAAGAAACCTACCCATAATCTACAGTAACCAGCCCAGGCAGCCAGCCTACTATAAGTCAGACTGGCCGGAAGTCAGAATGCAAATCACTAGCAAAATTCCAGAAAAGCAGACAGTAGCCCTTATAACGATCAGCCTAAAGTGACCAGGACTTGATTAATAACTGATAGCTCCCCTAATTTTTGTCACTGCTTCCAACTTAGGACCAAACAGAAAAAGCTAGATGTGCACTCTAACCAATCACGCAGGATGCCCTGCTTCTAGTTGGGCCCACCTACAGCATCCCCATGTCAACAACCTCTAATCAGAACAAACTCAATGTTTTCCCTTTTCTCCACTAAGACTATCCCACTCCTCTGCCTGCCTTTGACTTTCTACCAAAATGCAAGTGATGGTGGCTGACTCCTTTGCTGTAGCAAGTTCTAAATAAGAACTTTTACCTCTTCTCAAGTAAAGTTGGTCTTACTTTACTTCCACAAGCTTCTTTCTGCTGCTCAGTAAAAAGCCAATGGCTTCTGCTTTTGTTTTTGTCTTTGTTGTTATGGGATAATCCCACTTCCAGGTATCAAATTCTGTTCTGGTCATCTATTACTGCATAAAAACCACCCCTACCTGGTGACATGGTTGATTAAGTGTCCAACTCCTGATCTCAATTCAGGTCTTGATCTCAGGGTCATAATTTCAAGCCCAGCATGGAGCCTGCTTAAAAACAAACAAACAAACAAACAAACAAAATTTAGTGGCATAAAATAACCATCCCAAAACTTAGTGGAATAAAACACGTGACCTTATGCTCACAGATTCTGTGGGTCAGGAATTTATACAGGGCAAATAAGGATGGCTTATCTCTGCTCCACAATGTCTGGGCCCTCAGCTGGGAAAACTCCAATAGCTGGGGGCAGGAATCACCTGGAGGCTGCCTCATTCACATGTCCAACACTTAGGCTGGGGCAACTAGAAACCTGGGCTCCCCTGGGGCTGGCAACCACTGGCTTGAACACTTGTCAGTGTGGTGGCTGGGCTCCGTGAGGGAGTGTCCTGAGAGGTGCAACCAGACTGGGCTCTAAGAGAGAAAGGCAGAAGCTGCATAGCCTTTCCTGACTTAGCCTTGGAAGTCGCCTTTGTTGGCTTTAGTGAAGCAAGTCACTAAAGCTAACGTAGATTCAAAAGGAGGGAATTAGATTACTTCTTCATGGGAAAGTGACAAAGACCCTCTGCACAATTACACCTGGGATGGGAGATGCTGTTGCAGCCATTTTTGGTAATTATGATTTGCCACTCCAGGTCACCCTCTTCCTGACATCTGTCTACTCATTCATCCCTACATTACTTATTTTTATCCTGTTTCCTCTCAAAAAGAATTTGAGGACACTTGGTCATAGTTAGAAAGACAGGCTGGTGGGCATGAAAACAAAACAGATAAAAGTTGGTTGATCACTGGTAAAAATCTCATACAGGTATTCATTTATTCATTCCATAAGTATTTTTTAAGCATTAACAGTGAGTTGCACACTGTGATCACCTCAGGAGATGTGAGATGAGCAAAATTAACACAGTTCCTGTTCTCATGACACGCAAGCCCCACTGGGGAGGCAGACATTTAAAAATCACCCTACAAATGTATAACTACAAGTTCTATAATCTCATGAGTGTTATGAAGCAATGGTAACAAGTGGGCAACACAGAAGGCTGGTCCAGTCCAAACAATGAGAGATTTCCCTGAAAAAAAAATTACATTTAGGCTAATAACTCAAAGATGAATCAAAAGGCAGATAACTAAACTAGGAGGTTGCCAAGTATGTCACGTGAACCACTGGTAGCACAGAGATATATTCTTATTGTCATTATTATACCTTTATTTGACAGTTTTGTGCAATTTGTGACAAGTGATATTGGTTTTCCATATTTGTTAGCAGGTAAGGTTTTCTTGTAAAAATAAATATTTTTAAATCTAACAAAGTTGTCAATTTAAAGATAGATGGTAAGTTAAGTACTAGGCTAGTCCTTACACAAGAAAGACAAACATCACATAGGTGACGTGTAGCTACCGGAAGCTTAGAATACACTGAACTTGATATGTTGGGGGATTGGGGTAGGAAGGGGAGTCATGGGCAGTTAAGGGAGCATCCTGGTGCCAAAGCCCTGAGGTAGAAGTTGGGGGGAGGGCGGTCTGAGAAACAGAAAGGTAGCCAATATGGCTTGAGCAGAAATCAAGAGGGAATAGCTTCCAGTGAGCTAGGAGAGGCCAGCAGAGCCCTGGAGTTCAGGGACTTCAGTTCAGAATTGAAATCTCCAAAACTAAAAATGGGCAATTGAACTTTTTTCCCTTAAATATTGTCCCCGCAGCAGGTTAGCACAAAATCACTGGTATTTGAATAGTACCCTTATAATAGAACAAATTTAGACTATATAGATAGCAACAATACTGACATTTCAGAATCTGAGAGCTAATATTCAGTTGGAAATGGTGTTAACATGTTTTAATTATTCTAATAGCAATGGGACATCACTGAAGAATTTGGGAGAGTGATGAAATCTAGTTTGCAAGGTCTTAAAAAAAGAATTTTTATCAATATAATTCATTAATTTGAAAAAATTGTACAGAAGAGTTAATAGTACAGGCGCCTGGGTGGCTCAGTTGGTTAAGCGTCTGCCTTCGGCTCAGGTCATGATCCCAGGGTCCTGGGATCGAGCCCCACATTGGGCTCCCTGCTCAGCGGGGAGTCTGCTTCTCCCTCTCCCTCTGTGCTCTCACTCTCTCACTGTCTCTCAAATAAATAAATTTAAAAATATTTTTTTTAAAAGAAGAGCTAATAGTAATAAGTAATATTTTTGCTCTCTGACCTCTTTCCCACCCCCAGAAGCAACCACTTTAACTTCCACTTTTATTCTTCAGTTTTCTTATCTCTATATTTGAATGTATATGCTTACAGCTCTGTTTCTTGATTTCTGGAGTTTGGACAGTGTATGGGACATATCATGTATGCTTGTTTATAGATTTCTTCAGGCTCACCTTTCTCCCAGTCTCGCAACTTGCCTTGCCCAGGCCAGCCCAGCGGTGACAACTAAGTCTGAGCTTCTGGTTCTACTGCAGGAGGCCATCAGGCCACATGCCCAGATCTGGCTTCCCCAGTGGGACCAAAGGGGTCTGGTGATACAACCTGCCAGGGGATGGGGGTGGTTAACTCTCCTGGCAGCACATTTTGACCAATGGAAGACAGAAAACAAGGGAAATTACAGTTATGCTTTCTCTTCTCCCTCTGATGGATTGTTACAGGCACAATATTTCCATACATTCTGTCCAAAGGGGTCCTTTGTAACTGTGTGGTCACCTGCTGAGGAACCAACTACATTTATTCGAGGCCCTTTATGAAGCAATGGCCAGCGCAGTAATTCAACACCTCTAATTTGCTGCCAGTACTTTCCTGATTCTCTTCCTCTTTCCTTAAGTCTTGCAGAGCTGGGATGGCACATCCTAATAAAGCATTAGCCCTTAAACTTTGCCTCAGGCTATTTTCCAGGAAAATTAGGCTAAGACAGATATTGCCAATCTTATCTATTGATTTACAGCTATGACTTAACACTATCACTCATGTCTTTCTCCAATGTTCCTGTAGTTAACTCATTGTTCTTAGTTCTATGAACTATGCTTGTAACTTTCAGCTTTGTGCTTATAACTTTACTTCTTTTTGCAACCACCAGAGATAGGACCTCTTGTCTCTGGTATTTTGTAGGATGAAGACACTGGTATCCCTTTCCTTCCTTCACTTCCCACCCCTTTCATTCCAAACTTCTGCATCATACATTCACATGCTTAAACTCGACAGCATTTACATCCTGTTCTCTAATCATGGTTGTTGTCATGAGCACACTATAAAGGCACACACTTGCGTTATGTCTTTCCACAATGTCAGCTTTATTCAATCATAAAGCAAAGTTAAATCACAATTATAAAGTAGGTTCAGGATTCCAAACTCAATGACAATTCACTATGCGATTAAACTTGACTTCTTACACAGCACACAGAGCAGGATAGGAGACAAGCCACACAACACACAAGATAACAGAAGGTGCAGGAAGTGAACGAACCAAACGCAAAGTCAGTCTGTGGGAGAGCAGTTGAGATAAGGCCTTGGTCTGGCCCAGGTCAGCTCTCCGCACTCACTGCTTCTGATGTCCAAGCAGTGGAGGATCTCGGTTCTGTGCGGAGATCCACTGGGTAGAGCCTTCGGGGCAGTTGCCTTTTTTAAGTGGTCAAACATAGAGGCATCGTACCTGAAAAGTCTGACAGTCTGTTGCCAAAATCCTTCCCTTTTTAGGGGCTCCTGGGTGGCTCAGTCAGTTAAGCATCTGTCTTCGGCTCAGGTCATGATCCCAGGGTCCTGGGATCGAGCCCCGCATCGGGCTCCCTGCTCAGTGGGGAGCCTGTTTCTCCCTCTCCCTCTGTGATCTCTCTTGCTTTCACTCTCTCTCAAATAAATAAATAAAATCTTTAAAAAATAAATTGATTCATTAAATTTAAAAAATCCTTCCCTTTTTGAAGGGATTTAATCAGTTTAGAGTCTCTGCAGACCTCCTCTGGTTCTGCTCATTATCAGCTCTGGGGTGTCAGATGACGTTGGTCCCAGCAATATCTCCTCGCTGCAATACCTTAACTGCTTATGTCATTGCTTGACACAGGCTCCTCCTTGCCATGAGAGACTCCATTTTGCTCTCTACAATTGTCTTCCGTTATTTTCCTAAGTGCTGAGTCTGAATTTGAAGCTCAGTGTACAGTGCGTGTACTATGATGACTATCCATTGAACAATAAATGTTCGCTGAGAGTTTGCTATATTCTAGGTGCTGTTCTCTAGGCTCTAGGGATAAAACCATGAACAAAACAGAAAGATCCTTGCCCTTGTGGAGCTCTCACTTCAGTGGAGAGACAAAGAATAAACAAGATAAATCTGTAAAGTATATAGTTAATGGGTAAGAACTAAGAAGAAAATAAAGCAAGGAAGGAGAACAGGAAGAGTCAGGCTAAAAGGCTGAAATTTTAGGTAGTCTGGGCAGGGAAGGCTGCACTCAGAAGGTAACCTTACAGAAGTGAGGGAGAAAGACAAATGGCCATCTGGGCATAGGGAACAGCATTCAAAGCAAAAGGAACAGCAAGTACAAGGCCCGAAGGCAGGAGTGTGCTTATCATGTTGGAATGACAGCAAGGAAGCTCATGTGGCTAGAGCAGATTGATCATGGAGGAGATGTAGAGGGGAATAAAGAGAAGAAATAGGGAACAGATTGTATAGGGCCAGTGGAGGATGCTGGCTTTTTCTGTAGGAGAGATAGGACACCTTGAGAGGGTTTTGAGCAGCAGAGTGACAGGATCTAATACACATTTTGACAGGATCACTCTGGATATTGTGTTGAGAAGAGACTGAAGGGAAACAATGAGGAAGCAGGAAAACTAGTTAAGAGACATTGAAATAATCTAAGCAAGAGATGATGGTGGCTTGAAATACAGTGGTAGCAGTGGAAAAGATAAGAAGTGGTCAGAATCTGAATATACGTTGAAGGTAGAACCAACATAATTGGTGAATGCTTGGATACGGGAGAAAAAAATGGAGTTAAGAATGACTGTATGGTTTTTTGAGCCGAGCAGCCGGAAGAGGGGAGCTGTCCCCTAATGAGATGAGGAAGACAGTGAGAAGAGCAGGCCTCGAGGGAAGAGATGAGGGACCCAGCTGCAGGTGGTTTGGGCTGCAGTTTTGTTATCTATTACTCATAACAAATCACCCCCAAACTTAGTGGCTGAAAACAACAATAAGTAATTGCCATGGCTCATGGTTTCTGTGGGTCAGGATTCAGATAGCGTTCAGCTAAACAGTTCTTATTTAAGGTTTCTCATTGAAACTATCCTCATTTTAGCACTGAAAGTCCTGGTTCCTGGGGCACCCCACAAAATCGTGAGTTTCCGTGATGGGTGCCAGATTTGGGTGGGGGGGAGTACAAAACCCATACACACAGTGGCCAAAGAAATAGGGATTGAAGACAGCACTGTTTTTAGTGCCAAATGAATACAGTATAAACTCTCTGCCCGAAGTAGTCGCCACCACTCATTTTTCCCCTGACCACTGATGTTGGCAACCATGATTTTCAGTTCACAATAATGGATCACCTGTTGTTACCTCCTTTCAAGTGGTATGAATTAAGTTTACAACTCAAGTGCATTGTGATCCTGTCATTAACAGTCCATGTTTGACTTGGCCTGTGGATTAACTGTTGTGCTTTGTATTAAGATTATTGTGGCCACCTTGGATAATCAGGATTCCCCACCCAGAAATTGGGTTCAGACGTTGAGATTGATGCACACACCAAGAGGCTATGGAAAAGTTAATTTATTTACATCATTGAAGTCTCTGGGGGAGAGCAGGGCAGCCATCTCCCGCAGGCCCTGGGGCAGGTTGGGGAGCGGCAGGGAAAGGAGACAGACTGGCTTGGGATTTCTGTGGTGAGGGGGTGGGCACGGGATGAGGGGTCCCAGTGTGGGTACGGGTTGTGTGGTTTCAACCTCCCACCAGCACCAAAAGAGAGAGCAGGCTTCGTAGCAGCTTGCCCAGATGGAGGGCAGAGGGGGGGACAGGGAAGGGATGAAGCTTAAAGCCATTGGTAGCCCAACATAAAAAATGGAGTCAGCCTCCTATTACAGAGATAGTTCTGGGTTAATTTTTAACACTGTGACTATTGTGACAATGTTTTTTAAAAGTTCAGATCATGAAAATAGGAACACCTGCAATATCACAAGCATGATCCAGATAACCCTGAAAAAAGGAGGCTAAATGTGTTGTTTTATGACAGAAGCAAAGACACATACAGCTGGGCCAGGGAAATAAATAGCACAAACAGAGCATGCGGTACAGTATGCAGAAAATAACTGTAGGTTGGCCATGGCAGACGAGACTGTGAAAACACATATGGAGAGTGAATCTCATAAGTCTGGTATTAGATTAGACAAGGAAGCACTAAGTTAATCAAACATTTGTCTCCCCAAGGTAGTAATGCTCAGTTGAAAATAGTGACCACAGAGTTGGTGTGGGAATACCACATGAATGAACACACATTATTTTATCATTCCTTTTATGGCTCAAGGAACTGAGTAAAGTCACATTTATTGATTCACAGGCTGAAACTAAAATGTCCTGTGGGGAAATCTGAGAACAGATATGTTGGTCTATTAGGTTGCTAGGGCCGCCATAACGAAATACCACACACCAGGTGGCTTCAAAAACAAAAAAAATGTTAGTCCCTCACAGTTCTGGAGACTAGAGGTCTGAAATCAAGGGGTCAGCAGGGCCGTGCTCCCTCTGCGGTTCTAGGGAAGAATCTGTTCCAGGCCTGTGTACCAGTTTCTGGTGGCTCTAGCAGTCCTTGGCATTCCTTGACTTATAGCTTCATCAGCCCAGTTCTGCCTTCATCTTCCCGTGGCCATTTTCCTCCTGTGTCCAAATTTCCCTCTCCTTAAAGGACACCTGTCATATTAGATTTAAGGCACGCTAATCTACTATGACTTCCTCTTAACTTGATTACATCTGCAAAGACCCTATTTTCAAATAAGGTCACATTAACAGGTTTCAGCTGGACATGACTTTTTTGGGGGGGGACACTATTACAGTGTCCTTATAGTATAGAGCTCATTCTGTTGCATCTTACCCGTGATTGCACTTTCTATAATATATTAAATAATGCATCGGATTACAGCAACAAAAAAATGTTCACCCCTTCTTAGGTTTTTTAATTTGAAAAGTGGAGTCTCAAATCATTTTCTTGCTTTCTCTGAAGATTTTAATAAAACTGTAGAAAACAGAAAACAAAAGATTGTTGATATCTTGCTCAAATAAAACTAGACTTCACTCATCTATCTGTATATTCAGCAGAGAGTGCAAATGTAGATCCTGGCAAATTCTATTCAGTCTATAAACTTCTATAATGTAGACTCGATAATAGCAGTCAACATGAATTTACATTTGACTGTATTCAGTTTAACCACTACATAAAAGAAAAAAACGATGTCTTAAATGCTGTAGGCAGTTCAGAGAAATATTATTGGAAAAGGAAACAAAGATTTAAAATAACCTACTTATAAGACAGAAAAAAAGCATGTCATTGTTATTTTTTAATAAATATATTAAATATTAAACACCTGTTTAATTAATACTACTGTATTTATGTTCTTTTAAAATAGCTTTTGTTTACATATCTTAAGAATACGTAACAACATGGCCTATAAAATTTAAATATCCAATACAAAGTTTAAAAAGAGATAAAATAGGGGCACCTGGGTGGCTCAATCCTTAAGTGTCTACCTTCGGCTCAGGTCATGGTCCCAGGGTCCTGGGATCTAGCTCTGCGTCGGGCTCCCTACTCCGTGGGAAGCCTGCTTCTCCCTCTCCCCTCCCCCTGCTGTGTTCCCTCTCTCACTGTGTCTCTCTCTGTCAAATAAATAAATAAAATCTTAAAAAAAAATAAAGAGATAAAATAAATTGCTATATCCAAGGACAAGAAGGAAATTATTAAAATATTGTTGCTTTTCTCATAGATATTACTTGTTTAATTAGTCCTACTATTAATTACTTCTAAACGCCATTGTTAACTAGTTCAGTTATTGTTTATTTATGTACTTACTGTAGCATTTATGTTTATGACCATATACTGATCTCTAGCCTTCTGCTTTTGAGCATAAGTTTTCAAATAAAAATTAGAAAGAACTCCATTAGTTTTAGACATCATAATCACATTTTTCTATTTATTTAATAAAATTTAAATCTATAGCCAGCTGAAAAAAAAACTAATTTAAAGCTAGCAACCATTTTTTTTAATAGGAGGTAGACAATATTTAACATTTATAAGGTGAGGATTAATTGTAACTGAAATAAATATTTCATAATATGATTTAATATAGTGGGTTCTAAATATGTTATTTAATAATGTACACCCAATTTGAAAGAAATCACATGAAAGCTTTATCTGTGGCTTTTATCTAAAGTGTCTTAAAACTCAGTAGTCCCAGGAATCCTGCCATTCACACTGAAAAGCATCGTGTTATTAATTTACAGTGATTTGCTGTTCAAAATTCTTTCCTTCTAGCTAAAGACTTGGCCCTAAGGATGAATATTAATAGCTAAAAAGATTTGCTGATGTTTAAATACTTTTTAAAAAGCCACTTTGAGTGTTCATTGTTTTTCACCAAGCTTCTGTGGACTCCCCCCCAAGAGTGCCCTGTATTCCTGACTGTAGCCTGGGGATGGAGGAAGCCAGGTCTTTCCACAAGGACTGTCATCACTCCCACCACCCCACTCCACAATGTCTCACAGCTGAAAACATTTCAACATTTCAAAATACCCTACACTGGTTCCACCTTAAATGAAATATATGTAGACTAGAGAAAGACAGGAAATCCAAAATGTTGATGGTGTCTCGATCCATCCTGAAAAGGAACTGCCCTTTGGCTTGACCCAGGAGGTATTTGCACTGTGGGGCCACCTCAGAGCTTTGAGATGGGTGAGAGGTATGCCCTTCTTTTGTAAAGTGAGAGGGGAAGCAGAAACATTTTAGGAAAGAGTCCATACAGATGTTGAGGATCCGGTAGGTGATTCCTTTACACTCTTTTCTTCTTGGAAAGCAACCACAGTTTGAAGACCACTGGTGTAGGAGAGGGAGAGCAGATTGCCTAGGACATGTGGTCTGATGGTGGGGCAGCACTGAGGACCCCCTGGAGGTTAACGGTAATGAATTTAAAATGAAACTAGTCATGTGTTTCCCATTAGCCACAGTCTGCTGAACTGATACAGGCATGAAGAAGGCAGAGAACTGGATTTAACCAGGGTTGTGGATTTAACCAAGCAAGTAGTTTTAAGAATCTAAAGATATGATACAGTGACCAACAGGGAAAAAAAGAGAGAGAGAGAGAGAGAGAGAAAAGAAAGGAAATGTAATCACAGTGCACTATTAGATTCTGCAGTAATACATTTTTTTAAATTTTTTATTGTTATGTTAATCACCATACATTACATCATTAGTTTTTGATGTAGTGTTCCATGATTCATTGTTTGTGCATAACACCCAGTGCTCCACGCAGAACATGCCCTCTTTAATACCCATCACCAGGCTGACCCATCCCCCCACCCTGCAGTAATACATTTTTATACAGATTTTATCTCCTAACACAACATACTGTCTCTGACCAACCAGTCTGTCTAATGATCCTCTCTCCAGCCCCATTCTCTTTGTTGTAGATCTAGACCTTTTTTATTTTTATATTATCTTGGTAAAGGTATTGAGGGAAAGAGGTAGGTGATAAACGTGAACATAGTTTGTCATTTTGAACAAAAAGTTCTCAAATTACAATTTAAAAGATCACTCTGGCTCTCGGAGAATGGATTTGGTGGAAGAGACAAGACTGGATATAGTAACCTCAGGATAATCTTTGTAGTAATCCAAGTAAAGGGTGCTGGTAACTTGGTCTAAAGTGGTAGAAGTGGAAATGAGAAAAAGGACATGGTGTGGAGTTGTTCAGGATGTAAAACTGACATGACTGGATTATGGAATGGAAATGGGGAATAAAAAAGAGGAATTTGCCCAGGCTTCTTGAGAATGGCTATACTCACTAAGATAGGAAACACTGGGAGAGGGCGCATTTCTGGAAGAAGACTAGTTCTGTAGTAGAGCTATTGAGCTTGAAGTATCATTGACATATCCAAGTGAAGAGGTCAAGAAGGCACATGCTGTATGAGTTTAGAGGTGAAGTCTGAGGAGGAGACATATATTATGGAGTTATTGATGGTGTATCGAAGGACAACAAGCCAAACAAATGGATGAAATCTATTAGGAAATGAACACAGAGTAAGAAGGGAAGGGGGTCGTATGTACTGTAAGAAATGGCCATATGCTCCTCTCATCCTGGTTTGCGTTATTCTTTACAATGTGATTTTGTTTCCCATTTGCTTTGACCAATAGAAAATAGTGAAAACAATGTGGGGATCTGAGCCTAGATATCAAGAGGTCTTGCAGCTTCTGCTCTCCACTTCTACCACTTCTACCACTTCTTAACATGAAGCCCAGACTAGCCTTCTTGAGGATAACTGACAAAGATAGGGAGGCCCAGCCAACAGCCATCACTAACCACCGTACATGTGAATAAGGTCATTTTAGATTATCCGGGCCTCAGCTCACCATCATGACCATAGCTGCATGAGTGACCAAAGGTAAGAGCAGGAGAACGACAAGAAGGTCATGATCACTTACCCAAACCAACACCAACTTGCTGACCCACAGAATCATAAACAAATATTTGCTGCTTTGTTTTGTTTTTTAAAAAAAATAGATTCTATTTTTAAGCCAGTAAGTTTTGAGATGGTTTGCTGTGCAGCAATAGACCACCAATGCAGGAGCCCAGGAAAGAGTCTTGAGAAACTCCAATATTTAAATTGTGGGCAAAGAAACAAAAGATGCCCCCCCAAAAGTGGTAGCCAAAGAGATGGGAAGAAAAATCAGAAACGTATAGTGCCACAGCAAAAGGCAATAGACCCACAGTGACCAAGGAGTGTTTCATGAATGAGGGAATGCCAACAGTGTCAAATATGGCTGAAAGGTCAAATAAGATGAGATGGAAAATGCCTATTGGATTTAATGACATGAAAGTCATGAAAACTCAGTGACATTTGGGGCAGAGGGAAAATTGATAATTTCAGTTTTAGACAGATGCCGAAGTGTGAGGTGCCTAAGGGATGTCTAAGTATGTAGTTAGATTTTATGAGCTTGGAGCTCAGTGGAAGGTTTATGGTTAGTCAGCATATAGGTGAGAGCCTCAGAGAGCCCGTGCAGCCTGGCTTGGGGAGGGGATCTTGGGGGTACACTAAAACTGTAGACGGTGGGCACAGGCAGAAAACACCACAAAGCAGCCCATGAATTTAGGAGAACTGGGAGAAAGAGGTGTATGAAAGCTAGAATAATAGTATTTCAAAAACGGGTGAGAAGTAACTACGTCAGATACAGCAGAGAGCTCTAGTAAGACAAGCTCCAGGAAGGCACCCCCATTGACTCTGACACCATTTGCCAGAGCAGTTTCCGTGGCAGCGTGCTGAGCAAAGACTGATGTGTAAAGAGAATCCAAGCAGAGGGAGGAAGAGGACACTTTTAAGTGCCAAGGGTTTTGGGTTTTGACTCCTCTTGTTTCAGGCTGTTTGACTTAAGCTTGTTTATTAACTGAGGGGGGAAAATGTAATTAAAAAAAATGGAAGGTTATACTCTAAAGGGATTTTTTCCCCAACATTTACTTTTCTAGCTTTCATGAAAAATCATATTTGTATTTAGTTTTTACAAGGTCACTCTTCATTTCAATGTATATCGGTTAAAATTCGCAGATTTGTTTGCTTTTTCCATTACAATTTTTAGGTTAGCTGATTCCTGATTAAATCGCAGAGGGATAAGGGGTGCCTGGCTGGCTCAGGTGGTAGAGCATGTGACTTGATCTCAGGTTTGTGAGTTCAAGCCTTATGTTTGGCACAGAGTTTACTTAGAAAAAAAAGTTGGGGAGGGACCGGATTTTTCTCACTTGGAGCTATCTTCAAATCACAAAGGAAGTTTCTGGTGTTCCAAGAGTTCCCAAATGATGCTAAGAAGTGAAATTCCCTAGTCAAGTAAATTTGAGAAAGGCTGTACATTTAAAATCTCCCTCTGAGAGGCTGACAAAGGACATTAGCATATTAAAGCCCTGAGATGTCCTATGTTAAGCAAAACAAACAAACAAAAAACCTGTTTAACAGTTTAACAAATTCATTTCCCCCGGGGAAATGCTTTTTATTCTGTATGTTATTAGCATGGCAGAAGAATTTCCCCTTAACACCAGTTTAGGAAACCCAGCCATAGCAAATTGATTCTACCTATGTTCTGTGGATTCCTGTTCAGTTTTAGAATACAGAAGTTCTTCTCCATCTTATTTCTATATTTAGGGATTCACATTACCTCAGGGACTTAGAGCCATCCCTAGACTTTCTATAGTGAAGAATAGTGGTGACACCACCAATTACCTTGGGGACCCCTTTATAACACCATGGTGAAGGGAATTAACAAAAGATTGGACAGAGAAGGGCCACCTGGGTGGCTCAGTCCGTTGAGCATCTGACTCTTGATTTTGGCTCAGGTCATGTTCTCAGGGTCCTGAGATCAGGCCCCACATCAAGCTCTGCGCTCAGAGCAGAGTCTACTTGTTCCTCTCCCTCTGCTGCCCCCTACACATCCTCCCTTCATTTTCTCTCTCTCTCTCTCAAATATATTTTAAAAATCTTAAAAAAAAAAAAAGATTGGACAGAGGATAAAGATGGTTGAGGAGAGGTCAGTAAGAGACAATATCTTTAATTAATGTTAATGAAATTTCCTGCTCTGTGAAAGGATTGGTAATTTGTTAGAAACTTTTCTAGAAGGATATGATTGAGGACAGGATCAAAGTGCCTCCTTGCGTGTCTGGAGGTAGCGATCAACTAAACTACAATTACTTTAAATTAAGACATACAGCTGGAGATGGTAGCATATGTTGAGTTTCCAATGAAATAATCATGATATAATCCTCCCAGAAATGGGTGATCTAATTATGGACTGAAAGGGGAAAATGGTGGAGCACAGATATGTCAGCATGGCAGTGTGCAGGCTCCAGCATTACGCAGGGAAGAGCAGAAAGCAATGGGATTCAGGGTGGTCCCAGTATGAACCCTGATGGGGCTAGCTTGAACTGGCAGCCAACCTTATCCTGCCCATCTTTTAAAGGGATTACTTAAGGACAACTAGTTAAGTACCACGTTTTTTTTTAAGATTGCTATTTCACATATATACTAGTATTTAAATTCATCCACACATCAAGAATTGGAAGACAATCATCATTAACATGAAGCCTAAAATAATGTTTTGGCTCCAGGCTCCCTCTACTGTCTCTGCAATAATAGACAAACATTTTATGGCACTCTCCTGACTGGATTCCAATATTTGTGGAAGTTGAATAAACACAATACTTGTGCAATGATAAAGGATAGCCTCAGTATGATAATCAGTAAGTTCAGTATTTGGAGAGAGTTGGAAAATTATAAACCAGTTAATGAAATATTTACATAGATGGAACCATATAAAGTTGTCATTATTTGACTGTGTTTAATCCACAAATGGCTATTTCATATGGTTCAACCTTATATATGGACATTTGTCAAAGATTAGTAAGGGGGGTGTGTGTGTGTGTGTGTGTGTGTGTGTGTGTGTGTGTGTGTTGGGGAGTTGTTAACTGCTTTTAATCTCTATCATGAAATTCCCTAAATACATTGGTTAATTTACATGATGCTTTTTTTTTTTAAATTTACATGATGCTTCTTGACCAAAATTAACTACAGGATATATTAAATCCAGTGTCTCATATACAATATAGTATATCCTATAACTTGGGTTTAGAAGAAAGAAATCTGCTTTCAGTTTAAAAAGTGTGAAGATACAAAATGTTTCACACGGGAAAGTAAATGAAACAGATGTAAAAAAAGCCTTATGTTTACAAGAGGAAAGCTGGAAATAAAATAGTTAACATTTTAACTGTGAAAGGAGGAAGTAGGGCAATTTGCATATACTTCAAACAATCTCACACTATTGTGAAAACCTGCAAATCCTGGAAAGAATTAGAGGTAGAAGCCAAAGTCAATACACTTCAAATACCCTTGATGTTTCACAGTCACTAACGAGAAAGCATCTTCTGAGTAAGTTCACACTTGGCACAAAATAAATATTAATTCTGTTTTTGGTAATTTTCCAAAAAAGTTAATATTTTACAGTTCAGAGTTTTATTTCTTAAGTCTGCCTTTGAAGCTGGGAAAATGCTTTTTGAAGTTCTGTTTTCATCGTCGTAGGAATTTAGTCTAAGAATGAAAGATGCTATCAAAGATTTATTTACAAAGATGTTAATCAAAACCTTATTTTTATAGTTACTGTCCTCTACTTTAGTTTTATGTCTAGCACAGTGCCTAATATATAGCAAACACTCAATAAATGTTCTTAAAGAATTACTGGAGAAGAGCTGGAAATTTCCACATTGGGGACTGATTGAATAAATTATGAATAAATTGTGGCTCATACGTATTATATAACATTACATGGCCATTAAAAATGTTTTGAAGACTTTTTAAAGACTTCGGGGAAATGTTAAGACATTGGAGAGAATGTCAAGCAAAGAGAGATGCTAACAATGTGTGCACTAATACAAACTTTATAAATATATGCACACGAAAATGCTAGAAGGAAAAAAGAAATTACTGACTGACGTGGTTTTTATTTTTTCTTTGTGCTTCCTATGTTGCAAATTTTCTATCATGAACATATTACTTTTGTAATCAGAAAAACACCAAATGTTGAACATTTTTTATGATGTTCTGATAACATTTGGATCTGTAATAAAAATTTATCCATTAAAAAACCTGGAGTGTAGGGTGCCTGGGTGGCTCAGATGGTTAAGCGTCTGCCTTTGGCTCAGGTCATGATCCCGGGGTACTGGGATCGAGTCCCACATCGGGCTCCCTGCTCAGTGGGGAGCCTGCTCCTCCCTCTGCCTCTCTCTCTCTCTGTCTCTTATGAATAAATAAATAAATAAAAATCTTAAATAAAATAAATAAAAAACCTGGACTGTAATAAGAGATAGTTCTTATGGGGTGATTCAGTATTTGGATGGGTGTTTGACTTTGTCCCCTCACTTTGTCAGAAGAAATCCTCACTATATAGATACTCTGGGCCTGAATCCAGGAGCCAGAACTAAACTATGCTCTCCTTTTGAGTATTACACCAGTGATAACTTCTGCACAAACATTTTGTATCTTCACACTTTTTAAACTGAAAGCAGATTTCTTTCTTCTAAACCCAAGTTATAGGATATACTATATTGTATATGAGACACTGGATTTAACATATCCTGTAGTTAATTTTGGTCAAGAAGCATCATGTAAATTAAAAAAAAAAGAAGCATCATGTAAATTAACCAATGTATTTAGGGAATTTCATGATAGAGATTAAAAGCAGTTAACAACTCCCCAACACACACACACACACACACACACACACACACACACACACACACACACACCCCTTACTAATCTTTGACAAATGTCCATATATAAGGTTGAACCATATGAAATAGCCATTTGTGGATTAAACACAGTCAAATAATGACAACTTTATATGGTTCCATCTATGTAAATATTTCATTAACTGGTTTAGAGGGAGGTGAATTATTTCTAAAGTTATGCAAATATGAAATGTGATATTTTTTCATCAGAGAGAAATAAAATAACCATCATGGGTTCAAATAGGCACTTTACCTAAATGATCTTTAATCCTGGAAATAGGTACTTTTATTCATATACATAATATTATAGTATAAGTCATAATAGCTAAGTGTTATTGATCAATTGTCATGTGCCATGCTCTGTCAGAGGCTTATTTTTGTTCATTTCATATTCTAAGCTACCAGGGCAAGTAGTGTTACTATCCCCACTTAGCACTTGAAGACCCTGAGGCCCAAGGTGGAAGCCAGATCTGTCTAACCCCTCCTCCACGCAGAGATAATATTTTTATTCTCCAAGGTCATCAAACCATTTTTGCCCCTTCTTTCAGAAACAATAAATAAATATTGAAAACACTGCATTCTACAAATGGACTTGAGCTCTTCTGTTGGGGGAAGAGGGGTAGGAAGATGAAGTTTAATCAGTTAAATATGGGGTTTCCTTACATCTCTGTGGAGTAGGATAATGGGAATAGCCAGTCAGACATTACTCATTTATCAATACTAAGCAACTTCATCAAAACTAATGTTTTAAGCCTATTGATAGAAAAATATAATGAATTTCCCTTTGTCTTGATTGAACAAAAAGTCTTCAAACAATACATCAGCGATGTAATGGTGTTCCTATAATAGTAGAGATAGTTTTCTATGTCCTTATCAAACTGGGTATGTATCTGTCAATAACTCATTGAGTTCTTTAAAAAACTTCCATTCTGGCTTTCTTCCTTTGCCTTCCTCCCTCCACCCAGGAATCTAAGGAGATTGAGTGAACATGGACAGATGATTAAGATAATTTATAGATAACTAAATCTCTATATACCCTGGGTTCCTGAAATGGTCCAAGCGGTTCAAATTTGATGAGGATGATGATAAAATTTACCATTTTTAAAGCATCTTCTACATGTCAGAGCTTTATATACTTTGTTATTTGAAGCACACAGTCATCTACCAAAGTACATATTCCCAAAAAGGTACCTAACCCCAGAAGTTAAATACCGATTATACCTCGTATCATGTGGCTACTTAGTGAAATTCGAATCCAGATTTGATTCCAACAAATGGGCATCCTTTAAAACCTGTTGCCTAGCAACAAATCGATCCTAGAGACTTCCCGTTCCCAAGTGAAGAAAAGCAACCAATTCCTTCCTAGAAGCCAAGCTTGAGGGACAATTAGAATTTTCTAATAGAAGTGCCCCCCCATCCCCTTTTGTGACCCAAACAGTTATTTAGGCCGTAAAGCCTCCCATTGGCCGAGGTCAATTTCATATCCTAAAGACTTTCCCCCGCGCTGGGGGAAGAGGAGGGTCCAAGACTCCCAGGAAATTAATAATTTTCTTGGAGCGACCTCAAGTTAGGGACCAAGTCCTGCAGGCGACATCTGTTCATCCACATCTAGGGATAAACCTCTCTCCCAAACTCAAGACTTCTTTTACTTCACAATTTTAAAACAGGAACGAGGCCACCCCGCCCTTTTCCCTCTCCCTGCCAAGAAAAGGATCAGGTATGGACAACGACATTCCAATTCCCCTCCTTTCTTCATTTCTCAAAGTAACGGGTGCAAGTGCGGACGTGTGTCCGAGATTTTATACACCCAAAGCGCTGCGCGGCGGAGCGTCTGGGCTCTCCCGAACCCGGGTTTCTCGCCCGGTCCCCTCCGTGATTCCCCGAGCTTGCTCCGCCCCCGCCCCGCCCCCGCCCCGCCCCGCCCCCGCCCTAGGCTCGCCCCGCCCCGCCCCCTCTGCCCGGTCCGGGCCCTGCACCGCCTCCCCAGGCTTGCCTAGCAGGCCAGCCGGAGGCTCGTCCCGCCCGGCCTCTCACGTCTCGCGCCCTCCGGAGCTACCTGGGCGCGTCCCGCCTCCTCCCCGCCCCTCAGCCGCTCTCCGAGCTAGCCCAGTCCCCGCCCGAGCGCTCCTTCCGTCTCTGCCCTCTGCTGCTTCCCGGGCTCCAGCAGCCCGCGGTCTCATCTCCATGGCGACGCTGCGTCTCCGGTTCCTCGCTCCGAACTCGGCGCGAACCGCGAGCTGGGCTGGCCTGCGGTGTCTGCCCTGCGGACCGGCGGTGTGAGAGGACCACGAGCGGGTAAGAGGCACTGCGGCGACTGCGGATCGCCCTCTCCCCACCCTCGCGTGCGGACAGACCCAGCCCTGGCTTCCGACGCCCCCCGGCCCCGCGCCTGAACACGCAAACTTCTCTCCCCCCTCCAGGTGCCGGCTCCGGAGCTTCACGGCTGCCGAGACGGCGCGCGAGAAGGTAAGCTCCGCGCAGCTGCTCGTGCACCACGGACTTGGCTTCCTCCTTTGGCTGTAGTCAGGCACTCAGGAAGGGATATAGTATTTGTGTCTACATGGGTGTGAGTGATAACTAGGCAGTTCTGACCACCATTCCCTGACCTGCCGATTCGCATGCGCAAACTGCTCACCATCCCCCAAACCAGTGAACATAGCCTTGTTGCTTCCAGCTACTTCGCTCCATCCTTGACCCCCACTCCCCTCCTTTTTTAAAAAACATTTTTTTCTTTTGTCTTTTTTTTCTTACTTTTTTGGGAGAACAGCTTAATGACCAGTAGGAGCCAGCATTCACTGATTGAACTTAGGATGCCATTACTTACCGGACATAACTTGCTCGGCCAAAAAAAAATTCTTGTGGAATTTGGAAAAATCGTTGAATCTCCCCGGGCCGTGTTTTCATCTTGTGTAAAATGAGGGGCTAACAGTGGATCACTTCTAAGATCCGGTCTTCAGCCTTCTGAGAGGTGACGAAATTGACTTGAGATTTCCAAAATCAAGATGTGTGGCCTTTGATTACTCCTACTACTCTGCATTGGGCCGCTGTGGCACTTAAATTAACACAGGGCATAATTATAAACTTATCGTTTGACTTCCCAGAGGGCATTGGTGAGTTGGGCCAATTTGTTCTTACCCCAAGAAACTCCTGGAAGTGGCTTTTAAAAAATAAACCTGAAAAAGACACTGAAAATGTCTTTTGATTTGTTTCATTCTCCTTAAAAACCAAATGGAATGACCCCCAAATCCACATTTATTTTTTTATTTAATCAATCAATCTCAGGAAAACAAAGTTTTTTCCAGAGGGGAATTCCCACACCTTTGTAGGGATTCCACTGCACTATTCCAGAATTCCAGAGCTTCCTATCCCTACCCCTCACTGCCACCGATTGAGCTAAATGCTCAGTGTTTTCTCCCCCTTATTTGCTCTGTCCAGTCTCAAGTGTGCACTTAGAACTGGCTCTCTTAGAGTTCACCTTCAGCACCGTCCTTGCTAGGTGGTAGGTAATAATGTAATAGGAGGAGGAGGGGTTGTAGTAATTATAATTGTAGTAGGAGATAGGTGCTATTATTTGTTATAGCTATTTATATCAATCTTCCCAATAACTCTATGAGGTAGGTAGTATTTTTGTCCTCATTTTACAGCTGAGGAAAGCGAATCATAGAGAGGTTAAAGAACTGGCTCGAGTTCACAACAATTTGCTGAAATTTGAACGTAGACAATCTGACTCTGGAGTCTGGGCTCCTAGCTCTACATTATACTGTAAAGGAAATATATAAAATTTATATGTCGTCACTTTTAAATATGAATGTAAATGATAGATGATCATTGAAACCATTTTTATACACATTTGAGACTATGCAATGAAGATTGCCCCTGAATCCTTTTGTGTCCACACTAGGCTCCCCTAGGGTGGAGGATGGTGCTTAATCAGCTCTGTCTCCTCATCACAGTTGCAAGGCCTGAGCATGTAGCTAGCTATTTCTTAATTCATTCTTTGCCTAGTAGAATTCTAGGTGGCTTATAAAAACGAATAGTACAAAAGGATAAATTGCACAAATGGGATGGAGGAACATGTATATATCTTCCAGTATTACAAGAGAAGCCTAAAATGAGAATTTTGTGAAATCTGAATTTTGAATGCTGGTAACTCATTTTATGAAAGTTTTTTGAAACCGAAAGAATCCAAATAAAACCTATTTGGCCCTATCGGCTGCTGGTTAGTGAACATTTACCTAGAGGAGTAAGGGGATGATATGTGTTATGTTCTTTTTTTAGTACTAAGTCCTTAAAATCTGGTGTGCATATCTTAAATTGAACCAATCACAGAGCAGGTGTTGAACAGCCACATATGTCTAGTGGCTACCATATTGGATAGCAAAGATCCAGTTTAATACTTTTCTTTTTCTTTCTTGCTTTCTTCCTATTTAACAAATATTTATTGAGCACCAGTTCATGTGGTACTTGAGTTTTTCTGTTCTTTGTAGCCAAAAAAACCTAGCTGAACTAATTGGGCTTTTGGGGATTTTGTTTGAGAGAGTCAATTTTTCCAAAAGGCTACGACTATATCACACAAAACTCATGTTTTGTACCATGTGTATAAAATCTGTCTGCAATGAGAGAGAAGAATGAGGCCCACCTGGAGGGAGAAGCTGAGATGAACAAGGGAAACCCCCATGCCCCTCCTTGAACACAGCTATATCCACTGTTCTGACTGCACACAGCTTGGCTATTTAACTCTTGATTCTTTGAGCCAACCCTTTCTTCTTTTGCCTAAGCTAACTTGAATATGGTTTCTGTAACTTAAAATCAAGAGTACAGACTAATATAGCTAAGAAGTCAAGAACTAAGCCCTTTCTTTTAGAAATGAGCCCATAATTGGGGCACCTGGGTGGCCCAGTCCGTTAAACATCTGCCTTTGGCCTAGGTCACGATCCCAGGGTCCTGGATCGAGCCCCACTTTGGGCTCCCTGCTCAGAGGGGAGTCTGCTTCTCCCTCTCCCTCTGCCCTTCTGCACACAACCCCCACCCCCGCTTGTGCTCTCTCTCTCAAATAAATAAATAAAATCTTCAAAAAAAAATTAACCCATAATGACCCCTACCCTGACCTCCAAAGTACATCTTAATTTACAAAATAAACAATATTTTCAAACACATATAATCACATAATTATGCCTTTATAAATCACTTTGTCATGTACAGTTTATATATTTAATGAGATACATTTATCTTCTGATGAATACTACCCATCTTTCTATATTAGTCATTCAGTATATTTTTCTTAATAAAAATAAATTTATATCTGCTTGTCCCCAACTCTTTTCTCAGAATCATCCCTCCCAATTCTATGGGCCTTTCTTTTTAATTTTAAGAGTATTCTAAGCCAATTAAGTTACTTATATCATTCCAGTGGTTTTATTCATTCAGTCAATATCTGAGTGCCTTTAAAATGGTATGAGACCCACACTCATGAATAAGAACAAGTTTGTGCTCTCCAGAAACTTCTATGCTGGTGATACAATCATTCCACCACCCTGTAGTTATCTGTCTACATATTGCTTACGGGTGTTTCCTGGACTGATTCTTTTACTCCACCTGCTTCTTAATGTTGGTATTTCCCAGGATTCTCTCCTGGGCCTTGTCTTATTCTACATGGGCCATGCCATCCATCCATCCATCCATCCATCCATCCATCCATCGTGGCCATCCCACACATGATCTTTGCTCTTGAGTTCAAACTCTCTTTGATAGAATTGAGCACCACTTAATTTCAGATGACCTGCAGAAATCTCCAACTCAGAATTTCCCCCAAACTCATTATCCACCCCCCAAGAATGTTCCCCCCGGCCCCCTCATCCTAGTCTTACACACTAGAACCATCAACTTCTCCCTCACTTCTGTGTCTAGCGATCCTCAGCTTTACCTCTTGTTTGGTTCCAAGTGTACCTTCAAGGCTTTGTACATCATCTTTTTTCCCTGGACTAGGGTTTGGCAATTTTTTTCTGTAAAGGGCCAGATAATATATATTTTAGGCTTTGTAGGTCATACAGTCTTTGTGGTAACCATTTAACTCTGCCACTGTAGCCTGAAAACTGCCATTGATAATGTACAAACAAACAAGCATGTTGGTGTTCCAATAAAATTTCATTTATAAAAGGAGGCAACGAGGGGTGGCCCAGTTGGTTAAGCATCTGCCTTCGGCCTCAGGTCATGATCCCACAATCCTGGAATGGAGCCCCACCTCTGGCTCCCTGCTCAGCGGGGGGCCTGCTTCTCCCTCTCCCTCTGCCTGCCACTCCCCCTGCTTGTGCTCTTTCTGTCAAATAGTAGGCAGTGAGTCATATTTGGCTCATGGGCTTTCATTTTTCAGCCCCTGCCCTGGACTATTATAATGGCCTTGTAACTGGTTTCCCCACCTCTCATTCTCTCTTAGGTTTACCCTCCACAGCATTTCTTTTCTAAGATAGATCTAATCATATGATTGTTCTTCAGAGCCTTGGTTTGCTTTCCATTGACTGCTGGTTAAAACCCCACATTCTTTGCACATGGTAATTAATGACTTTTCAAGTTTGCTGCCACATATATATCCAACTCCATCATTGCCATTTTCTAAGACACTGCTGTTCTTCCCCTTCTGTTGACTGCCTACTTGGCTAAATAAATGTCACCTTCATCGTGAAGCCTGACTCTTGCTTCCCATAGCAGGCAAAATAATATCATATTCTAGGGATACTTATAGAAATCATACCTGAATGTAGCAAACGTGGAGGACAGTCCTCAGAACTGGATTCTGGAACTGGAAAGTTGTTCAGTGACAGCTCTGTTGACTAGATTCTCACTTCCTTTGTCTTTCCAATTCTGTCTTCACTGCCTGCTGACTCCCCTTGGGTATCCCTAGTCCATGAGGTCAAAAGAAGGGATTTGATTGGCCCTGTTTGGGCAGTATGGAAAATTATATTAGAGGGAAGCATTTAGTACAGTACTTTGAAGCTTGGTCTGTCCTGTATATGGGAAGTTGATACTTGTTTCCCCTATAAAATTCTGAGCTTCTCTTGTATCCCCAGAGCTTATCACAAACATATCTGTGCTAAGGTACATCGTAGGTGCTCATCAAATATTTGTTGTAAATAGACATTGAATATCGGGACATGACATAGACATGGAAATCAGGAACTATCATAACTGTGTTTTTCCCATTACCACTGGGACTGTTGAAATATATCAGAAGAGTCTGCCCATGTTCAAAATCCAGAGGGTATACTTGGTAGAGACTCAAAGGCTGATTAAATGAATGTTGTGATGTTAACATTAACCATATGCAATAGTAATGAATATACAAGGTGTGCATCTCTATACCATTCTTTCTGGATACCATGACCCCAATTTGAATAGCGACCACTGGGTGGAAAAGAGAATTAAAGTAGCACAAGGCCAATATACAGCTTACATACCTGTAAGAGATGGATAAACAGAGAGATAAAAATAGTGTTGCAAATTTTAAATGGTTTTTTTTAATAGATAATACATTTATTTTGTTCAAACTTCAAGAGATGCAAATGGACATAAAGTAAAAAACTCCCTCCCACCCCAGTCCTGCAGCCATCCCTTTTTCCCACTGAGTCAACCATTATTATGTTTCTTTTCTGAAAGCATTTCCTTTCAGAGATATTTTTGCATACTGATAGTTATTTGAAAAATACATATTACTTATATGACGGGCTGGACCTCATTCTGCTCAGCTTATCAGTCACTGCTTTTATTCTACCTGTGTTCTCAATTACTCTGTTTTTTCCCTGGTGTCAATGATCTTTTTAAGCAAGTATCATTACTTTGGAGCTTATGTGATTTTTTAATTAATTAAAAGTCTTCAGAGCTAGTCTGCTTGTCTCAATCACAGTAAAACCTTTTTGGCTCCCTAAGCAATCTTAACCAGCCCTATAGGACATCTTCCCAGTTTTTCCTTTATATAAAACATCACATTGTTTCTACAGCATCCCTCCTGTGTGCCAGGTGCTATGCGAAACACTTTACCAGATCATCCTATTTAATTCTTACACTGATCCAATGAAGTTGGCACTATTGGGATTCCTGTTTTACAGATGGAGGAACTGAAACCTAAAGAAGTTAAGTAACCTACTGAAGCTTACTTGGCAAATGGTAGAACTGGGCCATGAATCCAGTCTCTTTCTCTAAAGAGCCCTAACTCTTGCGTATCACCCTGTACTCCCCCTCCCCCAAAGAATTCAATTTTATGAAAGGAGATTAAATGGACATTTCCTAGATAATGATAAATCCAGACCTAGCACAGCCTGGGTTTCCATCAAGGGCTGGGATCTGCCCATCCTAGGTTTTTCTTTTACCAGGTGAAAATGGGAGAATTATATGCCCTGATGTTTCATCCATCTACCTTTCATCCAGGTAAAAGGTAGAATGTAGCAATTCATAAAGATCCTAGAGCTAGAAAGGAGAGAATATAAATATAAAGAGGATGTCTACTCAGACATACAGGCTGTGGAAATCTGTGGAAAGTACCTCTCAGGACAGGTCATCTTGGATTTCTTTTGTTAGGGCCCTATTTGGTTCATTATTGCATTGTTTCAGCCTTTGAGCTCTACTGCCCTAGAGAAGTAGGGCATTTATCCTAGAGTCTGGTCTTCTGCAACTTTTTTTTTTTTAAGATTTTATTTATGTATTTATTTAGAGGGAAAGAGCGCTCATGTGAGCTGGGGGGCGGGGTGGGGGCAGAGCAGAGGGAGAGGGAGAGGGAGAGAATATTAAGCAGACTGTGCTGAGTGCTGAGCTGGACACCACTGGGCTCCACCTCAGGCGACCCTGAAATCATGACCTGAGCCAAAATAGACGCTTCACTGACTGAGCCATCCAGGCACCCCTGGTCTTCTGTAACTGTTTTTCCCGAAAAGATGCCTTGCTTTTTTGATGGACTTCAGCTTTCTCTGAATTTCTCAGAGGGATAATCAGATTAATAACATATATAATGTCTGGCTTGATCAGGATTTCCCAGAAAACAAAGCCTGGGACAAAAGTTTATGTACCAGTGCTTTATTCCAGAGTACAAATCAGTACAAGGGAGACAGATTTTAAAAGAGAAAAACGTAATACAAAATAGAAGCTTCTCTTTTATTGTCCATAGTTTTGGCCTTGAATTTTGTATTCCAGAAATCCCTAGTATGTACTTCTACTACTAATTTTTGAAGTCTTGCTTGGGATGTGGGGATAGCAAGTGTTGGGGAAGGAGAGGGCAAGTGAATTGTTATTTATGAAAATTTAAGTGTGGCCTCTCTCATACTTAAAAACCGTTAAAAGTTGATTTTTGTCTTAACAATTAAAAAATTAAATTTGCCCAAATATGTGAAGAGCTAACTTACAGGAAAATCTGTTTAGGGTAACCTAAAAAAGGTAAACATTCACAAAGAAAACATTGTAATTTGTAAGTATTAATAAATACATAGGGAAACTTATAAGGTAAGAATTGTATTTTAAAATGTATCTTTGGATAAAAATCAAAGGTTAATTTCTAAATGTATTTATTGAAATAAAAATACTTTATTTAAAATATCTCTTATCTTGAAATACCATGGAAAAATTTCTTGTTCTGGCTTAACTATGCTGTTTTTCATAACACAGATGGCACAGATGAACTGGAATGTGGTTAATGTTGTTTTATTTTGTTAAAGTAGGGGAGAAACATGGCTTTGGAAGGATGAGCCAAGCTGAATTTATGATTTCTAGTGTCAGCTCAGTAGGAAAGGGGAGTCCTTAACCTGCTGTTGATTGTATTTGGATCTGGATCTAGAGTCCAAGTTATGTAAAACCGAAACAGAAGCAGAGAATTAGAGGCTTATTTAATACCTCACTTTTCTCACATGCAAAATTATTCCTATAGCTCTTTTTACATAAGCTCCAAGGTGAAATGGGGAGAAGGGAAGGGCTACTTTCTCTAGACTTTTTTTTTTAACCCAATTTCATAATACAAAAGAATGAGGTTTTTCAGTTAGGATGGCAGTGACACTACTAAATAAAAAAGCCAAAATATTTGATATCCTTATGACAGAGTTCTGCATTGTTTTATTTATAGTCTAAATTTATACAGTGTTTAAAGACTTAGGAAGTCAATATTTTGTTTTTTGCAAGAATTATCTAGATAAGACAGATGCTGTAAAGATAAGACTATATAAATTATTTTTAGGATGCTATATAGATCTCTTTTACCACCAGTTTACATAGTTTCTGAATAATTGGCTTTAGTATAAAATTATATTTTAGCCTAGATAATAGAAATGTTTATATAAAGCCTATTTATAAATTATTTCAAATACCTCAAACTAAAATGATAATGCTAGTTTTTATTTTTGCTTCTATTTTAGGTACCAAAATATAAACAGAATGGCAGATTGCTAGTGTTTGACCCAAAGGGTAAATGATTCATTACTTAAAAAGACTATGTTTCATCACCATTTTGTCCTAAATATTAAGAAGTCTGCTTGAGTGATTGAATGTGGTTGAAGTCTTAGCAGTTAAATCCTTTATTAGATTGCTTGTCATTCAAAAAATGCTGAAGTGTATTTGCCAATCAGGAATTTCTGTTAGGAGTATCACTACAGAAAAAATACTGAATTGGTTTTTTTTCTTCTCTTTCAGAAAAAGTGATGATTGAACCAAATGAAGCAATGTCAGAGTAAGAAGATGTCTCTGGTTGTGCAGCTGATCTATCACATGACTTTTAAGCAATTAGAACTAGATAATGCAGTCATTTGTCACCCAATTAAATTTGAAAGGCCAGAAATGCATGGATTAGCACTTGAGCTTTTGCTTCAGTCAAACAATTGTTACTTAGATAAAAGAACATTTAAAATGAAAAATGAATTTTGATAAAAATTTAGAGGTATAGATAATAGTCATTTCTACTTTTTAAATGCTTAAATACCAAGTAGTCTGTATTTTACTTATATAACTTTCATTGTTCATTCCTATTTCCTTTTGATACTTGCCCATGTCTTTCAGAATATCCCTTTAAATGAATATTTACTTTAAAATTAAAGATTTACTATGAGATGAATCATTACTAAATAAGGGAAACTGATCACCCCAATTAGTTGAAGGGACTAGTGTTAAAAAGAATCATGGTCCAGTTTCAGTATAGTAGCTAAATATTAAGTACCTGCTTTGTTCAAGGCACCGATTCTGATAATTCATCAAAACCTTTCCTGATATGATCATCTCCTACCTCCTGAGAAAAAAATTATATTATTAATTCCATGAAAAATTACACTTTGAAAGTTGATCATAAAACACATTCATAGTGATCAATTATTGGCAGATTGGTAGAATGGTGCCAAGCTGATATTATTTTGGTTTATTCTGAATAAAATTGGCTGGGAAATTTTTCACCTCGTGCAACATATATTTTAATTTTCATACTATCAAAGCTAAAAATTAAAATTAGAGTCCACCTGGGCCTTTGTTGTAAATTATATATTAAATACATACTTTTATATTAAAGAGAAAGAATGTATAACAGATCAAAGACAGAATCTATATTTCAGATTGTTATAGCTAATCAAAAAAATAAATGCCACATTAAGTATATCAAGCTATATGTAAATATGTATCTATATCCAATTACATGGTTTGAAACATTTAAATTTAAAAAATGTAAGAAAATTTTTGTAGTCTTTGAAGGAAGTATGATATAACTTTCAATAATAATAATAGGTCATTAATGAAAATAAATTATTGTGTCTGTGAATACTGATGTTCATAGATTGTAATAAGCAGTGTTGGAACTGAAGCAAAGGTTAAACCACATCCTGAGTTAAACCCCAGGGATAAATCAAATGCAGCCTGGGCCAAAATAGAAAAGCAGAGTGATTACTTGTTCTCTTGATCTCATTAATAATTGCATCTGCTTATCAAACTAATTTTTGCAAGGACAAAAAGATCATGTTCCCTTCAGTTCACTTACAGAGAAGAGTTTGGGTTTGGTTTGATGGTTGTTTGGAGTGAGGGAGGAGGAGGAATTGTTAGTGTAGCCAATAAGCTTCACAGGTGTGTGACTTTGTCACCTTGAACCTTACCCAGAGTTCAAGGTAAACAGGGCCAGTCCTAGAAAAAAAAAAGATCAAGTAAGAAAATAGAAAATCAGAGGACCTTTGCTGGAGGAGCAGTGTGACCTGGAAAGTTGATGAATTTTCTCAGTATAGCTTTCATTCTACTCTCTACCTCCCTGCTAACAGCACCTCCTCCTCTGCCGCCCCCCCCCCCACACCAACTCCACTTCCTCCTTTGTCAGGTGAAGCAGTGGGAGTGCATTTGCCTTAATCTTCTGATTGCTTCTTTAGTCTGAGGCATAAGAAGTGTATGGACTTAGAAACAAAGAGTTTCAAATTTTGGGGCATGCAAAGCCCGTATTTATTATTACCTCTTTTCCCCATGGATCCCATGTGTGAAAGATTTTGTCTACCCAACAAATTGCACTTAATTAACAATTTTCAGCAATAAAAGTACAATATATCTTTAATGCTAGATGAAGTTTTATAGCTCTTGGACCTTTGATCTCTTGGGTTTGGGGTCAAGCTTTCAAGCATACTTAAAGATGTTGAGGAGAATGGCTGAAGTAAATCCACAGCGTTCAATTGAAAAAATTGTATCTATAGGTTTTCCATAATCATATGTTCTATCTCTTCTAAAATGAATGACAAGTTATTTTTTTTATTTCTATTTTTATACCTTAAGTAAATGCCTCTTTGGACGTAGACCAAGATTGGCAAGCAAACTTTGTACCTTACCAACACAAGTCTCTCTAAATGTAGCTAGGACATTCTCAGAAAAGTAAGTTTTAATCAATTTCAGTTTTAAGCCTATGTTTGACAAATTTAAATGGTTTTTAAAACAAAGTTTAAAATCTAAACTTACTGAAAAAATTATTAATTCCAATAGAAATTTGGGGCCACTTCATAAATATGCCTAAAGCTCTTAATAGATTTTTAGGAACAGCCCTAAAATCTAGGTTATCTAAGCTCTAACATAAATTTGTTTCAGTAGGATATCTAACTTGACTGACTCTCTAAGTAGAAACTAAATTAAATATCTTCCATTTCCAAAGGATATTACATAAAGTAAAAATTTGAATCTTTCCTCAACTGTAACTATTTGAATTAAAGAAAACAAATCTTTTAGAGTATACTAGTTACCTATTTTTCTTAAATGGTTAGAGGCATTACCGTAAATAATGTCATTTTCTCAAATGGAAATCAAAAGATTATAGTTGAAGAGGAGGTTGGACTTTGGGACTTTGATTCTTTGAAACTATGTATGAGAAAGACTACAGAAAGTGAGCAGAAAAGGAATTCATATTTTACTGTTAAAATGATGATTTTGTCAAGTCTCATATGTATTTTGATGGTATGTTCACTGCTTCCAAATAGTAATATCCCATTTAATATTGGGCATTGGCTTCCTCCATGTTGTGTCATTAAGGTTATTAGAGACATTTCCAATTATTTAAATACCCAGAACTATACCAGATAAATTCCCTCTCTTAGGGATATAATTAGTGAATATGTAAGTACCATACTTCATAGATCCTAAAGCACACATATTCTCTTACAATTGATGGCATCTTACACTTAAATTCGGCAGTGCTTTTTCTTTCTTAAATAACAGTGTATCTTATAGTAAATACATGGTATCTTAGATTCAGCAAAACACTAATTCGTTGTGGGGGGAAGACAGCAAAGTTCTTTTATTTAGATTAGATAGTAGAGCATATAAATTCTAGTAATCACTTGTGGCAAGCTTTGACATAACAGGAATCTCACTAGAAATTAAATACTTAGCTGACTTCTCAACTTTTTAGATATAGAGTTTCATCTTGGATCCTTTTTTTTTTTTTCATAATTAGAAAATCAAGGAGGGCAGAGGCAGAACAAATGTAAATCAACTTTGAATTTTTCATTACCAGAGAGGGGTTTTGCTTTAGGAGCATATACTGAGGAAGTGAGATTCTGTTCCCTCCCATAATATTAAGAATATAACAAGCTGTTCAGCCTGTTTGCTAAATCACTATTCAAGATCACTGACTTAACCATACTCATGTTCTAGATTCATATGTCAGTGGGAAAAAGAGCCAACATAACTGGGGAAAGAAAATACTTCACATCTTTTTATATCTTGAAATGCAAAGCAGAAGTTGAATTTTTTTAATTTGTAAAGGAGACATTTTTTTAAAAGAATCTTAAGACCACAGAAAAGAGACTTGGGATTATTTTTCCACCAGCATGAGTACCTGTCTTTGTAAACAGAGTGCACCACACATGAATCCTCTGTCTTAATGCATTATTATTGACATGAAGTTTCAGGGCTTAAAGGCTAAAAGAGAAAATTAACCCATTTTTATTTCAGCTACTTAATGAAAAAGCAGGCTACTTTATGTTATGACCAAGGTTTGATATTCGTCTTGGACTCTCTCTGTAAGTGTAGCATTTAGCAATGGTGAGAATTAGTCTATAAATCTAGAAAAAACCTCAAGGCTAGTATTCCTAGTTTTATTCCAACATATTACAATGATGTGGCGAAGACATTCATATAATTGATTGCTTATATGCTCTATGTTAAAGAACCCTGAAAAGATTTTAAGGGTCATTACACAATGACAAATGCCAAGTAGAAGTAGAATTTTAATCATCAGTAAAAATTATTTTTAATGCTTTTCCACAAAAAAGATACTACATTTTAGCTATTCAGTTTATTGTTGATATATTCTGTGTTTATATTAAGTGTGTGTGTGAATGCATATGAAGCTTTAAACAGAACTGTGACCTAGGAAAGTATTTTTTCACTATTTACTTTAACATTTAGGAAGGAAGTCTCTTCAAAAAATATTGAAAATACAGCTTCTTTAAGGAATACTGAAAATAGAGTATCTTCAAAGTATATTGAAAATAAAGATACAGAAATGAATCTACAGTCTAAGCTACGGTCATCTTCCTTCTTAAAGGAAAACACAGGTGATAACATTTGTTTTGTGGGAGTAAATGTAGCTTCCAAATGAGCCCTCCTGCATGACCTTTGGGATATTGACAACTCTATAGGTCTGGAGCGGGTCAAAGGAACCAGTAATTTTTGAAATTCATGTACCACATGATTCTGATATGCAGTCCAGTATGGCATCCATGGTATACGTTATATAAAATGATAATGATGAGGTATTAAATTTTAAAATGAATTAAAATACCTATGAAAGCATTAGGTTCCATTCATTCAACAATGGTTTATTGAGTGCCAGGACTGTTTTAGAAGCTGTGGATACAATAGTTGGCAAATAGACAAGGTCCTTACTTTTATGAAGTTCACATTCTTGTGGGAGATAGTCAACTATTAAAAATAAATAATAAAAAATAAGGCCGTGACATGTTGTGGGGGGTGCTATTATAGAAATAAATGGCACCTAGGGGAGGACTGTCTTAGCTCTAGGGATCAGAAAATTTCCCTTGATGCTCAGTGTTCGTGAATTGAAGGAGACCATTCCTGTGACATCACATGAAGTCCTTAATTCCTTATTATGACCTTCCCCTGATGACATCAGTGTGATGAGTCTGAGCAGGCTGGGTACCCACTGGAAGATTAGGGTGGCTGTGAGCTGAATGGAGAATGTAAATGAAACAGAAGCAGGTAGATGGCCTGAAGAGCCCAGCCATTCTAAGAAGGACCGGTATCCCTTTCCAGGGTAGCATTTTTTTTTAAGTCAGGAGTTTGCTTTAGAGTGGGGAGTTTTTATCAGCTTTTCCTTTTTTTTTTTTTTTTGGCCTGGGTTTTCTTAACATTGTCCTCTCTTGAGCTCTCCTGGATTTCCTCATTTTCTTTCTAACAAGTGTTTCTACATGATTTGGAGTAGCTAATGGCCAAACTCCCATGTCACAAGACTTCCCGACCCTCAAAATCTTCCATAAAAGCGAGGTGTCACACAAGCTCAGTTTGAAACTGTGTAAGACATCGGTAGAGCCAGAACAGTTGACAAGCTCACTCAGTAGTCTTTCCCAAAGAGATAATTTTTGGAAACACACAGTAAACTTAAAAAAAAAATTAGTTTAATGGTACTGTATTTCCATATGTGTTGGAAAAAAGTAAGACATGGTTACAAATATGGACTTGAGCCACACTGACTGCCAGATCTGCCACTTGAATTTACTAGTGTGAAATCGGGTAGGTAATTTAACTCTCTGTCCCTCAGTTTCATCTGTGAACAGGGTGACAATAGTATACACCTCATTGAGATGTTGAGAGAATTAGAGTTAACATATGTAATGTTCGGAAGAGTAATGGTATATAGTTTGTTAAGATTATTGTATGTTACTTTTATTCATACATATATCAGTTTCATGGATGGTAATATGATCTGATAAAATCTATATGTTAAAGTAGATTAAGGAAAAATATTGAGTAAATAGTATAGGTGATACTCATATATGGCAAAATGAATGAAGATAGTGTAAGAATTAAACTATTGGAAAATGTTCCAATAGATTGTATCATGGAGATTTTACTTCTTAAATATTTCTCTAATCTGTCCTTCCTCTCCATCCCTGTTTTACCAGTGCCCTATCATTAATCATCTCTCTCACCTGGACTTTTTAAAGAGACCTCTAGCCTCTCTCCTTGCTCTTTTTTTTTTTTTTCAGCCTCCCCTCAACTATACTGTCCACCCTGCTCGCCAACTGTTCCTTCAGAAATGCAGAATTGATCATACTTGTTTTCCTACTCAAAATCCTTTATTAGTAGCCCCTTTATTCTTAGGATATGGTCCTAACTCCAAGGCTTCTGGTCCATAAGACCCCATGATCTACCTACCCTTCCAGACACATCTGTCACCATTGCAGTCTCAACCTTGACCCTCAAGCAGCATCAAAGTGCTTTGTCGCACCACACGCATTCTTGTTTCTGCATTGGCTCATGTTGTCCTCTCTCTTTGGAAAAACTGATCCACTCAGACTGGACAATTCCTGACTACTCTCCAGAGTGGCAGGGGGCCCTCCTTTGTGCGCTCATTTACCTAGCACATGTCTGTCACCGTACTTCCATACTGTTTTATAGCTATCCAGTATGTTTCTGACTCCCCACTTAGAGTGTGAATGAGTACCTGAGGTCAAGAACTGTTCATTTTTGTGTTCCTATGACTCCTCATAGTGCTGGGCACTGAATGGGGTAGTCATTAGTGCTTATTTTTATTTTTCAGTCATCTGTGTTTGGTCATAACTCCTGTGTCTTGACATTAAGAAAAATCATTAATAATGTTCTGTAGCCTCTGGTTATATCTAGAATACTTGACATGTCTCTTCCTAAGTTGTGTGTTTGTGTAGAAAAAGAAAGAACTTTATTCTCAAGTATCCAAGCAGTGACCTGACCTGCCTAAGAATTATTTACTGTTCAGCTTCTCCAGTCTTATTTTAGTCTCCAGGCTTTACTTCATACTTACTTTCCTATAAGAACAGTTTAGGAAATGTATTTCCTGAGGTAGAATAGCATTAATTTCTTTTTTCTTGAAATCACTATATTTTTTAATAAACAAATTGTTTTCCATATATTAAAATTTCAAGCACCAAACAATTAACACTAACATTAATTCAATGTTATTGGTTTGGATTTTTTCCTCATGGTAGTTTTATTACTTTTTTTGGAAATGGAAATCACATAAGTTCATTGTGGTGCTATTTAGTCATGAAAAAAATAGACTCTAGGAAACCATAGAGTAAACATGTACATTTGTTACATTTTAATTTAGGAGTAACCATTTTTAATGTTTGAACTTTTCAATATTTATTGATTAAATTATGTATATTTTAGGTCAAGTGAGCAAAGATGCAGTCCTTGCAGAGCAGGAGAAAAATAACAAACATTGCCTTCAGGATATTGATGATAAGTTGTCTGAATCAACAGACGGTGATGGTGAAGATGATACCAATGATGAAGATAATGATGAAGACAGTAACCCTAATAAGGATACTCATGCCCCATTAGAATTAATGGCAGAAGTAAGTTTAACTTGCGTGTTGTAATTTAAGAAACTTAAAAATATTAAAATTACTAAATAGTGTAAAGCCTTGAAGATTTAAAAAATAGTAACGAGATCCTTGCCCATATACAGATGCTCACCTAGCTACTCATCTCTCTCACTACCTTCATGAGGTTAGAGGTGAGAGAAGATTCTGGAAGTGACTTACAGTGTTCTGGTAAAGGCAGAAGCAGGAATCAAAGAAGTTTTGGCATAAAACTCTGCAAGGACTGCTTTAAGGAATGCTTTCTACATAACTGGGCACCATGCTAGTTTTGGGGGATATTTAGAGGTAAATAAGAAAGATAGGTCCTTACCCTGAGAACTAACAGTTACATATTATGTATATAGTACAATTTATAATAAGATGAAATGTGTGCCAGCAGAAGTATTTATGAGGTTCTCCGGGAATAAGGAGGATTAAGTGACTAATTGAGAATAGAAGTAGGAGAAATGGGATAAAGGAAGAATTTTTAGAGGAAGAGACATGGAGTCTTAGAATCTTGAAGGAAGAGGGAAGCTCAGGAATTCATCTGATAAACAAGTGGAGAAGGCATTCCTTGCATAGGAAACAATATATACAAAGGCACTGAAGCCTGAAAATCACATGCAAAAATTATACATAAACACTTACTGATAATTCTATGGAGAGCAAAACAGTTTTACCCCACTTGTGGTGTCACAGTTAACATTATACAACTTCACATATATTGTAAGAACTTCATAACAGTACATTTTAACTTCCGCCTTCTTGTCCTTTGTATTATTGTCATACATTTTACTTCCATATATACTGTAAGCCCTATAATACACTGTTATTATTTTTATTTTTAATGGTCAATCTTTTAAAAAGTTTTTTTTAATTGGAAAATATCTTTTTTTGAAATACATTTCTGGTGTTCTCTGTAGCTTTGTGTAGATCCGAATTTTCACCTGATATTATTTTCCTTTTACCTGAAAAACTTGCTATAGCATTTTTTTATAATGCAGTTCTGCCAGCGGTGAATACTCTCAGCTTTTGTCTATCTGAAAAAGTCCTAATTTTATCTTCATTTTTAAAGGATGCGTGAGCTAGAGATTTGTAGGTTGCCAGGTATTTTTCAGTACAGACGGTCCCTGACTTATATGGTTCAACTTAGAATTTTTTGACTTTACACTTATGTGAAAATGATACACATTCAGTAGAAACTGAATTTTAAATTTTTATTTCTTCCTTGGCTAGCAATGTGTGGTATGATTGCTCTCTCATGATGCTGGGCAGCTGTAACTCCCTGCCAGCCATGCCATCATGAGGATAAACAAGTGATACACTTACAACCATTATGTTTTTCACTTTTACAGGATTCAATAAATTACATGAGATATTCAATACTTTATTATAAAATAGATGATTTTGCCCTAATGTAAGTGTTCTGAGCATGTTTAAGGTAGGCTAGGCTAAGCTATGATTTTTGTAGGTTAGGTGTATTAAATGCATATTTCAACTTACGATGCATTTATTGAGATATAACCCCATCGTAAGTTGAGGAAGATCTGTACTGTGAAAGGTTGCTTCATTGTCAAATAGTTTCCATAGTTCCAGCAAGGTGTCTGCTGTTACTACTTTTGACCACCTGTATATGTCTTTTTTCTAAGACTTTAAAGTTTTTTTCTTTTGTATTTTTATTTTTGGCAAATTGATTTTGATATACCTTGATGTGGTATTCTTCATGTTGCTTCTGTTCATTGAGATTCTTGGATCTATGAGTTTGTAGTTTACACCAGATTTGGAAAATGTTATTAAGTCTTCAAATAATTTTTTTTGACCTCTGCTCTCCCTCTCTTCTTCTGGGCTACAAGTTACATGTATGTTAGACCACCCAATGTTGATCCAAAGGTCACTGATGTTCCTTTTTTGTTTGTTTTCTCTATTTATTTCATTTTAGAAATTTCTACTGTTCTGTCTTCAAGTTCTGATCTTTTCTTTGTAGTTATAATCTGCTGTTAATCCCATCCTCCCTGCCTTCCTCTCTCTCTTTTTCTCTCTCCATATTTGTGTACATATATAAAATTTCATATATTTTATCATCTGTACAGGTTTTATTTAAATATTTTTATATCTATTCTCTCCTCATGTTCATATTTTACTTTTGAGCATATGACATATTTATAATAGTTATTTTAACATGCTTGTCTGCTGTGCTATCATTTTTGTAATTCTGGGTCAGTTTCTATTGATTAAGTTTTCTCCAGTGTATGGGTCATATTTTTCTGCATCTTTGCATGCCTGGTAATTTTTTACTGAATCCTAGACATTATAAATTTTATGTTCTTTGATACAAGTTTTGTTGTTTTCCTTTAAATATTTTTGGATTTTCATCTGGGATATAGTTGAGTTTCTTGGAAGCAGGTTTCTCTTTTGGAGTCTTGCTTTTTAAGCTTTGTTGGGAGGGTCCAGAGCAGCCTTTACATTGTAGGGAGACTACATATATGTAGTCTAAGGCAATTCCCTAATGAGGACTCTTCCCAGTGCTCTGTGTATTAAGAGGACCTTCCACTCTGGCTGGAGAAAGCATGAGCTCTGTTCAGACCCTGTGTGAGATCCAGTGATTGTTCTCCCTAATCATTCCAACAGTTCTTTCCTAGCCTTAGTTAGTTTCTGCATACTCATGCAGATGAATTCCAGCCAAAGACTCAAAAACACACCTCTGCAGATTGCTGGAGCTCTCTGGAAAATATAACATTGGCCTCTCTGAACTTCAGACTGTCTTATTTCAACACAGATCACTGGTCTCTGGATGCTCCCTCTCTGTGCTGGTACCTGGAGACAGCCCACAGCTGTAAACTGAGGCAGTCATAGGACCCACCTGTTTCCCTTCTCTCAGATCATTCTCCTATGACACTTGCTGTCAATTACTGAAAACTCTTGTTTCATATATTTTGTACAATTTTCTGGTTGTTTTAGGAAGGAGAGTAAATCTGGTCTCTGTTAACTTCATCATGGTTAGAAGCCTCAATTAGAGTTTTAGCATAAAGAAAATACTAATGTGCTTGCCTTTTTATATAATTTAACCCAAATGCCAGCCATGGAATCATATAAAGAAATCAGACACATTTACTGTATTTTCCTCCTAGAATAAAGCATATATAGTTTTGAAACTATCTTAGTATTATAAGTTGCTTTTACCAAGGGAGAAAAAAATTGATGCCAAGTATTGGAAAGATTTTACTTAACCACATTTCCTTTGATTGAACATCTAAATCATTCATGAATCATAGAGCATTCAAAGACCCTATTTGCCATACCAAACTCTATGGAGTTGTTCGTTTTATTTCTTCTCTATTTGTTTTTTGACATTTAATTATAAAAGTAATCCATGACTTCATTTTCAGGTAAATATTCAGACAGTATGAGATTGCTGATGTTCAGATCTTACTATACCTGTGCTTAAGCTCTTTGGTTTTCAGAATGCATCCCTTTTTCATTTCTCAATTTATAATTTTTTTTAATTTTTTTAAGATTTATTTATTTGAGGGGCCCCTGGGTGGCTCAGTCGTTAAGCGTCTGCCTTCGGCTCAGGTCATGATCCTGGGGTCCTGGGATCGAGCCCCACATCGGGCTCCCTGCTCAGCAGGAAGCCTGCTTCTCCCTCTCCCACTCCCCCTGCTCGTGTTCCCTCTCTTGCTGTGTCTCTGTCAAATAAATAAATAAGATCTTAAAAAGAAAAAAAGATTTATTTATTTGAGGGGGCGTGCAGAGAGAGAGAATCTCAAGCAGACTCCCTGCTGATCTTGGAGCCTGGTGTAGGGCTTGATTTCATGACGCATGAGTTCATGACCTGAGCTGAAATCAAGAGATGGACCCTTACTGAACTGACTCAGCCACCCAGGTGCCCTCAACTTTTTATTTTAAAATTTTCAAACCTATAGAAAACTTGAAAGATTAGACACAAACCAAGAAACAAACTCTTAACTGTAGAGAATAAACTGATGATTACCAGAGGGGTGATGGGTGGGAGTATGGGTGAAAGAGGGGTTGGGGATTAAGGAGTGCACTTGTGATGAGCAGTAGGTGATGTATGGAATTGTTGAAGTGCTATATTCACTGAAATGAATATAACGCTGTATATTATCTGTGATGGAATTAAAAAAAAATAAAGATGGTTAACAACTAAAATCAAAACATGAATTTTCATGGAATCCTGACTAGAAAAAAATCCAGCTATAAAAACATTTTAAAGACAAATTGGGAAGTCTCAATTTAAATGTAATATTTTATTACAGAATTATTGTTAATTTTCTTAGATATGTTAAGGATATGATGTTACATTGAAGGATAAACTTAGGAGACCCATGCTTGAATATTTCAGGGTGAAGTTTAACAATGTCTGCAACTTACTTTCAAATGTTTCTGTCAAAAATATATATGTAGGCTATATCTACATCTTATCTATCAAAAGAGAGAGATAAAGCAAATGTAGCACAATGTTAAGAAGCATTGAATCTAGGTAAAATGTATACATGTATTCATTGTTACAATCTTTAAATTCTTCTTTTTTTTTATCATGATAAGTGTACTCTTTAGTCCAGAATATTCCATCGTATATATATATACCACATCTTCTTATCCATTTATCTATCAGTGAACACTTGGGCTGCTTCCATAATTTGGCTATTGTAAATAATGCTGCAATAAACATAAGGGTGCATGTATCCCTTTGAATTAGTGTTTTTGTATTGGGGGGGGGCAAATACCCAGTAGTGCAATTACTGGATTGTAAGGTAGTTCTATTTTTAACTTTTTGAGGAACCTCCATACTGTTTTCCAGTGGCAGCACCAGTTTGCATTCCCACCAACAGTGCAAGAGGGTTCCTTTTTCTCCATACACTTGCTGTTTCTTGTGTTTTTTGTTTTATCATTCCAACACGTGTGAAGTGATATTTGTAGTTTTGATTTGCAATTTGCATCATCGGGATGATGAGTGATATTGAGCATTTTTTCATGTGTCTCTTGGTCATCTGAATGTCTTCTTGGGAGAAATGTCTGTTCATGTCCTGCCCATTTTTAATTGGATTATTTGGTTTTTGGGTGTTGAGTTGTATAAGTTCTTTATTACATTTTGGATACTAACCCTTTATCAGATTTGTCATTTGCAAATATCTTCTTCCATTCAGTAGGTTACCTTTCAGTTTTGTTGATTGCTTCCTTTGCTGTGCAGAAACTTTGTATTTTGTTGTAGTCCCAGTAGTTTATTTTTTGCTTTTGTTTCCCTTTGCTCAGGAGACATATCTAGAAAAATGTTGCTATGGCTGATGTCAGAGACGTTATTGCCTGTGTTCTCTTCTAGGATTTTTATGATTTCAGGCCTCATATTTAGGTCTTTAATCCATTTTAAGTTTATTTTTGTGTATGGTGGTCCAGTTTCATTCTTTTACATGTATCTGACCAGTTTTCCCAATGCCATTTGTTGAAGAGACTGTCTTTTTCCCATGGGATAGTCTTTCCTGCTTTGTTGAAGATTAATTGACCATATAATTGTGGGTTTAGTTCCTGGTTTTCTATTCTGTTCTGTTAGTCTATGTGTCTGTTTTTGTGCCAGTACCATACCGTTTTGATTACCATAGCTTTGTAATAAAATTTGAAGTCTGGAATTATACCTCTAGCTTTGCTTTTCTTTTTCAAGATTGCTTTGGCTATTCGGGGTTTCCACAGGTGGTTGTGTATTTCTGATGAGGGGCAGGGGAGGGAAATGGAGCCTGCCAGCTCCTCTGTTCCTGGAGAAGTTCTTCTGCAAACTCTGAGCTCGGTAACTAAATCTCCCTCCCATAAGCCCCAGATGCCTTTCAAACTGCTGTTTCCAAGCCTATCTCTGCAGGCTCTTTGCTGTACTGTCTCTTTAATGGTAGGTGCTCAGCTTCCTATTGCCCTCTGGGCTCTCCCAGAGCCAAGCCTGCTGATTTTTAAAGTTCCAGGCTTTAAGTACCGATGGTTGTAAGCACTCACCAATTTCAGCCCCTCTGATTTTCAAAGCCAAATGCTATGGGGATTCCTCTTCCCCTTGCAGGCTCCCCCATGTGATAGTCTTGTTTCTCACCCCTCTTCATGCCCGTGGCTCCCTCCCTCCCGTGTTCAGATCCATGGAGTTTGAGTTCCCACCGAGTCCTTGCCTTTTCTATCTTCTTCGATGTGGCTCTTCTCTACGTCCAGTTGTGGAGTTTGTTTGGCCAGTCTTAGGGTCATTATCTCTGTTGTTTGCAGGGATGAGTGTTACCTAGTTGTATTCATGGGATGAAGTGAGTGTAAGGACCTCCTACTCTGCCATCTTCTCTGAAAGTCTCAACTCTTTATTTTGAATTCACAAATAATTTAAAACCAATTTGTTTAAGCCTCTCTTCTCATTTAACTTTAGCTTGACTTTGAAGTTTTAAGCAATTCTCATGAAAGTCTTTAGCCAAATATCCATTGCATGAATTTCTTAATTTCACTGCAGTTTGAACTGTTAAAAGGAAATATGTATATTTTTGTTAACACACACACCCAAAAATAGGTCAATGCAAAGGACACTTATTGAGTCCATGTTCCTTGTCATTTTCTGAGGCTAGTATTATTAATATGCTTTGTTAAATAGACTAGATCTTAGTTGATATTGAGAAATTCTTGTTAATTTTGTTAGGTGTACTAGTCATAGTGTAATTGGGTTTTTAATTTAAAGTGAAATGAGATGATATCTGTAAAAGTCTTTAAAATAATCTAGGCAAAATAATAATAATAATAAATAATCTAGGCAGTAGAGAAAAGTGTGTGGTGATATTGATAAAATCAGATTGGCAAAATATTAATTTTTGAAGGTGAGAATTGGGGCTATGTACTTCTTTTACTATTTTTTCTACATCTGTGTATATTTAAATTTTCCATAAAGATTTAAAAACATAAACAGTAGCTGTATATTATACTGGTCATATTCTCTGACTCTGATCAATTAAACTACACATTGAAAACAAAAATGACTACAATAACAAATTAAAACTACTTAAAACGAAAAGATATTCTTCTAGATGACGCTTGAATTAAAAATCAAAATCAAAACTAAACACACAAACTATTTAGGAAATAGTGATAACTACAACACCAAATATTGAAACTTTATAAAAAAGCTCAAAGTTTCAAATGCTTTGATGATGATGATGATGATTAAAGGAGGAATGACAACAAATGAATTAAATATTAATGCCAGAGCCTAGAAAAAGAACAAAATAAACATAATGTAAATAAGAAAAAGAATTCAATAAAATTCAAAGTAAAAACCAAATTAGTATATCTGTTTGAGAGCAGGATATTTGAAAAAAGAATGACATAGATAAACCACAAGATGTCGTAATTAAAATGGAAGGAAACCACAAATAGTAGTAAAAATGGACAGATCTTAACCTTAGACAAAAAGAGATTTTAAAAATATAAGAGAATTCTATTTAATGAGTTTAATATAGCATTTATTAATAATATGGCAGTAAGTGGGGATTGTGGTGAAAGTAATGGCTTATAGAAAAATCTTCAGAAGAATTCTTTTTACTTTAGAAAAATGTAAATAATCTAATACTCATGGAAGAAACCGAGAAAACTGGTAGAGAACTTCGTAAAATGGTATCTGGGTATGTATCACATGTCTGGAAACATGTGGGAAGTGTCTTTTCTAATACGCCATGCCCCTGTCTCTTGCCCAATAAGCCTAGTGTACCTGCCTGGGTTCAGAATATATCTCACACAAGCAATAGCAACCATCCAAGTGTAGGGTTATTTTTTAATGGAAGCAGTCTAAATAAGTTAGAATAGGAGATTAGTAAACTGTAGCCTAAGTAAAAAATATAAGCATATTTAATTTTATGGGGAGAAAAAGATCATGATATGTGGTTTATTTTTAAAAAGTTACTGAGTAATCTTAGTTTTTGTAAATATATGTTCATTGATGGAAAAACACTAAAACAATACACATGAAGATGCTAAAAATAAACATCTCTGGATGGTAGAAATGTAAATGCTTTTTAATTGGGGACAGAATGTGTTTATTTAGCTTTTAAATTTCCTACATACAAAAATATGTACTACTTTGTAACAATAAAAATAGAATAAAATAGCAAAACAAAAACTGGATGGTATAAGAGCTGGAAAATATTAAATATACATCATTGTAAATCTACATTTTTTTAAACTTAACATTGTCATGTAATCATGGATGAAGTTTATGAATAAAAGTGTCTGAACCAAAGGGATATTAAAGTGATTAATGTCTTTATTATCTCTGCCAGTTGAATCAACCTATTTATTCTCAAGTTGTTAAGTGGTAGATATGTAGTATGGCTGCAGCAACATGGAGGTATCATACTTGTTCTCTGTTGCCTTGCCATGGGAAGTCCTTAAATAATAGATTGATTGATTATAGACTCACTCCTGGAAAAACATGTAAATGTTAAAAGCCAAATAGTTCATCATTAATGGAATATTTTTTAGGGAGTTTATAATTGACATTTAAATTCTCTCTGGGGAAAGTACTTATCTGAAGAATTTCTTAATGTTTTCCAGTTCCTGAGAGCAGAAATGGGCCAAGACTACCATTTGGCAAAAAAATTATGTCAGATGAGTAAGTGCAAAATACTTTTCTGTTTTCTAATTTTTCTTTGTTTCTGCATGCATTCCATAATATGTAAGATGGTCTGATTATTAGAGCCGAGTGAATTCCCTGATAGTGTCTCAGTGATTCCTTATTAATAAGTTAAGTTGATTGGTATAAAGACTAATTTAGACTCCTAGAATAACTTTGAGTGGGATAAACCAACAAAAACTAATCGTCACTGGAAAATAAGTCAAAATCTTTACCTTACAGGTAATGGGTTAGTAACTTTATGCCTTTAGTTTCAAAGAAGTGCCAGGGAGTGCAGCAAACCTTACTTAACATGCATTTCACAATATTTGAGTGCCTACATGTGCCAGGCACTGTTTTAGGCACTGGAAATACAGCAGTCAATAAGACAGATAATCCCACATTTGTATCTAGTATCCAGCAGATAACAAATTCATATATAATTAGCCTGTCATAAATGATAGGTGCTATGGAGAAAAATAAAGTAGGGAAGAAGGAAGAGAAAGTACTAGAAAGAGGCAAAGCAGTTTTTAATAGGATGGTCCAGGAAGGCAGGGTTCATAGCAAATGTACCCAGATGTGAGTGTGCCTGAGGAGGAACAGCAAGGAGGACAATGTAACCAGAGTAGAATATGCAAGGGGAAGTGTGACAGGGGATGAGGTCAGAGAGGTTATGGTTTGGAGGTTCTGTAGATTGCATAGTACCTTTCCACAATTTAAGGACTTTGGCTTTTTGTCTGAGCAAGGTGGGAAATCATTGGATGCTTTTGAGTAGAGGAATGATCTCATCTACCTTATTTTTCTTTTTCTTTGAAATTTTTAGTGATTTGGCTGATGTATCTTATACTCAGCTCTTGTTTTTCCATTTCTTTTTATTTCTATCCTTCATTTTGGAATTTTTCTATTGACCTACCTGTTTTTGAGTTAACCTGTCCTATCTTCTGCTGTGTTCAATCTGCTGTTTAAACTATCTAGTGACAGTTGGTTAAGCGTCTGCCTTTGGCTCAGGTCATGAGCCCAGGGTCCTGGGATCGAGCCCCAGGTCGGGCCTCTTGCTCCGCAGAGAGCCTGCTTCTCCCTCTCCCACTCCCCCTGCTTGTGTTCCCTCTCTCCCCCTCTCTCTCTGTCAAATAAATAAATAAAAATCTAATATATATATTACATTATATATATATATACATCATATATATATATAAAATACGTTAGTCATAATTATTTTGAAAGAGAAAATGGCAACTCTATAATTAAACTTTATTGATAATAGGACTCAAAATATTAGCTAGTGTTAGACCTAAGTCTTACAGTGAAAGTCCTTCAGTGAAAATGTAGTATAGGGCTCATGAGGAGCTACTCTCACTTGCCTCACACAGACTCTCCACTATGGATACCGTACTTCTTAAATCATTGGCTGATTTTTAAAAGGGGTTTCTTGAATGCTTTTATCCTACTTATTTTTTATCCAAAATAATTTGCCTTGTGTAATCCTTTCAAGCACTTTGACCTTTAGAGCCATCAAATAAATATTTGGATTAAAACTATTTGGGGGTGGTAAACAAATATACAATTACTGATCAGAAGGAATCCTTCCAGAGAACCATGTCCAGTTGTCTATTTTTGTAAATAAGGAAGCAGAAGCAGAGAGGATAGCCGCTTGCTCAGCACTCTTCGAGGGGCTAGCGGCACAGCCAGAACCCGAACTCAAGCTGCCACCTCCCACAGCACCTTTCCTCTTTGAGGACTGCTGTGGAAGGGAGTGAGTCTGCAGCTTTCCCTCTCAGTTCTCAGAGTCTCTTGTGGAGCCTAGTGATGGGAAAATGTATATATTATATTTCCATATCCATCAGTCATTTTAGAAAGCCTCTGGCTGAAGCTTACAAAATATATGCCCTGACATCACCACATCTGTCAGTCAGTTTTGGCTTTTAGCCCTGCAGTATGCTACATAAACAGTAGGTGCTCAGTAAAATGCTTACTGATTTGACTCAAACCAGTGAACACACATTAAGTGCCAGGTCAGTGGGGATGAAAAAGTTCAAGCTGATCTATCCTAATGGGGTTATGTCCCTGTAAAACATCTCCCTCCCTCCCTCCTTCTCTCCTTCCCTCCCTCCCTCCCTTCTTTCCTCCCTTCCTTCCTTCCAACAACTACATACCAAGCTCCAGCTCTGTACCAGACATTATGCTGGGAGCTGGAGAGAAAGCAGGAATCCTAGCACACATGCTCTAAACCATTTTGGGTTTGACATTAACTATGGTTTGGTTTGGTTTTTACCCCTACTGGCTCATCCAGAAATACTAGTCACTCTTTTCTGTAAGTGTCAAATAGCAGTGCCTCAAACTCAGGATTAGACTATAGGAAAGGAGGTGTGGAGAGCCCTAAGACAGGCCCCATGATCCAGGGAGCCAGTTGGGAAAGAACGCTGCTCCCAGGAGGAAGGGGAATGACTGGAAACTTGGGCAGAGAGGCCCAGGGATGGGAGTGGGGTCTGGGTGCATGCAAAATAGGATTGGCTACCCCTGAGGCAGATTCCAGCCAACTGTATGAAATTAGGGAGACCCAGGATTAGCAATGTCAAACAAGTTCAAGTTCAAGAAAGAACAGAGAGTTGGAGGCGCTCTGTCTCAGGGAGGAGAAAGTACTGGTTTGATGCTAATAGGAAACACTTGGCTGAGGACTGCCCAAAGTTCCTTTCTGTATTCAGAACAACAGACAAAATGAATTTTTTTCATCTAGGATGGACCCCAAAATATTTTATATGTAAGTGTTTACAGTATATTGTTTTGTCTTTTTTTTCTATCTTCTAGCTCTTCTACAGAACACTTCCCCTTTTCTCTCTCTCTATATTTGTATATTTATGTATGTAAACAGATTATTTACATGTTTATATATTTATATATGTATGTATTGACCACCTACTAATAATGGGAGGATTCTTGAATACCTTGTTTAATTCTTAAAACAATTCAATGAGGCAGATATTATGAACCCCACTTTACAGATGAGGAAACTGAGTCTTAGCAAGGAATACTAATTCACCAAATTCACACAACTACTAAGAGGTAGAGTTAGGATTAGATCCTAGGTCTGGCTTGAAAGCCTCTGATATCCGGCTATATTTCCATTTCCTCATTTGATTAATAAACATATTTCTGGGGGCACCTGGGTGGCTCAGTCGTTAAGCGTCTGCCTTCGGCTCAGGTCATGATCCCAGGGTCCTGGGATCGAGCCCCACATCGGGCTCCCTGCTCCGCAGGAAGCCTGCTTCTCCCTCTCCCACTCCCCCTGCTTGTGTTCCCTCTCTCGCTGTGTTTCTCTCTGTCAAATAAATAAATAAAATCTTTTTAAAAAATAAAAAATAAACTTATATTTCTGGTCAAGGAGGCAGGGACTTGGAAAGGGGGTAATTTTATGGGTCAGTCAGGCTTAAAATGGTTCCTGTGGTCAACTAATATATTTTCTTTGTATCAAAGGCAATTAATTTATATAAAATAATGCATCCTTGTCCCTTCTAAAATGTTTTATAAACTCATTTTCTGAATAAAGCTGCTGGTTGCTAATATGTTTCCTTGCTGTCCAGTCACAGTAAAGTCATTTATATCTCCACTGGGCTTCAGGGGTTCCCTCCTGGCAGTCCACATGCCTACGGTTTCTTTTCTCTTTGTCCTGACTTAAAAAAATTTGTTTTGGGTTCCCCTAAGAAATTTTATTTGTCAGTGAAGGCTTGAATTTTATGTCTTCCACACACAATTTTTATATGTGCCCAGGATTTCATCTGCTGTTTTCCTGCTGTGTTGTACAGAACTGATATCTCAGCTGTATGCCATTTCTTGCCAGGCATTGGAGGCATCCTGGAAAGGTGGTTTTTATATTAGGCTGACAGTCAAGAGTTCCAAGTACTTTTCTTAGTTCAGCTCATAATTGACTATGACATTTTGTGCCAATCTTTCTGTTTATTGGTCTCTTTACTTGTAAGAAGGGAACCTGCCACTCACTCTCCTCAGAGCACAGCAGTGCTGCTCACAGGCAGCCCAACATTTTACACCAAACATTTAGGCCTGGAAGACCTACTTCATCAATTATAATTGTAAGTGTTTAAAAATAATGGTCTCAAAACCAAAATGTTTCTCATCACTTTGGTCTAACAAAATACAGATAGATGTATTTTCAGAAAGGATAGTTACAATGAAGTTTCCTTCCTTCCTTTTTTTTTTTTTAAGATTTTATTTGTTTTTTTGTCAGAAAGCCCACAAACAGAGGGAGTGGCAGGCAGAGGGAGAAGGAGGCTCCTCCCTGAGCAGGGAGCCCTATGTGGGACCCGATCCCAGGACTCTGGCAGACGCTTAACCAACTGAGCCACCCAGGCATCCCATCTTTCTTTTTTTGGGTAAAATAAATCACTTTTTCCTATTAACCTACAGTATAATTTTATCTAGGCATAAAAGGATTGCTTTCTACTATTTGCTTATTCCATTTTTTAATGTTTTGAGGGCTCCAACTCTGTGTCAGGCACTCTCCTAGGCATGCAACAGTGAAAAAGACCAATGTTCTGTCTACCCTAGACTAGCCTCCAGTCTGAGGAACTTAGAGCCCTACGGGCAGCAGAATCCCCTGGCTCCTGCCCCAGCTCTTTAGCCTGAAGGAAACATCCACTGAATGTTTGGGAAGGAGCCAAGTCTTTCTCTAGGTCCAAAACCATTTCCGGAAAACTCACCGTGCACCAAGGACTGGATTAAGTGCTTTATCTACATGATCTCTGACTCATCAAAACAGCCTAATGTGGCCAATAGTGTTATTACAGATAAGGAAACCGAGATACAGAGATATTAAATATTTTCCCCAAGGAGACCCAACTAGACAGTGGCAGAACCAGGATTCACATCTGAGTCTTTCTTCAGGGCCCATACTGGGATCTGCTTATGGGCTCAGGTTGGGAACAACTCCCAGACCCTAACTGAGTGTGCTAGAGACTTTTCTTATTCTTTTACAAACCCTACTAGCCTGTGAAAGAGTAAGGAGAATTTTATATTCATCACCTAGAATACATATTTCTGGGCTAAGTTTCAAAGCAGATACCTTTCCCTCACTTTGAAAATTGACATTTGCCAATGGTTTTTGTTAAACCAGAAGAGCAGCTGATTCTACACTCCAGTCCCATGGAATAATCCTAATTCCAACATGAAATTTTCTAAACTGTATTTAAGATTTCTTATTAAGTGTTACGTCAAAAAGGATTCCATGGGAGTAATAAGTTGGGGAAACCACATTCTCCAATCTATAAGATTCATAATAGTTATGAGCATATTAGTGGTTCTGTAAAATCCTACAGTTGTTCCTATTGTAAACTTTCCCTGATTAACCTCATTTGACCTAGTTTCCCAAATATGTATTAACATCTTAAGAACCTAGTGTCTCAAGGGGCGAGTTAGAGAAACTGCTCTAAGAAGAGGCTTGGAGAAAGATTTAGACTGCTAATGATAAGTATATTTGAGTCCAACTTAAAATGAATTAAAAGATACTTTTATTAGAAACCTTAAAAGGTGTCTAAATACCTATAGGATCCTTAAAAGCAGCTTCTGAGCAGGTACACAGTCATGCTAACCCAGATCGATAGTAAATTGTTATGTACGTAGATTAGGAAAGAGAGACACTGGTTTGGTGTGTCAGGATGCAAGCCATATGGGATGATGTCCTGTAAGCCCCGGAGCCTAGTTGAACCATCCACAATTTGTCTTACTCTTAGTCAGGTGAACGGCACACTTGATGTTTCAGTGCCCCCTAGGGGTCATCAAGATATTACATGGGAGTCACAACATTAAAAGGATAAAGCAGAATTATGAATACTCCTCAAGGCCGCACAGTGTTCTCATTAGCGAAGCCTCCACATTTTGCAGGATATGTCCCTTGTTTGGTTATAGTCAAAAAACACTTTGGCTACAAGGCCTGTGGGGAAAGCCTCATAGTGATGGAGATTGCATTCTTTAGACAGGAGGTAGAAAATATAATGAGAATTATTTCTCTTACAGTGCACCTACGATAAGTAGATCATTTTCTCTATTTGCACTTAGGTATTCCTGTGGAATAATTATTGGTATTTATTGGCTTGTGCATTTTCACTTACTCTGATTGACAATTCCAGTCTCATTCTGAGGAACCTGTTTGCTGAAAACACTTTGAAGATTAGTAACAAAACTTCTGTTGTCTATTTTCAGTCCTAATCTATGAACCAGAAAATCCTGAGGCCAAGGAGTTTTTCTCACTTATTGAAGAAATGTTGCTGATGGGTAAATTTAAGAATTGAAATTCCTTCTTTCTCACAGAACTATGAGCAGTCACTATTTAAAAACCCATTATCCCAGGAGATTGGTGAAGTCCAACCTCGGGAAGTGGTTAAGAAAAGGCTAACTGGTTGTCTTTGGATGGTTTAATGAAACCAGCTTGGCCTTTGTGGGTGGTCAAGGTGACTCCCTTTGCTCCGTGGGGTTGTGGAACTGCCCAAGTGAAGCAGGTTTCCTGGACACCAGGCATCGGGCACTGACGGAGTCTTCACAGGGCACAGAACATGCTCATTGCCACACATGTTAGAGGAGCTATCCCACAATTCCAAGGAAAACCAGTACCCTCTAAATTACCCTGCATCTCACTCCTATTTAAGAATTATGATAACAATAGTAAAAAATATATATATATTTTTATAGACCTATGTTTTAAATTTACTCTAAATCCGTAAACATCTTTATACCAGTAAGAATATAGTCTTCTTTGTACTACTACTTTGAATCCTACATATAGTCAGCAAAGTTTGGCTCAGTCCTCACGTTCCAAAGATGGGTATTTCTTAGTGGCGGGGGAAGCAAGGAGAGTTACGATTTTTCAAAGAGTAGAAATATCAAGAACATTTTAAGCAATTCTCTTCCTTTCCATGGTAGAGAAATCCCAAAATCTTGAGGAAGATGATGAAGATAGTGAAGAAGATAGTAGCGGTGAGAGTGAAGGAGAAAGCAGTGAGGAGCTAAGTGAAGAAAGCTCTGATGAATGTGAAGACGGGTGATGAAAGTTGCTGCTATGGTTCATTCTTCATGTATTTTCATTACTGTATACCATGGAAATATAAAGAACAATGCTGCATTTTAATCTGATTGTTTTTATTTGTCACACAGTTCTTACAGTTTTTCCATATTGGTTTGAGCTCCTACTTAATGTTTAGGTCTTACCTCTATGTGAGTTACTCAGAGAGGAAATTAATAATGGAAAATACTTACATAGCACCAACCATGTACCAGGTACTGTTCGGCACATATTAGTTTATTTAATCCAACAAACCCATGAGGTTCAGCTTAAAACAACACAAATTTATTATCTTACAGTTCTGGAGGTCAGAAGACCAAAATGAGCGTCACTCAGCCAAAATCAGGGTGTCAGCAAGGCTGCACTCTTTTGGAGGCTCTAGGAGAAAATCTCTTTCCTTGCTTTTTCCAACTTCTAGAGCTTATGCACAGTCCTTGGCTCATGGCCCCTTCCTGCATCTTCAAAACCAGCAACATCTGGCTGAGCCCTTCTCATGTTGCCATCTCTCTAATCCTCTCTCCCCTGTGTTGTGATTTTTGTTAAATTAACATTTGTTAGGGAGAGCCCTGGTGTGTCAGATGGCAAGTGATGCTTCCACAAAGACCACAAGGGAAAGTAAAATAGGGAAGTTTATTACAGGTCCTGGGGGAGGTACATGGCATGCATCAGAGGGGCCACATAGGGAGGTCAAGATGCAGACAGAAAGTGGACAGCAGGACCTGGGGCATGCCTTTATTAGGGCCATGAGTGGGTGCTTTTGGGGTTCCCAGGCTAAGGCTGGATTGGCCAATTCAAACCAAAAAGATCAGGGTTTTGGTAAGCTCAGTGGGGGTCTTATCTAAGGGGTGCACAGGGGAAGCAGTTGGGAGGCAGAAGAGATTGTTTATCACCAGGGGCATTGGGGAAGTTATATCAGTTTACACTTGTGATCCTGTAGGCTATTATCTATGGGTGGTTATCTCATGAGCTTGAGAGAGAGGCTAGCGTGCTTAGGCACACAAAATGGATGCCAAGGCAGCAATAATATGGAATAGTTTAGCTAAACTCTCAACACCCTATCTCCTCCTTCCGCTTTTAAAGATTTATTTGGGGGCCCCTGGGTGGCCTCAGTGGGGAAGCTGCTTGTCCCTCTCCCTCTGCCCTCCTGCTTGTGCTCTGTTTCTCTCTCAAATAAATAAATAAAATCTTAAAAAAAAAAGATTTATAGGGGAGGGGCAGAGGGAGAGAAGCAGACTCACTGCTAAGTGGAAAGCCAGACTAGGGGCTCGACATGGGGCTCGATCTCATGACCCTGAAATCATGACCCTGAGATCATAACCTGAGCTGAAATCAAGAGTCAGATGCTAGGCCAAACTGAGCAACCCAGGCACCCCATCTTCCATTTTTATTTTGTTTTTTATTTTTTAAAAGATTTTATTTATTTGACAGAGAGTGAGAGAGGGAACACAAGCAATGGAGTGGGAGAAGGAGAAGCAGACTTCCCGCTGAGCAGGGAGCCCAATGCAGGGCTCAATCCCAGGACCCTGGGATCATGACCTGAGCCCAAGGCAGACGCTTAATGACTGAGCCACCCAGGTGCCCCATCTTCCATTTTCAAAGACACTTATGTCTGAATAATCCAGGATAATCTATAATCTTCCCTATTTTAAAGTCAGCTGATTAGCAACTTTAATTCAATCTGTAATCTTAATTGCCCTTTGCCATGTAACCTCACGTACTTATAGGTTCTGGGGATTAGGACATACACATCATTGAGAGTGGGGGGACATCATTCTTCCTACCATAGGAAGTATTGGGTAAGTATTCATATTTTCGAATTCATGGTATGGAGCTTGGAAGAAACACTTTGGTTGGAAATAGATGCCTTAATTAGGACTCATCAGTTTAGACTCAATTAGATAACACATAACAGAAGTATCTCTTTGATTAGAGATAGTAATCAAAGATAAGGAAGTGATGGCTCACAGAGAAAGTATAGTCTTTTTCTTTTCAAAGATTTTATTTATTTATTAGAGGGAAACGGCATGAGAGGAGATAGGGTCCGAGGGAGAAGCAGGCTCCCCGCTGAGCCGGGAGCCCGACGTGGGACTTGATCCCAGGACTCCGGGACCATGACCTGAGCCGAAGGCAGCCACCCAACCAACTGAGCCACCCAGGTGTCTTTATAGAAGAGGACTGAAAATAAAAGTATCTTAAATGATAAAAAATTTAAGTGGTAATCTAAGAAAGAGAAGTGCACAAAGAGAAGAACAGCCAGCAGGAAAATCAAGAAAGTGAATATAGTATGTACTACTGGTTGCCCACTCAGCATCTATCCCTCCCTGCATCTTTGCTAAGAGAGCTCTGATTCTGTTAGGATATTCACTCCGCACACACATAGCCGTGGGACTCAGGAAAAGTACTCTCAGCCAGTCAGGACATGGCATTTCTTTGGTGACTATTACTGTTCCAAAGGGGGCCATGTGACCTACAATGGCCCAACCAGACCAAGGACTTTATTTCATGATTGGAAGGAGAGATGCCTCCATCCTTCTGGTTAAGAACCAGGAAGGATGCTGCCCTTCTTACTGCTGGTAGCCATTTTATGATGATGAGGGGACTGAATCTTAGGATGAAGCTAATGCTGTGGATGGTAGAGCAAAAAGAACCTAGATTTCTGGTGATGTTCAGCCATGCAGTTAACTGCTCTGGAAGCCAGCCCTCTGTTTGCACTTACTGTTATGTGAGATAGCATTCTTATTATTTAAAATGGTTTGGATTGAGGTTGTTTTTTTTTTTTTTATTTGCTGCCAAAAACATCCTACCTGATAATGAATACTACCACAGAAATGCAGGAGAGCTTCTAGACCTGGAAAGATCTGCTTGACCAAACATTGTAAAGAGGACAAGTAAGATAAAAACTAAAGAAGTGTTGGATAGCAACAAAGAGGTGGTTGGTGACATTAGGGAGAGCAGTGTCAGTTGAGTGGGGTGGGGGAGAGCCATATTTCAGTGAGTTTGAGTGCACTGGAGTTGAGGAAAAGGAAAGCAAGGAGTTTGATATAAAGGAGAAGATGAAGTATCGTTGAAGACATAGGGAAACGGAATATAATTTTTTTAAATGTTTAAGGTGAGCAGGTTTAGTAGGAAGGTTGATGATTGTATGTACTAATTAGCTGTTATGCATTGTGCATATTATGGAATGTACTAAGCATTCCATATGTTAATGTTTTTCATCTTTATAACACCTGTACAGGGTGGGCATTATTATCTCCCATTTACATTTGAAGTAACTGAGGCCTAGAGAAATTGAGAGTATCTTTCTAAAGATCACATACCTGGGAATTAGCAGATTCAAATCTAGGTCTTTTTTTTTTTGGTGTGTGTGTGGTGGTTTCATAACTGTTTGACCATCTGGTCATTTCTTATCCACACTGACTAGGTTTTTGAAAGTGGTGATAGGTACCTAAGTATCTAATGTATATAGAGTTTATTTGGCAAATCTTCATCCTCATTCCATTTTCTGAATGACTGCCCGTAAACACAGTATATTCCTTTATGGGGCATTCCCTATTTTCTTTGGCCCAGACAGCTTTGTTGAGCCTGGTGTCAATGAGCACATCTGGAGTTCCCATCTCCTTCATGGCAAATTTTCAGATCTCTATGAGTGCCTGAGGAGCATACCTCTTAAAGCCTATTCCATGGATGATGCCCTTGTGAATGTTGATGGTGTGTTCTCTGGTCTGGTCACTAGCTCACTGGTGGCAGAGTGACCCTTCTCACAGCTTTTCTTTATGAGAGAGCCATTCTGCTGGGCCCAGGTTGGAAAGGGAGAATGTCAGGTATTCCAAATCCAGGTTATTTTAATCTAATGCTGCCCTACCCTTCACCCGTGTGCTTTCCTCCCTAAAAGGTCAGTAGAGAGAAACAGATTGAAGAAAGGGAGATGATTTGTCAAGTAAAGCCTATCTAATACCTCAGAAAATGCATGTAACATAACCTTGGTCTGTGGTGGTTGGTTCTATTTGGACCACTGCCCCAGCAGTCCAAGCGTGGAATCAGAGATGCCTCTCCTTTGTTCTCCAGTATTGGTCTTTATAAGGCCTTCAGTTATCCTACAGTTCTTTATATATTAAACAAGGTGACAACCTGCATTCCCTTTCATTGAAGTGTGGTTTTTCCCTTTAACTTTACCCTGGTTGACCTGTAAGATATATGTAATTTTGATATTTGCCTAAAATACTGATGTTCAATAAGAGTGAATGCTTGATCACAACTCATAGTGCCAGATGTGAAGGAAAGCCTAGATCTATTGGAAATGTTTTGGGGTTCTGGGCAAGTGTCCAATGTCATGAGGTACTGAGAGTTCACAGTAGGGGTAGGATGAGGTTGCCAAGGCCAGACTAAGGAGGGAAAGGTTTCTCTGATTGGCTTTCCTAATAAACTCACCAGCTGCCATGGGATATGAGTTATAAGGGGGCTAACTCTGGTTTAATACCTGCCCTATCTCTGAATATCCTATGTAAGACAATATACTTTCTTACCATTCAAGTCTATTTGTTTCAGATTTTCTATTAGTCAAGAGAGCCCTTCCTAATGTCCATGTCACAGCATAGCAAACATGATGACCAATAACATCCTCTTAAGACTCTAAGCCAAATTGGGCTCTTAAGGTTACCCTCAGGTCTCCCAGGGGTCATGGCCACTCAAAGCCAAGGAAGGGGAATTGGTGGACCCTTGTGCCAGTTCACAGTATGTGTAAAATAGAAATACAGGCACACCTTATTTTATTGTGCTTTGCTTTATTGAGCTTTGCAGATACTGCATTTTTTTTACAAATTATAGGTTTGTGGCAACCCTGCATTGAACAAGTCTCTTGGTGCCATTTTGGTAATTCTCACAATATTTAAAACTTTTCCTTATTATTATATTTGTTATGGTGATCTGCGTGTGATTTGGTGTCACTATTGTAATTATTTTGGGGTGCCATGAACTATGCCCATAGAAGACAGCAAACTTAATTGATAAATGTGTGTGTTCTGACTCCTCTACCTACCTATCCTTCTCTCTCTCTCTCTCTCTCCCTGTCGTCAGGCCCCCCTATTCCCTGAGATACAATAATGTTGAAATTAAACCAATTAATAACCCTACAGTGGCCTCTAAGTGTTCAAGTGAAAAAAAGAGTCACATATCTCTCACTTTAAATCAAAAGCTAGAAATGTTAAGCTTACTGAGGAAGGCATGTTGAAAGCTGAGACAGGCTGAAAGCTAAGCCTCATGCACCAGTTAGGCCAAGTTGTGAATACAAAGGAAAAGTTCTTAAGGAAACTGAAAGTGCCACTCCAGTGAACATACAAATGATAAAGCGCAACAGCCTTACTGCTGATATGGAGAAGGTTTTAGTGGTCTGGATAGAAAATCAAACCGGCCACAACATTCTCCTGAGTCAAAGCCTAATCCAGAGCAAGGCCCTAACTCTCTTCAATTCTCTGAAGGCTGAGAGAGGTGAGGAGGCTTCAGAAGAAAAGTTGGAAGCTAGCAGAGGTTCATTCCTGAGGTTTAAGGAAAGAAGCCTTCTCCACAGCATAAAGTGCAAAATGAAGCAGCAAGCACTGATGTAGAAGCTGCGGTAAGTTAACCGGAAGATCTGGCTAAGATAATGAATGAAGATGGCTACCCTAAACAATAGACTTTAAATGTGGACAAAACAGCCTTCTTTAAGAAGAAGGTGCCATCTAGGACTTTCATAGCCAGAGAGATGTCAATGCCTGGCTTCAAAGCTTCAAATAACAGGCTGACTCATTTGTCAGGGGCTAATGAAGCTGGTGGCTTGACGTTGAAGCCAGTGCTCATTTGCCATTCTGAAAACCTAAGGGCCCTCAGTTGGTGAGGATGTGGATAAAGGGGAGCCCTCTTACACTGTTGGTGGGAATGCAAACTGATGTAGCCATTCTGGAAAACAGTATGGAGTTGCCTCAGAAAGTTAAAAATAGAACTACCCTACAACCCAGCAATTACACTATAAATATTTACCCAAAGGATACAAAAATAATAACTCAAAGGGATACATGCACACCTATGTTTATAGCAGCATTATCAACAATAGTCAAATTATGGAAAGAATCCAAATGTCCATTGGCTGATGAGTGGATAAAGAAAATGTGTACACACACACACACACACACACACACACACACACAGAGGGATATTACTCAGCCATCAAAAAGAACAAAATCTTGCCATTTGCAGTGATGTGGGTGGAGCTAGAGAGTATTATGCTATGCAAAATAAGTCAGAGAAAGACAAACACCATATGATTTCACTCATATTTGGAACTTAAGAAACAAAACAAATGAACATAGGGGGAAATAATGAGAGGAAAACCAAGAACAGACTCCTGATAGAGAACTGATGGTTATCAAAAGGAAGGTAGGTGGGGGGATGGGTCAAATAGGTGGTGGGGATTAAGGAGTGCACTTGTGATGAGCACCGGTGATATATGTAAGTGCTGAATCACTAATATTACACTGTATGTTAATTAACAGGAATTTAAATAAAACCTTGGAAAAAAAATAAGGACCTTTAAGGATTATACTAAATCTACTCTGTTTATATGCTCTATAAATGGAACAACAAAGCCTGAATGACAGCACATCTGCTTACAATATGGCATACTGAATATTTTAAGCCTACTGTTGAGACCCACTGCTCAGAAAAAAATCCTTTCAAAATATTACTGCTCATTCACAATGCACCTGGCTACCCAAGAGCTCTGATGGAGCTGTATAATGAGATTAATGTTGTTTTCATGCCTACTAACACATCCATTTTGCAGCCCAAGGATCAAAGAGGAACTTTAACTTTCAAGTCTTTATTGTATAAGAAATACATTTTGTAGACTATAGTTGCCAGTGATAGTGATTCCTCTGATAGATCTAGGCAAAGTAAATTGAAAACCTTCTGGAAAGTATTCACCATTGTAGATGTCATTAAGAACATGGGTGATTCATGAGAAGAAGTAAAAATATCAACATTAACAGGACTTTGAAAGAAGTTGATTCCAAGCCTCATGGATGACATTAAGGGTTTAGAGACTCAGTGGAGGAAGTAAGTGCAGATGTGGTGGAAATAGCAAGACGACTAGAAGTGAAGCCTAATAATGTGACTGTATTGCTGCAATTTCATGATAAAACTTGAACAGATGAGGAGTTGCTTTTTTTTTTTAAGATTATTTATGTATTTATTTGAGAGAAAAAGACTGAGAGCACAAGCAGGGAGGAAGGCCAGAGGAAGAGGGAGAAGCAGACTCCCCACTGAGCAGGAAGCCTGACATGGGGCTTGATCCCAGGACCCTGGGATCATGACCTGAGCCGAAGGCAGACGCTTAACCAACTGAGCCACACAGGCACCCCTGAGGAGTTGCTTCTTATGGATGAGCAACGAAAGTGGACTCTTGAGAGGGTATCTATTCCTGGTGAAGACGATGTGAAGATTGTTCAAATGACAAACAAGGATTTAGAATATTACATAAACTTAGTTGATAAAGCAGTGGCAGGGCTTGATAGATTGACTCCAATTTTGAAAGAAGTTCTGCTTTGGGTAAAATGCTATTGAACAACATTGCATGCTACAGAGAAGTCATTCATGAAAGGAAGAGTCAATCAATGAGGCAAACTTCATTGTTGTTTTATTTTAAGAAATTTATTTTAAGGGTGCCTGGTTGGCTCAGTCGTTGGGTGTCTGCCTTCAGGTCGGGTCATGATCCCAGGGTCCTAGGTTTGCATCGGGCTCCCTGCTCAGCGGGAGGCCTGCTTCTCCCTCTCTCACCACCCCCCCCGACTTGTGTTCCTTCTCTCACTTTGTCTCTCTCTTTCAAATAAATAAAATCTTTAAACAAATAAAAAATAAATAAAAATAAAAATAAATTTATTTTAAGAAATTGCAAACCTTCACCAACCACAACCCTTATTAGTTAGCAGCCATCAACATCTAGGCAGGAACCTCCACCAGCAAAAAGATCATGACTCACTGAAAGCTCAGATGATGGTTAGTGTTTTTTAACAAAGTATTTTTAAGTTAAAGTATGTACATTAGATTTTTTAGACATAATGCTAACACTTAATAGACTACTGTATAATGTATATTTTATATGTACTGGGAAGCCAAAAAATTCATTTGACTTGCCTTTATTGTGACATATGCTAAATTGCAGTGGTCTGGAACAGAACCCTCAATATCTCCAAGGTATGCCTGCATGAAACTGGTTTGAATGGTTATCCCTGGGTTGTGCAATTGAGGAGGGGAGGTAGGTAAGAAGAGTTTATTTTTTAATTTATAGTTTTTATTTATTCTCTCTCTTTTTTTTTTGTCACGGGCATGCATCACTTTTATTGTGGTAAAATATTCATAACATAATTTTACCATTTTAATCATTTTTAAGTATATAGTTGAGTAGCATTTAGCATTTTCATATTGTTGTGATAATAGCACCACTATGCATCTTAAGAACTTCATTTTCTCAGACTAAAACTCTATACCCAGTAAACAATAACTTCTATTCCCCCTCCCTCCAGCCCCAGGCAACCATTGTTCTACTTTTTATCAGTATGAATTTGACCATTCTAGGTACCACATATAAGTGGAACCTTAAAATATTTATCCTTTTTTGACTGGTTTATTTCACTTAGCATAATGTCTTCAAGATTCATCAGCATCATAGTATGTATCAGTACTTCATTCCTTGTTATAGCTAAATAATATTCCACTGTATATATATCACATTTTGTTTATCCATTCATCCATTGTTAGACACTTGGGTTGGGTCCACATTTTGGCTATTATGAATAATGTTGCTATGAACATGGGTGTACAAATATCTGTCCAATATGAAAAACTTTTTAATTAAGCCTATACATGAAGTGGGGTGGAGGGGGGGTGGAAATCTGGAAAAAAAAGTAATAAAAAGTAACTATGGTTGAGTTTGGGTGATGAGGTTATTTCATTTCATTATAGAGTCATATACTTTCTTTAACAATTACATATTATCTTAAAGTAAAAATTATGTATTTTTTAAAATAAACTTTTAAAAAGAGTTAAGGTAAAACTAACCTGAGGTACAGAAAAGTTAACACAAGGCAAAGCAGGAACAAGAGATCAATATTTGTGGAGTGCCTATTATATGTGAGCCATTTTAGCAGGCCTTTGTATTCTTTTTGGTATGCTAGAAGCTTCTAATGAGGATAAATACTGATAAGTAAATAAATGCGCCATTATGTTCAGAAAAGAAATGTCATCTGATATAGAAACTTGCTGATTTTCATAGAACAGTTAATATACTCACAAACTTGCTTACCCTTACATTTAATTGGATAATTTAAGTAGCAAAAATTGCAATCCATCAATAGCACCCCCCCAAAGTCCCTATTTTCTTAGAAACTTATTATTGCTCCTATTGCTGAATAACTGTACAAATATATTTTTAATTAGAGGGGCCAAGGGCAGGCCACTCCAAGATAGGCCACTTTGGCAGAAAGATTCTTTTGAGTTAAAAAGAAATAATAACAATAAATGTTTAAAACCCCAGCAGATTCAGAAAAAGCTCTTTACCTCCCCATCAACTGCCTAAAAAGAATTTAGATAGAGGACCCAATCTAAGAAGAGTGCTACACCATACATAACTACAATATAATATGAACTAGGTGTGGTAGACAAGGAGGAACTATTTGATCAAAATAGATCAAATCTATTTGATCAAATCCTCTATGTCCCATTGTTCCTGGGTGGCTCAGCCAACATTTGTTGGATTAAACAGTGTTTACTCTTTTTCATCTTCCTGTGAATTGCATTCCTTCCCTTTGAGGTCCCAGACCCCTAATCTCTTCTCCTTAGTTCAGGATGATATATATTCCTCATTTTGCCTGACTAGCTTTGGAATTTCATGTCTGTGTGTGGATTTCCTATGTACAAAATGAAATTTGATTTTCTCCTGTTAATCTGTCTCATATCAATTTGATTCTTTGTCCAGCTAGAAAGACCTTGAAGAGCAGAGAAAATTATTTCTCCCCAACAAATAGTTGGTTAACTTTCATGAGCTCCTTTCCTCCTTTATTAATACTTTAACTTGCCTCCTCTTCCACTCTGAAATGCAGTTTTTTCTGTTTCATGCTCTCAAGTCCTAAGTTTACCTTCACCTCTAATAAAAATTATTTTAAACGTCTTTCCATAAAAAGGATTATTTGAAAATGATCACTCTGTAAAGATGATAAATTTCACAGTACCCTGTCTACCACTGGACAGTGTATTAGGAGGAAAATCTCTTCCTCATCATAACAGGCACCAAGTTCAGTTTCTTCCTATTGGCGTCAGAAGAACTCATCTAAAGGTGAGGCAGAATACACAAATCAGCAGGCAGCATCATCATCCCAAAGCCTCCTTCTCTTAGTTTGTAACTCACCAATGAAAGAAAATAAGAAGAAAAATATTAAAAATCATGTACTAAACAGAATTAAAAGAATACTTTGAGAAAGTTGTCTCAAAATAAAACTTGCTAAATTGAGCTCTTTTACAACCTGTTAAAGCGATGGCTTAAATACTAGTGTAACTGGTGGCTCTTTCATAGGCTAGTTGAGGTCCTGTAGATGGTTCTGACTTTTTGAGACTTATTTCTTCCTTCTCTACATTTTCTTTTCAACTCATCTGAATCCAGATATAACAAGGAAAAACAACTGATGCGAAATGACTCTGCACACTCATTCCTCAGTTGCTAGGTGCCTTCCAGATGGCCACCTGAAGATTTTAGGAATATATTGTCTATTCAGCCACTTATCTGTGGCTTGTCCCTGGCTTTGAAGTTGATTAATGTGTCTATAGCCCCAGTGAGAAGATATTATCATTTAACCCACATATTTAGGCATTGCTTGAGGGGTCCCTGACTTACCCAAAGGCAAAGAAAACAGTCTTGGGACTGAGGGTTAGATAGAAAGAATGAGCTCCAGGTGACTAACTGCTTTGGGGAAACCCATGGTACTGATTTGCAGATGATACAGGTGAGAAATTTAGCGGTGAATACATTCCAGTGAGCTCTTACATGTAAGCTCTTGACATAAAAGGGACTGAGCTACAACAGCTCAGATGAATCCCTCCATTAAATTTCCAGTTTTCTTCCCGGAGTAACTGGCCAGGATTAGGAAAGGAACCCAATCTGAAATAGAAATTTAAATTCTCAGATTTTCCATGACTGAGTCAGAACCTTCCAGAGGCTTCTCATAAACAATAGTCCAAGTCACCTACATCTAAAAACAAAGGCTAACTTCCTGTTATTTTAAACAGTTCAGAGCTTTTACACTGAAATAAATGGATAAAATATTATTGTAGCCACTCTCCCATCCCGTACCATTTCACCAAAGCATCTCATGTGGGAAATCAACTTTGTTGCCTCCCACTCTTTTGGGAAAAGACTGATTTTGCCTTAGTTTTTGTTGAAAGAAGAGTAGAAAATATAGATACATCTTAAAAGCTCTCCGTCAGAATTGCAGTCCAGATCTGTTATTTCCCTGGTGTCCACTTTTGCAGTGAAATACCTTGCCTCTATCAAAGAGTTCCTTTCCTAAGGCTACCTTTGGGGTAAAGCTCTGTGGGGAAAGAAATGGATATTCACATTCCCGTCTCTTTCACCAAAGGGACAGAGACCCTGGGTGTTTCAGGCTACTTCCGGCAGCATCTCTCAGCATTTTAAACAGCCCTGCTTTGTGAAATATGGCAGGGTATGAATGTGAATGGGGACGGGCCTGCAGTTTTCCTTGAAGAACTGCTCCCTTGTGGGGCTGTTGTTTCCTCTCAGAAATTGTAATCTATCGCCCCCTGCTGGTCCCTCGTCTGCGTGTTTGGAATAGCAGGAATTGGGTTTAAGATTTACACAAGATTTGCCCAAATACAAATCACTGTGTCCTCCTTGATTAATTTCTTTAATATTAGAATATTTTCATGTTTTGAATACCAAGGAGGAAGGGACCATTTGACGATTCTCTGAGGAACTCAGCTCTCTTCATTAGGAGAAAAGATTGTAATTTCCGGAGTCCTTTCCAGCGTTCTGGCTGAAATTCTGCTTTTCTCGCCACACTTTTAACCCTTTCCTGCCTCTCAGGAGTGAGTATGGTGTGATCTGTTGAAGTAGGGGTGTCGATTTAGCGATGGTCCCCAAAGAAAGTCCAGAATAATTTGGGAACTATCTTTAAAGTACGCAAACACACCGAATAGGCTTTAGCCTCGACTTAAGAAAAGCCGAGTGTAAGGTTAACAACGCTTCCCACAGCTCTCGTCTCAGAAGACAGACGTTTAAACGGTGAGCACTGCCATTTTTCCCCCCTCTTTTTTGGTCATAAATTAGATACTTAAAATAGACTTTAAAGAGCCAGCTGAAATGAACCAACACCGTGGCTCCAAATTACCTTTCCTGGAAGCTAAAAATACTAAATGCGTTTAAAAGAAAAAAAAAAGAGTGACATTTCTCATTTACTCACCTTGACGTGGACCATATTTTACGCATAAAAATCTCTCCCGCAGCCTGTTTGGGGCCCCTTCCACGCCCTACTTTCCTCCCACCCATTCCCTTTTTTTCTTTTGCTGAAAGGCTCGGCTCCAAATCCGATTGGAATATCTTTAAACATCCCTGGGAAAGGGCATTGTGGGCGGAGGGTCGTGTTCCCAAGTCCCAGCCGTCGCTGATCTAAAGGAAGGTTGTCCTGGGTGGACAGGATCGAGTAGCCGGGGCTGCAGGCTCGGAAACCCCTAACACCCAGGAGAGACCGGAGGGCTCAGGCTCGCCCACTCCTTCCGCCTCTGGGCTCAGCGTTCCCATTTCTTCAAAGCTCTAAACCTTACATCAAATGCAAACGAAACAGCTGGGCGGACACCACTCCTTTCCGGACCACCCCTCACCACCGGTTCGAGTCCCTGTAGAGGGTATCTATTTTCCAACCCTATTGTCCACAGCATCTCCTCCCCACCACCCCGGGAGTAATAAAAGATAAAAAGAATAGTGAAAAACAAACAAAAATAGGGATTCCAAATGTTCTAAAGAGCCAAAAGACAAGCACAACCACCCTCACTACAAATTCTTACCGAGAAGGAAAGGACGAAATACTCTCTTTCCCCAGCCCCCACTCCAACAAGGGGAAAACACCGCAGTTACAGCCGGGAGGGAGGCGGGCAGGGTCTGTGGGGCCGGGTGGCCGAGAGCTGGCGACTGAAGCCGACTAAAGGCAGGCCTAAGGGGGGGGGGAAACAGAACGGCGGGCGCTGTCCGTGGTCCTGAAACAGCCGTGCCCTGTCTCCCAACTCAGTGGCTGTAATTTCCAGGCCCTTAGCTCCTTAACATCTCGCTGAGTCCAAGAGACTAGGTTGGAATGGGAGATAATTGGAAATTAAACCAAAACCGTAAGTCCCCAAGTCTGTTACTTTCCCTGGGTAACTGGAATGTCAACGCCATGAGTGCAGAGATAATGTAAGTTGCTGGAAAGTAAAACTCCCTGAGAACAGTGCCTGTCGCAGAGTAAGTGATTAATAAATATTCGTTTAATTACCTAATTTTTTTAATATTTAGTTAAACATTTTTAAATTAAGAATGAGACTTCATTCCCTCCCCCTCCATAAAGGAGAAAGGGAGGGATGTCCTCGCAGTTGGACGGACTCAACTTTAATTTGTGATACCTACTTTTTGTAGATTTCTTTTGCCAACAGGATAATTTTCTTGGCTAAAACGTTAGGGGTGAACATTTTGGTCACTGGGGTCAGAAGAGGGAGTGGCTGGAAATTTCTCAGTCTCAAGCCGCAGGTGAAAGTAAACGAATCTTCCTTTCCGGGGAATCTCGGGTCTTGGGAGAGGGTTGAGGAGCCAGGGCGAGCGGGCATCTTTCTGGGACAACGGACCCTGAGGGGCATCGGGATTTGTTGCCTCCTCCCGCCAGTCTCCTTGCTCCTTGCGTCTTCCATGATTTAGCACGGGCACTGGGCTCTCTGATTGGTGCAACCATCTCATTTAGGGAGGCCTGAGGAGGGGGCGTGGGTGGAATTCCGAGCCTCATTTCGGAGTCAACCGCAAATTTCAAGCATAGCGGTGCAAGGTTTTGAAGGGATCTTTCCTTCGCTGAGGAAAGGTGGGCACGCCCACCTTGCCCAGCCTGGAGCTCCTGCGCCCAGAGCTGCGGTGACTGCCCTCCCGTCGCCTTTCAGGATGCTTTTGTGTCCTTAAAAAGTGCCCGAGCTTTTATTGTGGGTTAGAGAGAGGACAACAGTATTTTCTTCAGTATCAAGGGCAACGCGGTTATTTCAAACCTCAGAGCGCTATCCCTCTTACTAATGGGACTGTATCTTCTTAGGGCGGAATCTTCGATCTTATTAGGGAATTTTCGGTTATTAGTAAGATTTTCTGTCGTGGTGAAAGGAGGTAAGACGTTCAGAGAGAAGGTATGGGCTTCGGTTGGACCAGCAAGGCCGCAGACGTGTCCATAAATAACCCCTGCCTGCTGCACAGCAACAGGGGGAAAAATCACTGCGAAACGAGTAAAGGAATCACTGGTTACACGGTATCAGCCAGCCACACACAAAGATCAACTTTTTTTTTTTTTTTTTTGCCCTAAAGAAAAAGACACTGAGGTAGACGAAGGTGGAGAACATACATTAGCGACGAGGCTGCCTGAGGGATGGCTTGAAGAGGCGGGAGAGTAATAGAGCCCAGACAGCCTTTCCAGGTGTTAGTTAGCTCCCGCGGGGAGAGAAGACCCCGCCCGCACAGGGCCTCGCGGTCTCTGGGCGCCTGGCGCCCCCTGGTGGAAAATTTTCGGCGAACGCCTTCTTATTGTGAGGGGCTTTTCCGAACGCGGTAATTCATTAAATATGCTTAAATAATGCAAAGTGAGAATCCTTAAAAAGCGCAAAATCATGGGGGGGTGAAGAGAGTGGGCAGAGCAGGGAGGGACGGTCCGCTGCCCACCCCCACCCCGCCCCCTGGGGCCACCTCGGTGCTTGGGTTTCCATTTGTGTGAAGCCGCGTTCGTGCGTGTTATTAACCCTCAGACGCGATCAGTCAGGAGGACTTCTTTCCCCATTACCAAAAGGACCAAAACTAGCAGGGAGTGTACAGTGGGTGGGAAACGGGACCTTTTCTCCGCGGGTGGCAGTGGGTACCGGTACTCAGGTAAAGTACTTTGGGGAGGCTCTGAGCTGGATGAAGAAACTGAAGTGAAAGAGACGGGGTCTCCTCCGGGGTCTGAGTGTTCCCCTCCAATCTCTGCCTCATTTGCTTTTACAACAGTCCTGGCTCAGGAGAGAGCCAGCGAGGACACAACGCCAGAGCTCGCTTTTACTAAGGTAAGAGTCGCGGGGTCGTAGATCTGGGGCAACCGCGAGGAAAGAAATTGAGGCAAAGCCACTGTTCTAGTCTTCCCGAAAATATGGGAGGGGAAGGGAAAGGGGGAGAGGGATGAAGAAGAAGCACTCAACGAGGCAGAACTCTTCATAGGAATTATCTTTTCCCTCTTCTTACCCGACACCCTCTTTCAAAAAATAGAGCATGTTGAGTACGTTCCGGATTACTCATAGGGCCTTTTTTTTTTTTTCCGAGCCCCAAACCGTGATCTGGATTTATAATCGCCCTTTAGAGCTCCAGAGGCGATCAGGCACCTGCAAAGGAGCCCCACCGCTCTGCCGACGAGCTGCCCCCGCGAGCAGCGGCCTCGTGATTCCCCCGCGGAGCCGTCCCCGCCTCCCCACTCCGCCCCCGCCTCCCCCGAAGACTACCAGCTGCCTCTCCGGACCGCTCTCTTCTTCTCCTGGCGCTCGCGTGCGGGACGGTGCTGGCGGGAGCCCGGCGGCAGCTGGAGGTGACGCCGGGAAGATTACGCCTGTGGCAGGGCCGGGGCCCAGCGGATCGCTGCGCCCTGCGCAGAGCGGCAGGAGCGCCCTGCTTGCTGTCGCCTAGCCCAGGTGGGTAAGCGCGCGGCCGCCGGGACTTCCCAGTGCCCGGCTTCAGCTGTTCAGCTGGGTCCTCTCGACCCGCGGTTTCTTGGCCAACCCCCACTCCCAGCGACAGCCATCTACCCTCCCTAGCAGAACGCGTCCCGCCTGCCCTACTCCCGGCTCTCCCTTGGTGCGCGGCGCAGCGACCCCCGACCTCGCGCTCATCCTACCCCCACCAGCGAAATTCACGCCTAGGGATGCCCAGAGGCTGACACCCGCGCTGAAGTGGAGAGAGGATTTTCCCCATCGCTTCCCGGCTGTGAGCGCCCGTCTCACCAAAGGGCTCCTGAGCCACAGCTGCCAAAGGCGCGACTCCGAGCGGTAACCTGTTACTTCCCCAGAAGCTGCGGTCTACCGTGGCTGGCGTTACCGTATGAATGCGCGCGCAGGGCTAGGTGTGGGATCCCAGGGTGCGTGTGAAGGCGGTGGAGAGCAGGTGCTACTCTGCGGGGTCTTAGACCTACCCAGATTAGCCGGCACCTCTGTCCCGGGGCCTTCGGTAGCCATCGCGCCAGCGCAGAGCTTAGTACAGGGGCGTCGTGCACTGATCCTGGTCTGCCGCCTTCCGAGCCCAGAGGGCAAGTTCGTTTCCCCAGTAATGTTCCCCTTTCTTGCCACACTCAACCTCTTCGGCTTTGTACAGCGAAAAATCCGGGGACCTCAGAGAGTTGGGTGGAGAGGGAACACAGAAACCCGGACCGAGCCTCGTCCTAGGCTTCCAGGTGGCTCAAAACGGGGTGGGACAGGAGGGAGACAAGGTTCCGACCCGCTGCTTTCTGGCTATCTAGAGTGCAAGGTGACTCTAGTTCTTCCCCGCCAAGTCCGAGAGAGAACGTAAAGATATGGACCCTTTTTTTCCCTCTCACCGCGTCTCACCAAAGTCCCCGGTCCTCGGAGCAGTTAGCCTCCTTCTTTCCAGGGAATTAACCAGACACAACAACGGGAACCAGACACCGAATCAGACGTGCCCGCCCCGTGCGCACTCCCCCCTGCCTGCCCGCCCTCCGGCTGCTGAGAGCCCAATGGGGCTTGTCGTGGCTCGGCTGGAAAATTCGCGCACTGAGGCTCCCTTGCCCTCCTAGGCCTATCCCCTGCACCCCTGCGCCCTGAACTGGCCTTGGGCTCCCCTAGTCTCTGCGCTGCACTCCAGGTCACCCCGCTCCGCCGCCAGACTGGAGAGCAGCTCTGGGCTACGTTGCCGGCGCCGGAGTCCCAGAGCTCGCGCGCACGTCTCCTCCTCCCCTCGGCGCACCCCGACTCAGCCTGTTAGGTGCCCTTCCTCCCGCCTCTCTGTCCCAAGCCCTGACTTCTGGGGGGAGCGTCCGCGCCCCCGGCCGCTCAGTCGCCTCCCGCGCAGGACCCCGGAAGCCCTCCCCGCACTGCTCTCGCATCTCTTTGCAGCCTGTTCCTGCGCCCGACTGGCCGAGGACCCCGGACAGCAGAGGCCCCGGGACGACCAAGCTGATGGCGTCTTCGACCCCTTCTTCGTCCGCAACCTCCTCGAATGCGGGAGCGGACCCCAATACTACCAACCTGCGCCCCACAAGTAGGTTCTGCCCCAGTTTCCTATCAAATGGACTGCGGGGAAGATGGGGGCGCTGGGACGAGAGGAGGTTGCGCTTGTGGAAAGGGAAGGGGGAGCGTGGAGACGATGGAGGCTGGAAAGAAATGGGGCCCTGACCTGGGTCTCGGCCAGAGGTCGTTTGACCGCCAGAAATGCCAGGCGATTCTGGGGCGCTGGAAAGTGGGAACCACGCAAGGTTCGAGCAGCGGCGATCATTGGGGGCTTCGCTTCGGGGGAGGGACGGGCGGCGAGAGTGTTGTTTTTGTTGTGTGTGGTTTCTTTGGCTTGGTGGGACGACGGGGGGTCGGGGCTGAGGGCGGTGTGGGGAGACCCTAGTCTCAGCGGGAATAGAGTTTTCTGTCTCCAGCTCTCCTTGAGCCGAGATCTGACCCCCTCCTCCTTTCCCCCTGCGCTGTGCTCAAAGTCTATAATCAGAGGAAATTTCGACGTTAATTGCAGCTTTTAGAAAACTCGGGGTCCCTAATTGCTCCAAATTTGCGTCGAGCTATGGACGAGTGAGGGAGAAGCCAGGGGCGAGAAAGGTGCATAAAACGACATTTCAGACAATTAATTACATCTCAGACAAAAAAAACAAAAACAACAAAAACAAACCACAAAAAACCAGGAGCGGGCAGCAACCTGAGTGGAGAGAGGTGGGGAGCCAGGAGGCGGCAAGAAGCTTTGCCCGGGCGCGAGGAGAGAGCACCCTTCTCTTTTCTCCAGGGCAGGAGATCTGTCAGCAATTGACAGGTCGGCAAAAGAGAAGAAAAGGGGAACCAGATAAAAGGGCGGACGTGAGCTCTCTCCTTCCCCACCTCTAGCTCAGTGTGCTCTTCAGCCCATTTCCAGAATTGGTCTTTAATTCAGATTTATTTCCTACCTTTCTGTAGAAGTCTGGCGATGGAGGAGTTGTTTTTCTTTTTTTGCAATTTGGGTTGAAATGAGTCCTCCTCCCCCAATCTATCAGCTCCAATAGTAACAGCCCCAGATTTTCTATATAAGAGGGGTTTAGGAATGGCAGTGTGGTTAGGAGGGCTTATTGCTATGCTTTTATGGCAATTTCTATAGGCTTGAGAAAATGTCGATCGTTCCCATCAACGAAGATGGGGGAATGTTATCCGGGGAGCCCCCTCTCCAATCCCTTGGCGCAGCCACTGGCTCCCGGGCCCGGAGGCCTTGTCTTAAGTCCTGAGGTTGCGTTTCAGTTCCCTTTGCAGCTCCCTCTCCCCGCCCCCCAGGCGAGCTACAATTACCCACACAACAAAGAAGGGATCGGGAGAGCCGCCAGCCCTGGTGGCACGTGAGCCGGGCACTGGCGGCCGCTGGCCGGATCAGGCCGGGAGGAACGCGAGGCCTGCCCGCCTTTGTCTGTTGCTCTGGCCTTGATGGATTTTTTTTTCCAGACCTCTCCATATTTCCCGCCCCTTTTTTGCTGCCTGACAGGGCAGAGCGACCGCAGTATTCACCCACCTCAGAGTCCTGCCCCCATCCCACCCCACCCGGATTAACCTTACCTCCCGGTGGCAGCCCGCGGTGGAGCGCATACGCCCGACCTCAGGGCGGAGAACCAGTGGAGGCGCTGACCTGAGTTCGCACATGGCCTGGCGCGCCCGGAAGGCACCGAGGCAGAGGGAAGATAGTCGAGGACCCTGCCTGGGAAGAGCGTGCGGCACCTGTCCTGAGAACGCCGTCGCCCCCACCCCCACCCCCCGGGCAGCCCAGCTGCGGGTTGGGCACCCTAGGCTGCAGGCGCACGCCGGGCTCTCTACCCGCTCTCGTCCTCCCTTGCAGACACACCCTCGCCCGCCCAGCGGGCTCCGCTTCTCTCTCTCTCTCTCTCTCTCTCTCTCTCTCTCTCTCCAAGGTCTCCTGGGAGGTGGCCTTGCTCAATCCGCACAACCTTACTCAGCCTCTTGCTGCGGCGACACCGTCTCCCTGCCCTTTGCCACTTGGTTTTCTGAACCTTCTCTATACCAAAGGGGATCTCTCACTTCCTCTCCCCATCCCTCTGTCCCTTTATTACTGTAACCCCCAACTCTGAAAGGCAGTGCTTTGGGTCTGAACACCAGTGCCCCAGCTGAGTAACTTTGGAAAAATCGCTTAACCTCTCTGAATCTCTATTTTTTATTCGTTAAATGAATCTTAGATGAATGCTCTTCTTGTTTCATAGGGTTGTTCTGAAGATTAGAGAAGATGGTGCTTAAAGCGAAAGCACTTTTTGAGTGGAAATAGCTCTTTACCCGCCAGGTATTATTATAAGGGTTTTGCTTTCGCACCGATTTCCTGTCTGTGGCAGGAACTCCATCTGTGACACGCTGTCTCACTGACGTCGGTCTGTTTCTTCTCCCCGCTGGGGCTCTGTTGTGCCTCGGGTTTAACGGATGTCACTCTCCTTATCGCCGCCGACATTCGCGCGGAGCTGAAAGCTCGGACCAGGGTGGGGTGGGGGATGGGAGTGATTGGAAGAGCCTTGCTTTGAGAGATACGAAGGGAATTTCACGCTGGGCCCACCGCACCAGCGCGCGCGGGCTCCACAGGCACCCCCGTTCTCCTTCCTGCAAGCTGAACCCCGAGGGCAGGAGAGACCCTGAGGAGTTTGAGAACAGCCTGGTAAAGAAGGAAAACACAACGGCTCCTAGGTCGGCCATTCAGATCCGGGGAAAGGCGCCTGATTCCCTTTGCCTTCGCCTGCTCCAGACCTGAGACGTCTGAGGGAAGGGTTAATGAGGGGCAGGTTGGGAAGAGGGGATCCGCGATGAGGACCGGAGGCGCACTATTGTTTCCCGACTCTGGGTCCGACTGAAGAGCAGCCATGCGAGCCCGATCATCCAGTCAAATACTATTTTTCACCCAATTAATTCCTGAACTCTTCCGCGACCCCATTTCATGCCAGTTTATTTTAAGCTGCCACTCGGCTGGAGACCCGCCAAGAAATTATGAGACGTTTTGGTCCCAGATGCCTCTGTGTTCCCTTTCCGGGCTGCTGTGGTCGCCCTTCGAGTCTGCAGGACGGAGACCAAGGGACAGGGCCTGGCGGGTGGGTGCTGGGTAACACGTGCGGCTTAGCCCCGTCTTTTGTACGTGGTCCACTCGGATCTCGCCTCCCCCCCGCGCCGCCGTTGCTTGGAGGCCTGGCAAGCCGCATGGGTGCTCGGCCTCTCAGAGACACCATTCTATACCTGAAAGTGGGAGCAGGAAGTGAGTGTCATGGGCACTCGAAGGGCACGAGTCTGCCCTTCGGCCCACGGATCTGGCTTCTTGCTCCTTTCAGGAAGGAGTTTTTATTGAGGAGCACTGGCGAAAGACCTGCCTTCTCCTCCCCAGAATACCTTTGCCCTCGACCCGGTCCCCCACATGCTCCGAACCTCACTGATCGTACCTCTTTTGCTTTCTAGCGTATGACACCTGGTGCGGCGTGGCCCATGGATGCACCAGAAAACTGGGGCTCAAGATCTGCGGTGAGTGGAAGGGCCCGCTGGGGCTCAGCAGGGCGGCGCAGCTCTCGGGCTTTGAGGGTTTGGGAGAGTGGGGCGCAAGAGGAAGGAGATCCCGGTTCTTGGGTTTGGTTTTCTAAAGTACCTACAGCCCCGACGCCTGGCGAGAAGCCCGTCTACAAGTCTTAAACCTCCTCTGCCTTCCCTTGACCCGGCTGGGAGTACATTTTCGGCTTGGAGTCCGGGACTCCCAAGAGACAGCGGGGCTTCCCGGGTCTAGGCGCGAGAGCACGAGCACAGCGCCCCCGCGCGGCAGCCCCGCTCTTCTTGCCGGCCTCAGGGCCGATCCTAAGCGTGCGGTCTACCTGCGTGGGGAAGGTCTGGTTGAAGAGGTGAACTGGTCTGGTTTTCCGGGACAGCAGGCCTAAGGCATGGTTTCCGCCTGAGGCGGAGGCTGGCACGTCGTCCCCCCCACTTCCCAATCCCCGCCAGCGTCTGTTGAAAGTGGCCTCCCCAGCTTGAGAATGTGCCCCGAGATGTCATAACGGATTCAGATTTCGTTCTTTCATTCTTTGCCTGCAGCCCTTAGTGGCCTGCCTGGGGGAGGTGCGGACGGCTTGGGCCAGAGGGTTTGCCGAGCTTGCCCTTGAAGGAGAAGGAAGGAAAAGGGGGCAGGAGGGGGCGTGGGCCGCAAGAGGGGTGTCGGGCACGATTTGCCAGAGAGGAAGACAAATAGATCTGGGAGCTGGAGAGGAGAAAGAACCGTTCTCCGGAGACGTGAGGGTCTGAAATGAAAACGCCCAAGGGACATTTTTTTTTTTAAGGAAAAAAGGAGATTTGTTCGAAGGGACACAGCTGAGTGGCTCCGGCTGAACAATGAGGACTTGCTTTCCTTGCTACATTTCACCGTCTAAAATCTCTAGCCTTATCGGGCCAGAAAATACGGACGTCCCCGGGCAGGGGGTGGAGGGGCGGGGGAAGATTAACGAGGGGCTTATTAAAGAGCCATCAGTCAGCGGCTGCGCGCGGGAGATAGCGGTGGAGCGGGCGCGGGGCACGCCCGCCCCAGCCCCGAGCGCCCCAGCGCGAGCCGGCCACTGAGTGTTCCCTGGGCCTGCTCTTCCAGCTTCTCTGCGTCCGGGGGCCCGAGGAAGGCGGCGGCGGGTCCCGGAGAGGACAGGGGCTACTTAGCGGCTCCTGGGAACCATCCTCCCTTCCCCGCTTTGCCGCGAGACGCCCTCCCTACGCTTCTGGGGCTCTGTCCCCTCGATCCACGGTGAGGAAGCGTTGCTCAACTCCTAGACGCGGCCATCTCCCAGGGAAAGCCCAGCCCTGCCGCGGGGCGGTCCCGGGTTTGGCCCTCTCCCCGGCCCGCGAGGCCCGCGGGGCTAGGCCCGGGCGGCGTCGGCGGGCGGGGGAGGCTGGCGGCAGCAGAGCTTTGTTCTATAAATAGCCCCCTCCCCCAGCCGCTATTCCCGGCTTAATGGCCCGTTTCGCGCCCGGTCCCTTCGGCGGCCACGGCGCTCAGCTTCTGCAGCCATCATTGTCATGCAGGCGGGCGAGCAGAACTGAGCGAGCCCAAGGCGCTGCCGCGGTCGCCGGCAGGGTGGGGGAGACTTGGGGTGAGGGCTGCCTTCCCCGCGGTCCTGGGCCTGCCTGGCCGGCCACCTTGGTCCCTCCCGTACTCCCTGAGCCCGGCCTCGCGCCGCAGGCCGTGTCCCCTGCGGCCCCGTTCCGAGTTAGGGGAAGAAAAGATGGAACTGCCCCTTCCGGAGACACGCCCTGAGTGCCCCTAAAGGGTAAACGGGCAAGAAAGAGTTGAGCTTCGTTGGGTCCGCGAATAGGGAGGGGGTCCCCGAGTTTGCATCAACTTACTATGAGGGAGAGCTCTTGAGCATTTGGGGGCTACCATCCACGGAGAGTTTCTTCCCAGTTTCTAAACACACACACACACACACACCCCAACACTAATTTCAGGAATGTCTTAACCCGTTTGACAGGAGGAAAGGGCTGGTAGTCTGTTGAGCAGGAACTTGCCTTCTGCTAAAATGCAAGCTTTGGGGGCCACAGGTTAGGAGGCTTCACATTAGGCTTGATTCTGAAAGGAAACAAAACACCAGGCGGATTTATTTCCCATACCTTGGACCAACTTCCCATACCTTGGCTTTCCGAAGTGCAGTCTTTGGTTTGGACCTGAATCCACAGCCTCCCACCCTTCACTCAGGGACACCCTAACTCCCTTCATCCCAGACATTTGTGAGCCTGGAGGATGCCTTCTCCACACTCTCCAGGGTGGTCTGACCTTTCACATTAAGACAGCAGTAGAATTAATTTTCCTCTTCCCACCTCCAAATCCATTGCCCTAGGTGACCCCCATAAACATCTTCAGTGCCTTGCCAAGATTCAACTCCCACCCCCTCTCCCACCTCCCTTCCCTGGAAGCCAGGGAAGAAAGCTGCAGAAAGGCTCTGGGTCTCACCAGTGGTACCCTTTGCTTCAGAGGCAGAATCCCCTGGGAAAATAATCAGAAGAAACCCAGGGTTTGCCAAGAGGTAGAATGGGGGTACCTACAAGCATGGTGGCATGACTTAAATAGAAGGAGATGCAGGGGCTCTGGGTTCTACTAACTTCCCAGTGTGTCCTTGGCCCTCCATCACTTATATATGCAGAGGTCCCAAACTGGCTGCCAGCTACAGCCTATGAGCTCTTTTATTTAGCCCGTGCAGTGTGTGTGTGTGTGCGTGTGTGTGTGTGTGATTTTGTGTCAGTTGCCATACAACTTTCAAACAGAGAAAGACTTCAAATAGTCTGTATTTCTGGCTTCTGTTGAAATAAGAAGTTGGGGCGGGGGAGATCTGGCAAGGTATTTTGAGCCCACAAAAATCAGGAAAAAAGTTCCTTCCTCCAGGTGGATGTAATTCCACTCTACAGCTTGCTGAGCAAGAGCGTGGGTTGTGGGGGTGGGGGTGGGGAATGGGCTTCAGCCCTACTTGCCCCCTTGGCCCTGTGCCCTTCTGCCATGCACAGCTCATAGACTTGCTCAAACCAAGTGCGTTCTAGTTCCCTACACTCCTCCCCACTCAATGGGCCCCCTAGGCCTTTGAGTTTGGGGGCAGGAGTAGGGAACCAGCCTCAGGATCTCCCCTCCGCCCAAAGGAGGAGTCGTGACAGGGTTTGCCTCCTGTTCTCCCCTTAAAGTTAGCGACAAGCTGACCAAAGTCAAGTGCAGCTTTGGTTTGCCTCTGCTTTTCTTTTTTGCCTCTTGGGAATGTTGAGCTGGGTTACCAGTCACTCACTGCTTAAACTAGGTCCTCACAGGTGGTATGCAGAGCAAGAGAGAATACAATCTGCTTCAGTCTCAGGGACCCCTGCTTCCAGGACCCCTTGCTAGCCAGAGAGGTTGTCAAAGCACTGACTTCAATGTCATCTACCACCTGGTCATCCTTGGAGAAGCATACATTTCTTTCCAGAGCCTCTCAGAGCCTTGAGAGACCTCGGTCATTTATCTTTTTTGAGGCTTCCAATATTTTAAAAAACAGATACCTTCCAAGAGATTGTTATTCTGATAACAATATGCATTAAGTGTTTATATTAGCAAATTAATGGATTTAAACACAATTTATAATGCAATGTAAGTATGCTATTCAAAAGATAAATATAGGATTTATAGGAAATACTGATTCTTAGTGCACTCTAGGCAATGTGGTCCAGGGATGAGATGCAGATTTAAAGTTGTGTCATAATTGTCATCTCTCCATCCTATCAGGACACCTCTGGAACTGCCTGTGTCAGATTTGGAGATAATATCCAAAGCCTAAATCGAAGCCATAGGTCCTGCCGCTGCCCAGAGGAAAGGCATTCCTAAGGGGTTTCAAGGTAGAGACTTAAGGCTTTCCCAAGGAGTGAGTCAGAGCCAACCAGAGGTCAGAGACCTAAAGAGTAGGAGTTCAGCGGGGAAGGACCTCACCTCCATTAGGCCACATGGATTTGGTCTTTTCAGGCTGGCAAATTCCATAGCTCACTTTTCCAGGAGTAGGGGAGCAGTCTTGGAATTCAGGAACCAGGTGCTCCTACATGCCTCTGGCAAATGAGTGCTGGCTCCTGGCTTTGGACTCTGGGGTTTGTATGGGAAATTAAGAAAGTAGGAGGAAAGGTGAGGGAAAGGATACAACCCCACCTTTACATCCAAGCGTGGAGCTCTATTATAGTGTCTTACCCCCCTCCTGATGTCCTTTGGGGCTTTAGTGATAAGTTTACAAGGTGCTGGGAACAATGAAAGGCCTGGGGCCTCTACCTTCCTATTCTTCCCTCCAAAAATAGACCCTGCTCCTGTGTGTGGGAGGATTCCAATCCCTGAAGCCTTTCTCCTGCATCCCTCCTTCCTCCACCCCTTGCCACTGAATTGCAGTCCTTGGGAAGTAAAGCCGAATACCCCAGATTAACTTGCCTCTCTTTGAACCTCCTGGGACTTTCCTCCAAGCCTGTCTTGTGATGTGCATGACTCCCCAGGGATCTTGGTATCTACAAAGACAGCTTTGGGGGCACTGAGAAGCTTAGAACTTTCTTCTTCTTTTCATTGTGTTGCATTTTGGGCTAAGATCGAGACATAATGGGAGGAGATGCTGAGGGAAGGAGTGGGTCAGCAGGTCCTGAGCCCCAGAAGGAATGGGTGTGGGTACTAAGGGAAGGAGTGTGCTCCTAGTTCACAGAGTCTCCAGGCCTTTTGCCTCAGCCTGCTTCTCTGTTTGCCACTGGTGGTGTTTGTGCTGCTCACCGCAGGTAGGAGAGATTTCTACTCCTTCTGAGGGGCAGAGGTGAGGTGCTTTGTATCCCACCACGGGCTTGGGAGTTCAGCTCTGTGGGGTTCTGGGGCGGCTTTCTGGCTTTATTACAACATTGGTTCCCATCTGCCAAACTGTAAGTTCCTGGAGGGTAGGAGATCTGTCTCATTTATCTTTATCTGTCCTCTGTCCTGGATGTTTAGCAAAGTGCTTTTCCACAACAGGTGCTCAGTCAGTATTCACAGGAAGAAATGTCACCACACATAAGGTTTTAGGCTTCCTTGTCTCTTTCCCCAATACCTTTATTCAAGGAGAGGGGGTGGTATGGAGGCAGCTGTACTTCAGGTTTGGGTCAGAAAAATTGCACCTCCCTTCAATCCTGTGAGCGTTGCCTGGTGCCCAAGGAAAGCACCTTCCCTAACCCCCAGTGCTGGTCCTCACCCCCTCCTTCCTCAGGCTGCACAGCCCATAAACCCAGTGCCAGCAGCATCCTCACCGACTGTGTCCTTCCCCTTAAAACCCCATCCTGGGGCTGGTTGCTGGAGTGGAAGCTGTCCAATTGACTTAATTCTGAGTTCAGAGTCATGAGTTCAGAGAGGAGAATGGGCTTTGCTTACTGTTTTCCTCTCTTGCATGACTGGGTCTGTGCCACTGATGACACTTGGCACTGCCCCTTCCCCGCCTGAAGGCCAGCAGTGCCACCGCCCTTATACATAAGATGCAGTTACTCAGCTTCTTTTCAGGAGAAGCAAGAACCCTGCTTGGACAGTGGACCTGGCCTGGCAGCTGACCCTCCGAGGCTGGGAATTTCGTGCATTCCCTCTGACCCAGCATCTTGTGCTACAGGCTTCTTGCAGAGGACCAACAGCCTGGAAGAGAAGAGCCGGCTTGTGAGCGCCTTCAAGGAGAGGCAGTCCTCCAAGAACCTGCTTTCCTGTGAAAACAGTGACAGGGATGGCCGTTTCCGGCGCACAGAGACCGACTTCTCCAACCTGTTTGCTCGAGGTAGTTCCCACCCCCCCTACCCTCCCCACACCTCCCCCACCCCTCCCCAGCCCTGTCTAGTACTATCCAGTAGGTTTTTTGTTTAGGTTTCTTGACTTTTCCTAAAATTTTACTTCTTTGACCAAATTGATCATTACTCCTTCTGAACTGTCATGAAACTATTTTTCCAGTATTTAAATATAATATACTCTCTCCTTCCCTACGGCCTAGGACTTCATCGTTTTGGAAGCTGGATGAGGGCAGTCAGTAAAAACAGTCAACCTCAAAGACACTTGCAGGGACAAATACGGTTTCATAGACTCTCAGAATCCAAAGGAATCTTACATATAAGAAAATCCAGTGGTTCCCATGATAGCATTTATCCTCCAAGGTCGGCAACAGCGACAAAATCACTCTGTGGGAAGCTGTGGGAAGCTGTGTGGTTGGGCCTAATGACCAAGTACTGTCCTGAAACTCATTTTCCTTTTGGAGATCTTTCATTATTACTGCTGTTCCCACAACTCTGGTCTCAGGAGGAGCTTTCCCCGTCTCTCCTGAACAGCTTGAAGGTAAACCCCCCTCTGCTGCCTTCCATTAGCTCCCCACAGGCCATAGAGGCCAGACCCAAACAGTCAGTAAGACTTCACTAAAGTTCAGAGATAATCTTGGGAATCTACACAGAGCATCATGTAAAGCCAATCTGCTCTTGAGCTATGGCTGACCACTTCAGTTGGGGCCCCCTACAGTTTTCCTCCCTGGTTAACCCAGCCTGACTCTGCCTACCAGAGGCTGGAACCCAAAATAACCCCCCAGACATCCCAAAGCCCAAGCCCAAAGGATGAGGTTGAGAGGGAGAGCTGTGGGAGTTTCCTTTCCCACCTTTCTGAGCCCCATCTTCGAGCTCTTGTTTTCTAAGGACACTACAGAGGACCGCTCTACTCTGCAGGGGGGACCTCAACCTCTACCCACAGAACCCTCACCCTCTGCCATCAACAATCAAGTGTATCATAAGGCCAACCAGAAGGCCAGTGTCTGAACCAGATATAGAGACACACACCTGGTCGCAGGGGAGCAGGGCAGAGGCCTCCTCCATCATGTTCCTGACAGGTGCCCACTCAGCCTGCAAGTGGACAACAACTGTGACCAGCTGCTCGTGGCTTCTCAAAGCTCTCGGTTTATGAGCAGCCTAACTATTGGAAAGTCTGTCAACCTTCAGAAAGTATGCAAAACCTCTGTGTGTAGGCATATGTGCATTTTTCTGGGGAGACGGTACATCAGGTTCTCCATGTGTATACATAACCCGGAGTAAATTAGGTCTGTAAGGATATCGTGGCTGGTATTTGGGATTTTTGGGCTGAGGAAACGTAGACATGGGCCAGGCGATAACCACTTTGTTGGCTTCCCCCCGCCCCCTCAGATCTGCTTCCGGCGAAGAATGGGGAGGAGCAAACTGTGCAGTTCCTGCTGGAAGTAGTAGACATACTCCTCAACTATGTCCGCAAGACATTTGATCGCTCCACCAAGGTGCTGGACTTCCATCACCCACACCAGCTGCTGGAAGGCATGGAGGGCTTCAACTTGGAGCTGTCAGACCACCCTGAGTCCCTGGAGCAGATCTTGGTTGACTGCAGAGACACCCTGAAGTATGGGGTCCGTACAGGTAAGGGCGAGAGCCAGATGGACACGCGGCAGGAACCTTGCCCTCCCTCACACCCCTGCCGGTCGAGGATGGCAAACCCATGTGGAAAGTGGTGAGGGAAGGCAGCAGTGTGTTCAATGACCACAGAGCGGCCTTGGGCAGTGGCTGGGGGTGGAAGGCCCAGCCCAGGCCAAAGCTCATCATTTATTGTAAACATAAATTTAAAAATACAAACACACGGTGCTGTGTCAGGTTCTGTATAAAGAGTTTTCATTCTTTGGATTTATTCACAAGCTAAAAAGAGCAGAATGACCTGCCTTCCACTTCTTTTCTCCCCTCCATTTCATGCGCATTTCATTCTGATAAATCCTACCCTTGCCTGTCCCTAAAACTGGGGAGACTTGGGCCCATTTCCCTCCCTTTCTGTATTAGTTTTCTAGGGCTGCCATAACAAATTACCACAGACTGGGTGACTCAAAACAACAGAAACGTATTCTCTCACAGCTCTGGAGGCTGGAAGTTTGAAATGTTGGTGTGCAGGGCTGTGCTGTCTCTGGAGACTCCTGGGGAGGATCTGTCTTTGCCTCTTCCAGCTGCTGGTGGTCGAGGGCTTTCCTTGGCTTGTAGATGCATTGCTCTAATCCCTGCCTTCACCTTCTCTTGGCCTTCTCCCTGTGAATGCATCCAAAGTTTTCTCTTCTTATAAGGACGCCAATCTTTGGATTAGGCCTACCCGAATCAGTTATGGCCTCATCCTAACTTGATGACATCTGCAAGGCCCTCTTTCCAAGTAAGGTCACACTCACAGTAATCAGGAGTTAGGACTTGATCGTATCTTTTTGAGGGACACAGTTCGCCCCACAACCCCTTCTGCTGGCTAGGCAAACTACACACACACTGTTTGCATCCTACTCTGGGTCACTAAATCCCATCTCTAACAGGGGGCCCTTGAGGAAGCCCTCTTGCCTCCTTTTCATGTTATAGGAACCCTCTCTAATCAGTGGTCCTGGCCAAAGGGGTTACTTCCCAGATGCCTCAGGTTCGAGGACTTTTTGGGTCTCCATCTGGCTGTTTCTAAGCCTAGGAGTAAAGCAATGGTTTCTTCTCACTGCTTCTTCCCCCACAGCAACCTGGCTTTCCTGAGCTCTTGGGCACACACTTCTGCAGGAATTGGCAATCCATGGCATAGTTGCCACCACGGGGGAGCCCCTGATAGCCCCTTGTTCTTTTTTCTTCTTTCTCTCTCCCTCTCCTTTATTATCCCTCTCACTCTTCCTAGTCACCTGAAGAGAGATTTAAGGCCAAGACTAGGGAGCTTGGTGGTGATAGAGCCCAGTAAGACTACTGGGTGTCAACAACAAAGTGTTATAATGGAATAATGAGGCCGGTCAGAGAGGCATTTTTAAATAAGGAATCCCAAACAGCTTTTGAGGTCGGCCAATGCCACTGAAATAAGTGTAGCTTCCTTGAATAGCTGCAGGATGGACAAAGCTTAATTATGTCATAAAGTCTGTGTTTGATTTTTAAAGAAAAAGCACACTCATCAATTTAGTTACCACTCACCTTGGCCTGATGGCTAACCTATTCCTGATGGAGCTCAAGTAGTGTTATACAACTAGATAAAAAAAGAGTCTGGATTCTCCATGTATGTCTTAGCTGGACATGGTTTAGGCCACTGTTTGTTATTTTGTCAGGCCTCTCTGTATGCACTTTCTCAGAGAGATGAAACCATGTACTTCTATCATTAAAGCTCAGAATAGTGTTGTCCTTCAAAGAAAAATACATGGGTTCCTCATAACTAGCAGCTCATACTGCCTGCAAAACGGAAGCATCATGTGGTCATAGGAGCATGGACTCATGAGTGCAGCGTATGACTCCACTTAGTTAGCCTACAGCCATTCATCCCTGTTCCTTAGCGTAGCATCTGGGAGCAGGTATTTACGTTTATAGAGTTCGTGATCTCTCAGGCCACGTGAAACCTTCTGCTGCATCTCAGGGTGTTGACCCTGGGAAAGGAAACTGTTGCTGCCATATGAAAACACAGCTCCTGGTTGCTGAGCTCTAATTTAGATGTAGATCAGAGCCATAGGGTAAACCCCACAGGTAGCTACACACAGTAGGAGGTAGTTTTTTTGTTGTTGTTGTTTTTAAGGCTATTAATACTTAGCCAAAATAACGAATTGGGCTTTAATAGTGAAAACATTGTCTCTTATCTCTGACTGAGCTGGGTGCAGTTTGTGAAGAGATGATGGTATTTGGAAATTTCTTTACAAAGTAATAAAATATTTCTGAAAAAAAGGAACAAGTATGTCTAGATTCTTCATGACCTGACACAGACACTGTCAGCCCTCAATCACAATAGCTATACCAACTTCCTTAGTTCTTTTTTTAACTATGTATTATGGAAAAGTTTAAACTTATACAGAAGTAGAATAGTATAATGAACCCTATGTCACCAACACTCAGCTTCAACTCTTATCAATTCCTGACAACTTTGTTTCACTTTGACCCCTCCCCCTTCTCTACTATATGGAAGCAAATCTCAGATATACTATTTCATCCATAAATACTCTTTTGGGGGGCAGGAGGAAGCCACCTTCCCTGTTTATTCATTCTCTTAGGATTTTATTTATTTATTTGACAGAGAGAGAGAGAGCACAAGCATAAGCAGGGGGGAGCGACAGGCAGAGGGAGAAGCAGGCTCCCCGCTGAGCAGGGAGCCTGATGCAGGGTTCGATCCCAGGACTCCGGGATCATGGCCTGAGCCGAAGGCAGATGCTTAACCAACTGAGCCACCCAGGCATCCCCATAAATATTCTTCATTCTCAATAACTCCTTTCTTTTGAGAGAGGGGCAGGGGCAGAGGCGGAGGGAGAGAGAATCTCAAGCAGACTCCCTGCTCACTGAGATCATGATCTGAGTTGAAATCAAGAGTCGGCCACTTAACCAACTGAGCCACCCCAATGCCCCATCAAGAACTCTTTAAAAAATAAATAACCACTCGGGGTGCCTGGGTAGCTCAGTCAGTTAAGCGGCTGACTCTTGATTTCAGCTCAGATCATGATCTCAGGGTTATGAGATGGAGCCTGCGGCAGGCTCCACACTCACTGGGGAGTCTGCTTGAGATTCTCGCTCTTCCTCTGCCCCTTCCCCTCCCCCCCCCCACTGGTGCATGTGCGCTCTCTCTCTCTCTCTCTAAAATATAAAATAAATCTTTAAAATAAATAACCACAATATCATTGTTAGATCAAAAAAATCCAAAATTCACAGGTCCTTAATATCAAACATTCAGTCAGTGTTCAAATTCCCAGTGGTCTCATGAATGTTATAATTCATTTGAGTCAGGATCCAGGCAAGTCCTCCACATTGTAATTGCTTAGTATATCTCTTAATAGATTTCCCCCTCCATTTTTTCCCTTGAAGTTTATTTATTGAAAAAGTTAACTTTGAAAAAATAACTCTTTCTCCCACTACCTGACTTGGTACCACATCTATCATCTGTTATATCATTGAATAAAGAGATTTGAAATTGAAATTTAAAAGAGGTCATTTTGTTACTTGATAGAAATTCTGGTATAAGATTTTGGGGGCATAATGCTGTACTCATAAGATAAAAGTAAGGTTTTAGACAACTTCGTTTCCTTTATATATCCGAAGAACAAAGAGATACTGTTTCATGTTTATTTGAGGGCATTTGTGTCAGTCTGTCTATCTTTGCTCATCTTTTGTCTCTGACATATTGAGTGGCTTTGATACATGGTCCAATAGTGTGATTCCATTTATTTATGATATATATATATATCATAATATATATATTTGGTCTTGTCTTGAAATGTTTATTGTTATGGGGCACCTGGGTGGCTCAGTCGGTTGAGCATCTGTCTTTGGCTCAGGTCAGGATCTCAGGGTCCTGAGATTGAGCCCTATATTGGGCTCCCTGCTCAGCGGGGAGCCTGCTTCTCCCTCTCCTCCCCGCTTGTGCTCTCTCTTGCTCTCTCATTGCTATCTCTCTCTCAAATAAATAAATAATATCTTTTAAAAAACGTTTATTGTTAAAAGTTCTCAAACGGATATTGCATATTTTTTTAATGGATAGCAACAAAATTCGTTAGGTTGCAGGAGATCTCATAGATTCTGTTGGCAGTGAGAAAAGTATAATAAAGTGGACTGGTTTAAGCTATTTAGAGTAATCTACATGAATATCTGGAATCTGGCCCCATAATTACACTAAGCTTACTGTCTATGAATCTTTCATTTTTTCCCCTGAGGAGCAGTATTATTTTTTGAGGACTCTGGAGATACGGTGATTAGCATACTCTAAGAAGCCATAGTCTGGATGTTCTAAATGAGTCTCCATTACATCCAAGGAAGAACAGACATTTTCAGAGAGGGGGCTCAGACCAGGAACATTCAAACACCAGCTCTGTGACAGTTATTTCAGAGGCAAAAGCAATTTCTACTGGAAACACAGCAGTCAGCATATCTAGCACCAGTTCTCTGTCACACACCCCTAGATAATCTATTGCATTGACACCTTTCGTGACAGCCTAGCCAAGCCTGCTGATGTGGGATCGAGTTTTCCTGTGAACACCAAGTTGGCCAAATCTTGGCAACAGTCCTGCATTTGCTGAGAACAAAGCTTGTTAAAGCATCCTCTGTGTTGCAAAGGGTTTCAGAGTTATAAAGTAATAACAATTATTTTACCAACAACTTGATGAGTAAAGGAGGCTATGTTTGCCTCAGTTTCACAGAGGAGATGCCAGGTCATCTCAGCAATAAATTTAATTTAATGGTCACCTGACTATATATGGGCAAAAGACACCGATGCTTGACATAATATTTGAGGGACACAGAGATCCAGAGACGGCATGCCCTCAACATCAGCCTCAGAGCTGGCACTTTCCCCAGGCTTGGTTTGGTCCACAGAGCCACAGTCCCTCTCTGAGGCCTGCAGGCTCTCTTCCATCAGTAAATGTTGATCTGCTTGATCTTGAATCCTTGAGATGTTAAATTAAAAGTTGAAATATTTATAGATAAAACTAGGACCACCACATCCTGATTTGTAATTAAAAAAATTCTTATGACAGAGAAGTTCATCTGAAAATGAACAAATTAGATACTGGAAAGATTATTAGTGTCATGACATAGGATTTTTTTTTTTTAACTTTAAAAGCATTCTGCTTCAAAAGCATAAGTTTGGGGAACATCATTAATGCTAAAGGTTAGTATAGCATGGGTCAACCCGCCCTTCCTTCCCCAATATCCTTGGGCAGTCCTGTTAGACTACTGGGATGGAGGCACCATCAATATGGCCAGCCTTTTGCTTTGGAGACAGCTTAAAAAATTTGGGTTTGCCTTGATGCTTGCCTGTTACTCATCTTCCCAGGTCATCCTCGATTTTTCAACCAGCTCTCTACTGGATTGGATATCATTGGTTTAGCTGGAGAATGGCTGACATCAACTGCCAATACCAATATGTAAGTTCCCCATATTATTTTCATATAAGCAACCATGATATGTGATTATGGCTTATTGCTTTAAAAGTCCACTTCCAATGGTTCTATAATAATTTATTACAGTTTTCTTAGTCATCTTTTCTCTTAAAATCTTTTAGCTTTATCACAGTTCTGATTTAATAGTAAATCCTTGGGCACCTGGGTGGCTCAATCGTTAAGTGTCTGCCTTCGGCTCAGGTCATGGTCCCAGGGTCCTGGGATCGAGTCCCACATCGGGCTCCCTGCTTGGCGGGAAGCCTGCTTCTCCCTCTCCCACTCCCCCTGCTGGTGTTCCCTCTCTCGCTGTGTCTCTCTCTGTCAAATAAATAAATAAAATCTTTTAAAAAATAGTAAATACTCAATAAGCTATTTTTAATGAGTAATGCAATTTAATAAGAACACGGTCATGAGAAAGAATAATTCTAGCTTTCAGAATTTAGTGTGAAATTTCATGTTAAAAGACTCCATGTCTCTTAATGATGTATCTAAAGTGGTCCATTCCATATTTTGGAATATGATCTTGGTCCATTTTTCCATCTAAGTAGATTGGTCCTCATCATTTAGGGCTATATTTCTTTCACAGTTAAAGCTGCCAGAGAGCCACAAACCAGTTTGATCAACCTATTGCTTACCTAAAAATTCTAAAACAAAATTCAACTGATAGTGATATATATTCCTTTCAAAGTAACTCATTGTTTTTCTGAATTTGACATTTTTTTCCATACTTGTTTGGGTCGACAAAGCCTTAATTCATTTCCAGTTTCTTATACATTTATATGAAAGTGACTCTAAGGGCGCCTGGGTGGCTCAGATGGTTAAGCGTCTGCCTTCGGCTCAGGTCATGATCCCAGGGTCCTGGGATCGAGTCCCGCATCGGGCTCCCTGCTCCTTGGGAGACTGCTTCTCCCTCTGCCTCTCTCTCTCTCTCTGTCTCTCATGAATAAATAAATAAAATCTTAAAAAAAAAAAGAAAGTGACTCTAAGGTCCTGGGGTGCAAGTACTTCTTCGGTAGTCTTGCAATCACCCCAGAATTTTCTCTACACATACATGCCCTCTTTGGAGACAAGGACGGGGTTACAAGTTGATGGAGGGTCATTATAGCCTACTGAGTACTGTCTTTTCTCTCAACACTGTGAAGATGTTTTAGCATTATCTATACACCCAGCCCATGGAACCACATTCTACTGAAGTATCCAGGAGAAAATAATAAAACAAGTTTCTAACAATAATTCTTTAAATAGCTACATAAGAATTATATGGGTTTTAGTTACTGTGGAAATACTTAGAAAATAACCATCCACTTTTTAAGTTCATGGTAAAGTAGATTTGAAAAACAAATTTAGCTGAAAGGGGGGTATTGTTTAAAATGAGAAATTCCATTTGATATCAAGATAGAATGTAAGTTATTGAAGTTCCAGGTATTCTATTTTTCTTAAACAAGCTACTACCAGCCACAAAACCTGAAAAGTCACTTTAAATTATACACTGGGGTGCCTGGGTGACACAGTTGGTTAAGCAACCAACTCTTGGTTTCGGCTCAGGTTGTGATCTCAGGATTGTGAGATCAAGCCTCAAGTAGGACTCCATGCTCAGCACGGAGTCTCCTTAAGACCCTCCGTCTCCCTCTACCCTACACTTGCCCCTCCCGTGTGCTCTCATTCTCTCTCTCTCTCTCTCTCTCTCTCTCAAATAAATAAATAAATAAATCTTTTTAAAAAATTATACATTGATACATGTGTGTGCCAAAGCTATTTAATGCTGTGACTCAAAATATCTAACTACATTCAGAAAAGTTTCTACTGGGGCACCTGAGTGGCTCAGTTGATTAAGCATCTGCCTTTGGCTCAGGTCATGATCCCAGGGTGCTGGGATGGAGCCCCCCATCTGGCTCGCTGCTCAGCGGGGAGCTTGCCTCTCCCTCTCCCTCTGTCCCCCAGCTTGTGCTCTCTCTATCTCAAGTAAATAAAGAAAATCTTAAAAAAAAAAGAAAGAAAGAAAAGTTTCTATTAATTAAGGATTCCTGCTTTGTTTGCTAATTTAAAACAACAGTGACAAAATTTTTAAAAGCAAATGTGACAAGTGAAGCTTTTAGTGCTAAAAGGCACAAAAGATTAAATTAATTGGAAACAAAAACGATTTTCATGCTCCCTGTTTGCAAGTCATGGTTAACTTCATGGAGTGCCTGTGTTGGAGCACTGAGGCTATGAAGAGCCAAGAGGAATTGGGGTCAAAGATACAAGTGCTTATATGGCCTCCTCTAACAAAAAACTTGCCTTTGCAACCTTTACTGTGGTATGATTTGTGAGATAAAATATATCAGCAAGCCCCGACATCATAATGTACTAATTATAACTTGAAAAAAGACACTAATGCTTAATTGGAGCATCTCACACTAAGGAACAATTTTAAATTGGGAAGTACAACTTTTTAAAAAAACTTAACTATTTGGAAAATAAATGAGAAAAATAGAGTGAAAGGCATATATCTATTAAAGCCCAAGTACTCATATTAACATAGGCTCTGAATTCATCCAGCATCTTTAAGTGCATATTCTGTGGGAGTCTCAGCTGCAATTTCCTGCAATTGGGATATATATATATATGTATGTATGTCTCCCAGTCTCAAAGTAAATAAAAGGAACTCACTCTTTTGGACCGTTCATGACCAGATATTCTCCTAAATGGCTTTTCTTCAATCAGAGAGATCTCACAAATTCTCCTTTTTGTGTGTGTTCATAAAATCAAGACCCTTACTCTTTCCTTACCTCAGCTCAGCCACGAAACACTAAAATATGTCCCAGCCATCTGAGGTCAAGGCCAGTCCAACTAAATGGCACATAGAAATTGCAGCTGTACTGAACACAGCGGATATTTATAAAATATGACCCAATTCCAGCAGATCGATAGAGAAGGTTATTTAAAATAGTGAAATAGTTTCTGTCAGTTCTAGAGACAACGCATTGTCTGAAGAAGTAATAACTATTATCTAGAAATTGTTCTAAGTCTGTTCCCCTGGAAGATCATGAAATGTGGCAGCACTGTCAGAGCTGATGCAGAAATTTGCTCCCTCGGGACAGTTCCTTCTCCAACTGGGGACAGTGTTCAAAATAAACCTGGGAAAGAATGACAAAAGGATTTTTCTTTGGCACAGTAGGATTTAATTAGTGACATACTCATGTTGATGACCTGCCCTATCGTTGCATTTGGGTGGCACTGGAAATAGTAATAACTATATTCCTCAGCATAGTCTTTCAGAAAGAACTATCCAGTCTCCCAATTCAAGTAGTAAAGTTTAAGGGATCTGACTGCTCACAGAAAGTAGAAAGAACGTTGATGTTCATGCTTTTACACCTGCCTGTGCATATAGCTTTGAGATCTATTCTTCCAAGCAAGGACCCAATGAAGACCCAAAGAAGATTTCACAAATATGTAGTTGTCCATGGCATGTCCAGCTCTTTTCTTCCGAAACAGGGCTCCTGAGCATAACTGTGCAGGCTGAGCAGTGCCCAAGTGCAAACAACAGCCTTCCCTCAAGCACCTAATGACAATACATAATGTCAATGGCAAGATCTATCACAGCCCTTTGTTATGAGGTTATGGTTTCAAGTATCCCTTGCTTTATTTTCATAGAAATTACACAGGAGAAATTTTCTGTGGGAGTTATCAGTCATTTTGTACTGCTAGGCGGGTTGTTAGAGAGGAACCTGCAGTAAGCAGGTCTCGTTTGTCATAGAAAAGCAGCTGGGAGGTAAAAAGCCTGGGAATTCTGACTCTGAAACATACTGAGATCTTAAAGCAAATCACTGGATTTCTTTGATCCTCAGTTCCTTCTTCAGAAAATGAGAGATAATAATATCCATCCTACAGAGCGGCTCTGAAGACTGGAGGAGGCGCCAGTCTTAAGTGCCCAGTGTATGCAAGGTGCAATGAACTCACCTAGGAGGGGCAGTCACTACACAGGTCACTGTCGCCATTTGAGATGCCTATCAACTCTTTTGTTTCTGTATGTCATTATCTCTGGGAACCAGAGGGCCTCACTAAGTTTCCCCTCAGAGATGTTATCTTTTAAGGTGAAGATGGGCCACCTGCCACATCTGTAAGAAGGAGAAATCTAAGAGGAGTGTATAGTTAGAGAGTCCACACTGAAGACTATTTTTTTCTCATTAAAGAAGTTCCCAGTTTGACAGTCACCAGGGATCCAGGTTCCTTGTGACTTTCCAATCCATACTGTAGCACGTGGCTGTCATACTCAGAGTCACCTCACGGTGCAGGCTGGCTGCTGGAGCTCTAGCCATCACTTATGTGTTCCAGAATTAGAAATGAGGGAGAGAGGGAGGGAAGGAAGGAGGGAGGGAGAGAGGGAGATGGAGGAAAGAAAGGAGAGGAGGGAGGGAGGGCAGGTGCTCAAAAAGGGAACACACTCTTTCCTTCTAAGAAACCTTTTCAGAAGCTCCACACAACAGTTCCCATAGCATCTCTTTAGCCAGAACTTAGTCCCGTGGCCACACTTAGGGAGGCTAGAAAATGTAGTCTTTGATCTAGGTGAATTGCAACCCTGAATAAAACTGAATGAAGCAAGGGAAAATTGATACTGGTTAGCAACCAGCAAACTTTGACACAAGAGAAATACAGCTTCTTAACGATTTGCCTTAGTTTGGAGTGAATCCCACTAAGAAGTTGAGTTGAACCACTAAAAAGGGCAGACCCACTACCCTACTCAGAATATAGAAAGTCTTTGACCTCTCCTTTAGTGTCACTCATGATCATCACCGTCCTGTTTTGAACCCTTACTTCCAATCCCATGTTCTTAACTTCACCCCACAGCCTTTTGCAGTTTTAACTTCTTGTTCTCTGATTCCGAAATGTCGTCTCGTCCTCTAGCTTTAGCATCTAACCAGCTTCTTTTGAATCCATATTTGACCTTTGATCTCTTGGCTTTACTTACTTTTGTCTGTCATTTAGGGAAAGGGTACCTAACTTGGAGTCCAGGTTGCAAGAAAAGAATCTCCTATAATACAAAAATGATGTCCATATCCTCATTTTCTTCCTGGAGAGAGGGACCATAGCTTTCCTAGGATTCCCAGAGGCTCCCATGACCCCAGTTAAGAACCACTGCTCCAGAGTGAACTTCAAGGCCTTCTATAAGTCTTTGGGTATAGGCAGACTCCCAGTTGTTAACATGGTCCAGGCTGGGAAGGAAGGATAAGTGTCAGAAACAGAGAACGCTATGTTAGCCCATTTGTCAGGCTTGGCTGAGGATCAACAGCCATGGACCAATCTATCAGCTTCCAGAAGAGGATGTCAGGACTAAAGCCGTGAATCAGGATAAGCTTGGTGTTAGCTATGGGATAACTGGTCCTTCAGACCCCAGCAGGGGCTGTCAAACAGGATGCTACAAGGCCAAGAAGCAGATGCTGGACTCATCCTAGTAAGTTTCCTCCTCAAGGTTGGGAATGGTGTCATAACATCTTCGTCTCCTTAGTACATAAGATGCCACCTAGCAGAGAATAGTCGCTCAATATGTATTTATTGAACAAAACTGAGAGATAAATTTAGGAACTGGGTACCTGGTACAGATAAGAAAACTGAAACAGACAAGATCAAATAGTCTCCATGATCAAACTCTCTAGACTCTTCCTCCTAATCCTGAGAGTAATGGCCATGTTCCTGGTCCTTATGTAGAATCACTAATTCATACAAACCTAGGATCTAAATTGACTTAAATCATGAAGTGGACCAACCCCCTGGCCTTCAGTGCCATCCCTTCTCCCTTCCCCATGTGGTTCCTGCCTGGCCATCTAACACTGACTTGACTCCCACTCAGCTTTCATCTAATCCTTGATAAGGTTCTGATATTATGGTGTGTGATTCCATTTGTTCCTTGCCTTTTCCCAGAGAAATTCCAGCACACACACTGCCACCAGTACCTCTCCACCATGCGAACGTTTTTTGCCATTCCAACATTTACAAAACTCAGTGGCACTATTGATACCACGTTTGTTCAAGAATGGTTGGAAGCACATCATGAGTTTGCCTCTTGGGTACACTCAGCAGCACAGGCTAAACCAGGAATCCTTCTCTTCTTCTTCCTTTATCAGGCCATCAGACATGAGGGAGTGTTGGTTGCTACGGTGATGGGGCTCAGAGCAGAACCAAAGCATGATTGTGACCTCCAGAGGTGATGGTAACTGAACACATGATTTCCAAGGGTCTTCCTCCTAAATTTCAAGGGTCCTCCCAAGGAAAATGGACATACTCCTTTTGGAAACAAAATTCTTCTACCAACAGATATATCCTGAGTGTCCTCCAGGATCTCTTTGTCCTCTTTTACCACCAAGTGATTAATTTGATTGCTTCCCCCCAACTCCATGATTAAAACTTAGTAGCTTCACCTGTGTCTTATTGTGCAATTGTTATCTCATCCTTGCAAATAGCTTTTCTAAATCATTAAGCCAGCAAGAATTCCCATTAGTCCCCAGCATTGGCGTTCAGCCCAAACACCCTAATCAATGGTAAAGTCTCCCCATATCACCTGGCTGAGTCAATCTAGGAATCTCTCTTCAGCAAGCATGGTCTGAGCTGAGCCCACTGGCTCTAATGCTTAAGAAGACCAAGCAAAAAGCAGAAAGACAAAGAGCCTCAGAGTCAGTAAATACCTTTTTGTTTTCTGGCTTAATTTTCTATGGATGGACCTTCTTTGAATTCTCTTAAGCCCTATCCTTGGTACCACCAATCTTGTTTCAATGACTAGTCTATTTGACTGTGCTTCGGTTCTCAATTGCTTTGAGAAGAGTATGGCTTGCTACTTCTAAATCAGTTTGTTAGAAGACAAAGCTAGCCTACCAGGTTATCTGATAGCCTGCAGTTAGCTGTGTATGCCAGTTAACTATCTTCTTATTATTTATAATTGGTAATTAGAAAATCATCACTTATAATTATTCTTGATGGATATTGACTTCAGAGAATTATAGAAACATAGCTGTCCTTGGGGATTATCAGTAGAAAAACCATGTAGATAATTATATTGAGATCTTTAAAACCTGGGTCAGTATTTCCAATTAGATTCACAGTTAGCTTTCAGATGTTTACATTGTTTTTAAAAGATAGATTTTGGCTCTGGGTTTTATAGATTCTACAAGTATGAAACTGGCAGTTGGTTTTGGTCAGTTGCAAACCAATTTTATGTAGATCTTAGAATACATTTTTTCAATTAACATTTGCATCATCTTAGATCTTAGAGGTGAAGGAGACCCAGGAAAGTCATTTTCTTTCCTTCTATTTTTCCGGGTGGACCACATCTAAGACATCCCATTCAGATAAACATCTATTTTGTTGATGAGAAAGCACAGAGCAGGCACTTCCACCACCTCTCTAGGTAACCCAGGCTGGTTTCTGATATTTTATGATTGATGACTTACTGCATTTCCAGGAAATAAATGTTTTAGGGGTTTTGAATACACCTTTTTTTTTTTTAGAACCCAAGTACAAGTACTAAACCTATCATCTGTGTTCCCCAAACAAGTGGTTTGACTTCTGTATGTTCATTTTTCTTCTCACCACCTTTTCAGGTTTACATATGAAATTGCACCAGTATTTGTCCTCATGGAACAAATAACACTTAAGAAGATGAGAGAGATAGTTGGATGGTCAAGTAAAGACGGTGATGGGATATTTTCTCCTGGTATGTTTCTCTTCTCTTTCCCTGACTCTCCTCAAGATCTGTAGAACGCTAAACATAAAGTGAGTTTGTGAAAGAATAACAATCTTAAAAAATATTTTTTTTCAACACTCCTGCCCTGTCTTTGTCAGGGCGAAGGCTAGCAAGAATGCTGCGTACTATGTGCACTAACAGAGCCTGTGCCTCAGCTGTAAAAGCTGACAAAGGTTGTGTTCAAATCACGCTAAACAACTAGTCTGTCAAGAACGATTTGCTTAGTCCGGGAATCAGTGAATCAACATTATCAACTGACTAATCAATTTCAGCCAAAATAGTGTATCTACTTTGACTCTTTAGTTCGATGTAAATACAGTAAGAATCTTCAAAACAAGGACAGATATTCTTGAAGGTAAGAAGGAACTGTGGGGTGGTGTCAGAGCAGCATGATTGTGTACAAGGGGAAGAAAAGAAATAAGAATTACAATTGTCCCAGCAATTCAAGTTGGCCATGAATTTGCCTGCTTAATTGTCAAGGAATTGCCAGACATATCTAGTTACCTCCATTCTCCTTGTGATCTTTATTTAAGTAAACACAAGTTTAGTTTTATTTTAATAAACTTAGAGCTCTCCTAAATGACTCAATAACTCAGTTGAGCTATTCTTTGAGGAGAGTATCCAGGCAACGTCACTGTTTCCTTCTGTAGGCTCCATTACTCTCTCTTTTTCTGTCTTTCTGATTCAGAGAATAGATTCATCTTTGTTCAGTAAATGGATGGAGCAGAAAGTCAAAGCAGGAAAGTGGTAACTCACCTGTCTCTTTGTAGCCACTGCCATTGCCACCTCTTATATCTCTGTCTAGGCTTCAGGTGGAATGGGCATTGGAGTACATGAATCACCTCCAGCCAGATTGCCTAGATGGCTTTGGTAATGAGTGTGACTACTCGTATTCCCAAGGCCAAAGGACCAGAGGGAAGCCTGGCAATAGGGAAGCCAGCAAAACCTATCAGGATATTGTCCCTCCCCTTTCTGCCTCCCTTGTCTCTCTCTCTTTTTTTTTTAAAGATTTTATTTATTTATTTGAGAGAGAGAGAATGAGAGATAGAGAGCACGAGAGGGGAGAGGGTCAGAGGGAGAAGCAGACTCCCCGCTGAGCAGGGAGCCCGATGTGGGACTCGATCCCGGGACTCCAGGATCATGTCCTGAGCCGAAGGCAGTCGCTTAACCAACTGAGCCACCCAGGTGCCCCATGCCTCCCTTGTCTCTTAAGACACCAGCTCAGTCTTCGTCATTAGAAACAGTAATGATGGAGCTTCATACCTCCCATTATATCCGCTTGCTCATAGGGGGAGCCATCTCCAACATGTACAGCATCATGGCTGCTCGCTACAAGTTCTTCCCAGAAGTTAAGACAAAGGGCATGGCGGCCGTTCCCAAACTGGTCCTCTTCACCTCAGAACATGTGAGTTGGGTGCTCTTGCTTGTGGATTATGGTGTTTTACAAGGGACTGTCTAATTTCTAACCTCAATCCTCTGTTGCAGAGTCACTATTCCATAAAGAAGGCTGGAGCTGCACTTGGCTTTGGAACTGACAATGTGATTTTGATAAAGTGCAATGAAAGGTAGGCAGGGGAGAGTGAATATTAGGTTCTTGATGTATTAAATGTGTTCATCTGTTAAATTTGTTTTATTGTGCTTAAGCACTGACTCAGTACAGTGTGCCAAGCTGCTAATGGTCTGTTGAAAATATCCGATTAAATTACTTTCTGCTGCTGCTGAAGTTTTTTTCATGTGCAATCTCATTGATTCTTCATTTTAATTTCTCTTCCTTTTTAATAATTACAGGGGGAAGATAATTCCAGGTGATTTAGAGGCAAAAATTCTTGATGCGAAGCAAAAGGTATGTACTCTGTGGTGCACCTAAACTCTGGTGAATACAAGTTTTTAAAAATATCTTCTTTCTGCCCTAGACAATAAAAGTCTTTGATAATATAAGAGGTAATTTTATTGTGTTTCTAAAATTATAATCTCAGGCATTTGCTTATTTCCAATTTGAGATGATTCCACTTTAAACCTGTGTCTATACAATGTCATTTTTTTAAATGAGAAACTCAGTCTTAATTAAGACTTGTCCTATCTTTATTATGCCAAGTGATTAGTTTGATGTACTTCAATAAATCCACTACCCAATCATCATGAAGATACAGCCTAATTGAGCTTTTTACTTGCTACTTGTTAGGTATAATCTCATTTTAACAAATACCATTTTAGCTTAGGCTTCTGTTTAGCAGAGTGCTTCCATGCCTTGGCAGATGGCCCATGGTACTTGGTGAATCCAGCCTCAATAAATTCTACTAAAAAAAAAAAAATCTGACAGAACAGATGTATCCACGAGGCCCTGCCAGGTAGCTATCAGGCATTTACCAGCTCGTTGTTTTGGTTACATCCTGTACCTCATTCTCTAGCCTTAGCTGTTTGCTGGTCAGTAGAGGAGATGGATGGAAATGTCACTAGGACTGAGCAACGGGCATGGGTGGAGCTGAGCTTGAAAAAAACCTAGGACTCCTAGATTCTCCCAAGCCTGTCTTAGCCCTATTACTCCACTCACTCATGTATTTCTTGTTCACGTGAAAATTTTACTGTGTCGACTATTCATGAATGTTTCAGCTTCCACCGTGTTTTAAATAACCAAACAATGCCTCAGTATAATTATTACATCAATACCCTTAGAGCAACACAGCTTCTAAAATGTATAATACCCAGATGATGTTCAGAGCTACCTGCCCATCACTCCAAACACTTATTACTCTTTCCTGCTTTCCTCTTTGCTATAGAACTTATCGCTGTTGAACATACTGTGTATTTGGCTTCTTTAATTTTGTTTATTGTCTGTCACTCCCCACTAGAATGTTAGCTCCGTGAGGACAGACATCTCCATCTGTTGTGCTCACTGCTGTAGTCCTCTATAGCTCAGCAAACAGGGCCTGGCGCATAAATGTTGCTCAAAAGCTATTTGTTGAATGAATGAATAAATGAACCAACAAAGAATTCTCCCAGATACCGTATCTGACAGCACAGCAGCTTAGCGGATCTGTGTTAGAAAGAAAGGCTACTGCAGCTCTTCTACTTCATGTGGAAAGGAGAGGGTTGAAAAGACTCATCAGCCTGTCTCTCTTCCCTTGTAGGGATTTGTTCCTCTCTATGTCAATGCAACTGCTGGTACGACGGTGTATGGAGCTTTTGATCCAATACAGGAGATTGCAGATATATGTGAGAAATATAACCTATGGCTACATGTCGATGTAAGTGCTGTCACTCACAGAGTAGCCAGTCCGTTTGGGGGTGGACACCTCTCTGCTTTACGATTTGCTGCAAGCTTCTCCCCATGCCCCAGCCAGCCCTCTCTCTACGTCCCATCAGCTCGCCCTCCTGTGGCCTCCAGCCGGCCATTCATGATGGGTACATACTACAGGCCTGTCCATGTTCTAGGACTCATCCGGCTCCTCACCTGCCCACCGCTGTCTTCTGCGGTCCTTGTGAGAATACAGTCCCCCTCACCTTTCCAGGAAGCTTGTGTCTAGACAAATGGCTACAGAGTGGAGTATAGCTGGTTTCGGAGGGAAAAAAGTATAAGCTACAATGTATAGAAAGTAGCCATGAATCCGGACACTCAGCTGCCTGCCTTCAATCCAGCCATCTATGACCCTTTCCAAAAAAAAAAAAAAAAAAACCATGTATCTGGTACATGTAGGAAAAATAAGGCCCTATAGGAAGGTGTTATCAACGAAGAGATTTAGTCCCAAATTTTCCTAGGAACATAAAAAGTACATTTTCCACATGTGAGACTGGGTGTATTTTTTCCTTTTTCTCTCTCCATTCTCTTACGGATATAACTTCTCACAACTGGACAGCTGGGTAATTTGCCCGACTGTTGAGCACATGACCAACAAAGGCTGTTGTGGCATGTGGTGTCCCAAGCCGTTCAGTAAACCTGCATCAGCATACCCACAAAAATGTCTCGCCGTTGTGGGACCCCTGAGCCCAGCAGAGTTGCTGCTTTCTGACTTTTTTCAGGAGCCCTTAGAATTCTACCCTAGGGAGAATCGGATGGCAGTCTCCAGTCCTTTGGGTCACTTCCAGAGCAATGGTGGGGCTCACTGAGCATCCCTGGCTTTCCACAGGATGCTGGGCCTTTGGGTCTTGGCACCACAGGCTCAGACCCAATTTATCTGTATCATTCTCACAGCTGCTCTGCGGTTAACCTGGAGGAACTTTTGACGAAGAAGTGACAGATGATAAATTAAATTACAACTGCCACTGGTTGAACAATCAGTGTGGGTTCCTTTTGTGAAACTCATGCTTTTCACCATTTACGTTCTCTTTCATATTTTACTAGAGGTGTGGAGTGATTGGTTTGTGAGTCTTAAATGTCACTGCTCCCCCTCCCTCTCCTGTCTCTGTCCTCACAGGCTGCCTGGGGCGGTGGGCTGCTCATGTCCAGGAAGCACCGCCACAAACTCAGCGGCATAGAAAGGTAAGGGCCTGAACTCAGGGCCGCCTTTCATCCAGGCCATCAAACGTGCTGGGCCGCCCCGTCCGCTGATGTTCCCCACCCTGATTCCCAATGTCTTACTTCCATCGGACTAGGTCCACCTTAATTCAGTAGGCATTTACTGAGCAATTATTGTATGCTAGGCACTGGGAAATCAAAAATGATTCCCAGTCAAACGAGTCCTCAGTGAGTTCACCATTTAGAAAGAGAGAAAGATAAGTAAACAGTGACAACACAATGTGGTAAACACAACGACAGACGTGATCGCTAGGTGGCCAGCTAGTAGAGAAGAGAAAGTAAGCAGTGCAGGGATCTAGAGGCTAAAGGAGAGTTTAACAAGGGCACAGAAAGGGGCACGGATTCGGTCCACTCTTCTCTCTCATTAAAGTTACTGCTGAGAGTGGGATGGTTCTAACTAATGTAGTTGATCAAACTCAGTTGATCAGTTGATCTGACTAATTTATTTTCTTGCTCACCGTTTAAGTTCAGTGGGTGGTTCTAAGCTAAATATGATTTTTTTTTCCCCTAACCCATTCTACTTTTTATTTTTTCTGGCCCAGTATCAGAGCCATTTCTGCACAAGCTCCCAAACTGAAGCTCCCCTTTTGTTCCCTGTTCTTCTCAATCACTGAGTTTACTTGGTTGGTGGTCAAAGCCTTTGGCATGTTTGGGTCTTGCACCCATGGCAAATGGCAGTCCCCTCTCCTGTCACCTCCAGGGGCTGAAGAGGCAAAGAAGATTACCCAGAGGAGCACTGAGGCACCAAAACCCATCTGGGCTTTTCCCAAGTCATTCACTGCTGCCAGGACACCCCTACCTCAACCTAGGAGAACCAGGTCCCTACCCCGCCATCTAGAATTAGAAGCATTTCTTGTGTTCACTTGCTAACCTGGCACATTTCGTATCAGGAACAGAAGCTTCTGATCAGAGAGAATGTAGTCATAAACCAAACATGATTTTAACCTGACTCCAAAGATTTGATCCAAAACGAGCTCACCTCGATTCATTTATTCATTCAGCAAATATTTACTGAGCACCTGTCATGAGCCAGGCAGGCGTGGATGTGACTACTCAGTTACCTGCCTTTAGTCTAGCCATCTATGGCACTTTTCTAAAAAAAACTGTGTATCTGGTACACGTAGGAAAAATAAGGCAGTATCTAGAAGGTGTTATCAACTAAGAGATTTACCTTCCTGAAGCTTACCATCCAGTGAGCTAGCTGTTCATAAACAAGGAGATATTCAGTCTGCCTCATAGTAAAGAAAAATAAAGCAGGGTAGTAAGGACAAAGGCATGCCATTTGAGACAGGGTAGTCAGAGGCCTTCCTGAGGATGTGACATTGCAGCGGATACTGGGATAAAGGGAGACAGGAAGCAAGGATACACAAAAGAGTATTCCAGGTGGTGGAAGGGCAAGTACAAAGGCCCTGGGGTAGGACTTTTCTTGGCAAATTGGAGGACCATCAAAGAGGCCAGTGTGGCTGGAGCAAAGTAGAAGAGGTGAGAGCAGAGTGAAGTGGAGAGGTGGGCTGGGAGCAGGGAAAACCCACCAGCGGCTTCTCTCACAGTAAGGACTCTGGCTTGAGTTTCAGTTACCTCTACTGTGCCTCTTCCCTTCAGTTTTGGAAGGCCAGGGTCAAGGTGAGTGGGACTGACTCTTTGAAGCATAATTATATGACCCTATGACTTGGAGGATAATATACTAAATGTAGATGAGCCAGTCCAACTGAACTTTAGATTTCTCAGGCAATTTCCATTTTCCATCTTTGAGTCCAGGAAAACCTGAAACGTTTTGCACAGATCTTTCTAACATTTTAAAGCACATATGTCTTCTAAAAGAAATTGAATCCATATCATGTCTTGTTACTTTACACTTGGAACAGCAAAGAACCATTTACTTCCGACCTCTAAGACATTCAAAAAACCATTTAAGACATTTTATGAGATCTAAATAAAAAATTTTAATGACTCAGTAAATGATAGCTATGAGAAAATTGATTAAATCCACTACCTTTTAAATATGGCCTGACACTGATGATTTTTACTGTGATAAACTTTTAGATAAACTTTTACTGTGATAAACATTTAGTCACCTTTTTAAAGAATTCTTCACAGGTCTCTTTCACAAAGGTTATTGTGAAAGAATACTTCAGGCCTTACTTCTCCTTGAAACATAGTACACACCCTAGCGTCACCTGGACACTAAATTATTTTCCATCTAGAGGACCTCAGCAAGATGAAGAGGTTAAAAAAATCACAGCAAGGGTTTAGCTCTAGGGAGAACAGAGGCAGTATAATTCAGAGCTGTATCTGGGGAGAATATCCTTCACAGGTATGAAAGTGGGGAGCCCAGCTGTGGGCCAGGCCATTGGGAAGGAGCCTGTAAACCACTGAAGCAAGTTACCCCATTTTAGTCATCAGGCACTCGACTTAGTTGTCTCTGTAATGGCTTAGCCAGCGAGCTCCTTAACCGTTTTATTGTGTCTGAACGACTGATGTGGTTGCTAGGAAACCCTGCTTGTTCAGCCATCATTGCAACCTACACTGGCAAGATCCTGTTCATTTGGCAATTCAACAATGCTGCTAAGGAGTCAAAATCTAGAGTTATCCAGATGATCCCTGCTTTTAGGTGTCACTCTTCATGCTACCTCATAAGCAGGTAGGTCAGCATCGCCAGCGCATTTGATAAATAAGGACAGGAAGGCAGAGGGAAGCCAGGGTCCATTGCCGAGAGGGAGGCAGGCTAGTAGAAGAGTTATGAGCACTGGCTCTGCAGTCTCACTCCCTGGACTTGAATCTTGGCTCTGGCACTGCCCGGCTGTTTGAGTTTGGGTGATGCATTTAACCCTTTCAATGCCTCAGTTTCTCCATGTAAAAGAGAGGGGATGAGAATCCCTACATCATAGGGTTGTTGTGAGAATTAGGTATTCCAGGAGTGGTTATAAGCATTTTATATGTGTCTACTCATTTATCCTTTATTAACTTCTGGGAGGTAGACACTATTCCCCCCCATTTTACTGATGGGAACACTGAGGCACAGAGGAGTTAGGTTACTTGCCCAAACTCTCCAATGTCAAAGCCAGGATTCAGACTTGGACAGTCCGACTCCAAAGCCTGAGTTCTCAACCACCATACCATACTGATATAATGCCTGTAAAGCTCTCAGAACAACAGGACACATAATAAACGCGCTTCATGAATGTTAGCTATTATTAATAGCGGTTATTTAGAGGAGGCAGTCTGCAGCGTAGGACCCTGAGACTGCCTGCAAAATATTTGTTTACTGTTTGATTAGCCAATCTGGGGGAGTAGGCATCGAAAACGTATACCAACTCCAGTTGCAACGGGTGGCGTTTTCCTCAAGAGGACAGTTGCCTCTCGCTGACTCCTGCACCTTCCCCTCAGAGTGTATCATGTGCTTCTTTCAGGGCCAACTCAGTCACCTGGAACCCTCACAAGATGATGGGCGTGCTGTTGCAGTGCTCTGCCATTCTTGTCAAGGAAAAGGTCTGTACCTCCTCCAAAGATGAGCTGGCAGCCTGAATGTCCTTTACAAGGCACAAGAGGAGAAAAGCGTGTTTTCGTTCTGTTTTGGTTTTGGTTTCCTGTCCTTGACAAACATGCAAGATTGACAGCCCCATTGAAACTACCATTGCAGTTCTTTCCTGCCCTTGTCTCTGAGCCTACAGCCAGCTCGTGCCTCCTCTTGGCTCTTGCCCTCGCCTGTCCTCCCTACTGTTCGGCGCTCAGGGCCCTGTCAGTGACAGAAACTGTAAGGACGTTATTTCGTTGCTCATTCCTTCATGTTTGTACAAGCAAAAGTGAGCACTATTGGGTGAGCCACCAACTCTCACCTCAGTGAATACAAAAAGAGCTCCCTAAACATACTACAAGTTCTTAGCATGAGTGTGTGGTCCCAAGAGCTGAAGCAAATTAGGCAGAACAACAACTGCAAATGTCAACTTAGGACAATAAGGAATGATGACTAAAAAGCTTCTGTAAATAAGTTAGTTCTTTAAGTGTCTAATAATAGGACCCTGCTTTCAAAAGCATTGTTGCTCCAATAAAATGTATGTACACTGAGGCATTCCAAAAATCTGTCTCTAGCTTGTAGGAGCCAGAGCCTGCCCAAGCTCTTTACTACTTTCCTAATAGAACGTCTGTTAACATTATAGGAGATCCTGGAAAAGTCTAGAAGACTTGGGGAGGGGGGCACTTTGGGGGAGGAAAATTTTTCGTAGCATGAGACTGTTCCACCCGCTGCAGGGAGTTTATATCCCCAACCCTTGTCCACTGAATGCCATAGAACTTCCCAGTCTTGGAAACAACCCGAAACACCCCAAATGCCCCCTAGAGGGGACGGTGGGTCCCTTCTTGTAAGCATATGAGACTAAAAAATCATTTTCTAGTCAGAGTGACAGAGACAAAGGGGCAGAAGTTTTTCCAAGGGTGGTTTTCGAGAAAGATATCAGAACAAATGCAAGGTCTTATAAAGACATTAGAAGAAAGGTTGCATGTGATCCCAAGTCCCTCCTTCCCACCAGCCCTGTTTCAAAGCCATTCACATCTCTGACCCGACGAATACAGATGCAAGCTTGTCTTGATTTTCATGATAGGGTATACTCCAAGGATGCAACCAGATGTGTGCCGGATACCTTTTCCAGCCGGACAAGCAGTATGATGTCTCCTATGACACTGGGGACAAAGCAATCCAGTGTGGCCGCCACGTGGACATTTTCAAGTTCTGGCTGATGTGGAAAGCAAAGGTACAAAGGAGAGAAGTCAGGACACAGAGCAGAAGTGCAATTCGCACAGGCTGGCTGGCAAAGGAGAGCCAAAGATATATCACAGATAATTTAATATGTGTGTCATCAGTATCTAGATAATGGAGTTAACTGTATTCTCTTTGTTTGCAAATGAGATCACTTTATCCCTTATGTCAGAATCTCCCTCCTTCCATTCAGTCTCCTCAATTTGAATTAACATGGAGTTTTCTTGTAACTTTCTCTTGTAACAACTAAAAATTTTGCCAAGATAAAGACTTTCTCCATAATCCTTAGAGATGCTGAAATTATTTAGTGCAGATGTAGAGAAAGGGAGATAAAATTACTGCATTATTCTATGCAGAACCCTGAATTTCTTTATGAGGCTTCAAATCATGGGAAATACGTGACAGTTTTTAGTTCTATTAAATAATGACTTTCTCATTATTTGTACTTTATATGCTATTCTGGAAAAGTGCATACTTTATTCTGAGAAATCCTACTGCTAGATTAAGGCATGCTGCATCTGCGTTCATCAACCTTTCGGATTGCATTTCTGTGTCTAAAAAAAAAAAAAAAAAGCAAACTATTGGAATCTCCCCCTAAATATGGGTGAGGGAGAGGATTGCCATTTTGACTGTTTGTTTCAAAAGTATGCAATCAACTAAGGCAATTTTGATTTCACAGCTTTATATTGCAACCATTGTTTTTATTTACCTACTGTAGAGTAATTTTAATAATTTCCACATTTAAGATTGTATCTACTAATACCAAAACAACAAAGTTTTCCAGCAAAACATCTAATCAAATGTTTTTTCTGTAGGAAGGATTTGATGGATTATTAGTTTTTTTCCTCATTAAGTCATTTTGTCTTAATATAGAAATAGTCTGATTTCTACCACAAAGTCGTCATAGGTATTTTAGGCATATAAATAGCCATGCATTGCAACAAGAGAACGAGCCCTATCATTTAGAAAGTTAGAAGGCCATGTGGCCTATATCAGTAATTTATTTCTTCATTTTTGCCTAACAATAACCTCTTGAACCATCTGCCAGGAGTTTGGCTCATGGTGAATTGGTTGCTGAGGTGGGACCCCAGTGCGGGCTTCTTTCTCAAGTGGAAAGTGGACTGGCCAAGGGAGGCCTGGGTGGCTCAACTGGTTGAGCATCTGCTTTCGGCTCAGGTCGTGATCCCAGGGTCCTGGGATCGAGCCCCACATCAGGCTCCCTGCTCGGCAGGGTGTCTGCTTCTCCCTCTGCCTGCCGCTCCCCCTGCTTGTACACCTGTGCTCTCTTCTCGCTCTGTGTCTGACAAATAAATAAATAAAATCTTTCAAAAGGAAAAAAAAATAAGAAAGTGGACTGGCCAAGGTATCACACTCAGCAGTAACTACTTGGGGAGGCTCATGCTTTGCCTGTGTTGGATTCTGCCCAGGCCCATTGACAATCTACAAGCCAGCCTTGCACATCTGCTCACCATGTTGACACCGACCCACTCAACAACCCCCATGCCACTGTTACTAATCAGCCATGCTGGCTTTTGAAACTCATGCTCAGCCAGTTTGTCAATAGCTAGAGCCACTACTGCAATCTCAGTGCGTGTACTAAAACCAATGGCTTCCCCACCTGCCTGCCTGCCTGGCACTGAAAAGAGATGATACTGTGTTATGTGCAAGGTAGCCTGCCAGGGAGTATGGGGACGTGCTTGGCTAGGACCTACGGCTGGGAAGGTGGGTTCTAGAGTAGTATTTCACCAACTCTGTGGTGAAGAACCAATTGTTGTTGTTGCTGTTTCACCTATCGTGGACCAATACAATAAATGATGATGAATTGCTAGAAAAATTAAATAAAAAACTATATAAGGCTTAAACATCAATTTTTAAAACTAGAGTCAGTAGACATAAAATTACTCTGTCAAAATGCTATTAAAATTTCTTACTGCTTAATCTCATTTCTGTTCTCGTATTTGCATGCGCCAGTTACAGTTTGTGGACAGCTACACTTTGAGTACGCTGTTCTAAAGCAAACTAACAATAGGCTTCAGGCCCAGGCTGTGAGTGACTAGAAGGAAGCTAAAAGTCCTATTGAGACTAACTGCCCAGAGACTAGAGTACCTTCCAAAGAGAGTAGATGTGCTTCCTTTTATTGTTTGCAGTGCTGTGAAGAAACTGTACTCATTTAATTAGGTAGTTCTTCCTAACCATCTCCAAGAATACTCATATGTGTAATTCCAATAGACAAGGTCAGCATAACTTTCTCAAATGCTCATTGCAGGAAAATGCAACCCATCACCAACCAACATGACTTTTCTTTTTCTAAACTAGGGCACAGTGGGATTTGAAAATCAGATCAACAAATGCTTGGAACTGGCTGAATACCTCTATGCCAAGATTAAAAACAGAGAAGAATTTGAGATGGTTTTTGATGGGGAGGTAAGTTGTCGTCATGGACTAGATACACAGCATTTCCAGAAAATCTAATGAGGGATGCTCCTGAAGCCATATTTTCCCACATTGCCAGAAGCTGCTTCTGAATTTTTGTTTTTAGGTACTCTTCATTTATTTCCCTCTGTGTCTATGAACTTCTCTTTTGATAGCGTTAGGATGACTTTTGCCCTTTGCCTTTTCTAAAATGGTACAGCTTTTGACCAGCCCTTTGCAGAGAAGAGCTCTTTACTTGGCATGTTTGAATCCTTTATCTCTCCCACGTATGTCTTATTATTTTGTTGAACCTCCATGATAAAGTATTTCTCAGTTCCATGAAGTTTATAGGATGGATATAACGTTGTCTCCCAAGACTGGTTCTAAAATGAAGTTCTACTTTACATAGATTCATTATGAAGAGAGCAAGATAAAATTGTTTCTGCTCTGGGGTACCCGGGTGGCTTTGTTGGTTAAGCATCCTACTCTTGATTTCAGCTCAGCTCATGATCTCAGGGTTGTGAGTGTAAGCCCTGCACTGGGCTCACGCGCTGGGCGTGGAGGCTGCTTAAGATTCTCTCTCCCTCTCCCTCTGCCCTTCCCCTCCTCCACACCCCCTCTCTCTTAAAAATTTTTTTTGTTTGTTTCTGCCCTGAGTTCATATCCACATTGCCCACAGTAAGGTACTTGTCATATTAGTATTGACTGAATGCTTACTGTGTGCTAGATCCCATGTCATGAACTGGGTTATATAGTAGTAACCAAAACAGACACTGTCTCTGACTTAATGGAGTTCACAGTTGGATAAAGAAAGTTAGAATGGGAGCCAGTATACACCAGTATAACAACACCTACATTCAACTTAGTCTATTTAACAGGCAATCTAAACTATTAGGAACGTGCTGGGGAGTCACCCAATGAGGAAGAAAAAGCCCTGAGCAGTTCAACTCAATGACACAGTGCTCATGCATTTCACCTGGGGGACCGCACTTGGAGTATTTACACTATTTTGAATATTCTAGCAGTTTAGAGACAAATGTGATATCTCAAGCCAGGTAGAGGCAGGCAGAGTGATAAACAGCAGTGTGGAAGGAAATTCAAAAATTATGGCAAGAATACAGAAGAACTGGGAAAGGAGAGGAGGTTTTGGAGCAGAGACACTAAAGAGTTCTAGGCACCTCAGTGAGACCTGTCTTATGGTTTAGACACGGTATTAATGTCCGTTATAATAATCCGGAGTCATCAAGAGAAGATTCAGTATCAATATAATTAATTCATAACATATTCAGCATTCAAATAAACTGTGCTGAGCATCTTCTATATATGAGGCACTACAAAATGGCAAGATGGATAATACTCTTTTTAAAAACTACCCAAATGTAATAATTTTTTAACACTTCAATGTTTAAAGGTAGTAACTTGGAGATCATGAATGGGGTGCCTGGGTGGCTCAGTCAGTTAGGCAGCTAACTCTTGATTTCGGTTCAGGTCATGGTCTTGTGGTTGTGAGATCAGGTCACGGTCTCAGGGTTGTGAGAGTGAGTCCTGCATCCGGCTCTGCGCTCAGCGCGGAGTCTGCTTGTCCTCCTTCCTCCCCCTCTGTCCCTATCCCCACTCCTCCACGCCCACACACACACTCTAAGATAGAGAAATAAAATCTTTAAAAAGGTGGTGGGGCGCCTGGGTGGCTCAGTTGTTGAGCGTCTGCCTTCGGCTCAGGTCGTGATCCCAGGGTCCTGGGATCGAGCCCCGCATCGGGCTCCCTGCTCCGCGGGAAGCCTGCTTCTCCCTCTCCCACTCTCCCCTGCTTGTGTTCTCTCTTTCGCTGTCTCTCTCTGTCAAAAAATAAATAAAATCTTTTTTTTTTTAAAAAGGTGGTAATCTTAGGTCATCTAGAAAATTGGTTATAGGAAGCAGCTCTCTTGCCAGATATGACTGGATAAACGAGGCATTGTTCTCCCTAGTATAGAAGTAACATTGCCTTCAAGATGGACTTGAAGACCTTTATGAAAAAAAAATTTTTTTTTTGGTCTGAGAGCCTTTCACCAAGGGCACATAGAGGTTTGGGAATAACTTTCTTTCAAGTTCTCATAATTTTCTGGTTTCTTTGTTTGTGAAAATCTCTGCAGCCTGAGCATACAAATGTCTGTTTCTGGTATATTCCACAAAGCCTCAGGGGCATTCCGGATAGCCCTGAACGACGGGAAAAACTACACAGGGTATGGAATCTCTCCTTGTCTCATCTAACCCTATGCAATTTCTCTAACTAGTCATAACATCCACACTTTACTGTGTCCTTCTAATGGAGGAAAAATAAAAAATAAAGACTTGGGGTGGTAGGGAGCCATCTTGTTATATTCTTTTCGAATCTGGATTGTCCCTTTGCTGTGATTCAGATACAGGGGGAACCTCTAAAGGACACATCTCTGTCTTAGGTTGGTGATGCTGTGTGCAGGACAGTTGAATGATATACATATTCCTAGGAACGTCCATATTAAACTCTATTAAAATGTCTTTTACTAAGTTCAAGTCCACTCTAACGCTGATTCATTCTAGTTGTTGATTTCTATATCCAGTTTATTATTTGTAGTTGTTGGTATTAGCATTGAACTTATATAATATTTCATTCATCCAACAAATATTCATCGAGCACAGTCTATGTGCCAGGCAAGATCCTGGGTTCTGGATTATTCAGAAGCCTTAATTTGTGTTGCAGCCTATAAGAGTTTTTTGTTTTTGTTTTTTATTTTATCATTGTTCTATGACTGACTTTGAAAATTCAGTCACACAGTAGTTTCTGAGGGAATTTATGATTGGGTAGTCTCAGTCATTGGATATTAACCCCTGAAGAAACTCAGATATAAAATATTTGCCTTTGTGCCGGTATAGATACAGATAGTAAAAAACAAATGGCTCTTTTTTCCAACTAAGAAATGGGTTGCATTGTTCAGAAGAGAGTGGTGTTAATGTTGGTCTTGAGTTTTGTTTTGTTTTCCATCACAAGGTGGCCCCCAAAATCAAAGCGCTGATGATGGAGTCTGGCACGACCATGGTTGGCTACCAGCCTCAGGGGGACAAGGCCAACTTTTTCCGGATGGTCATCTCGAACCCAGCCGCTACGCAGTCTGATATTGACTTCCTCATTGAGGAGATAGAAAGACTGGGCCAGGATCTGTAATTGCCCTCCACAGACCATGAGTTTATGGGAATTCCTTTTCCTTCTGGCACTCTAGAACAACCTCTGTAAATGGCTAAACCACATAGGCTATCTCATTGAGGGGAAATATAATATCTCAAAGAATACTGTTTAAACCTTACTTAAGCTTGTTATAGTTAGTAGGAAATAATGTTCTTTTTAAAAAGTTGCCCATTAGGAACACAGTATATATGTACAGTTATATATACCTCTCTCTCTATATGTGTATGTTGTATCATCATGAGTGTGGCTTGGTGATAGATCACAGCATGTCTCTCACTCCAAGAGAATTAACTTTACCTTCAGCAGTTACTGAGGGGCCAAACATGCTGCAAACCAGCTTGCCCAACAATCCCAGGAAAGATGTTTTTCAAGATGTTGTGTCATAGGGACCAAGGGACATAGTGTTGGCAAGAGTTGACCTCGTTGTCAATGTTTCTCCTACCTGAAGTGATGACGGATGAAACAAAGTACCACTAGATGACAAGAGTTACACCCTCTCCATTAGTATCCTGTAAGGGGAAAATTGTAGCAGAGTCATTGTTACAGGTGTGCTGTTGTTGTATTTTGGGGGACTAATTTGTGTAGACTGTGTATATTTCTGTTGTCTGACCTTTGTGGGGTAGGGGAAGAACACATGTAATGATTTCAATGACTGTTTAAATTGTAGGTAAATGACGACTGTTTAAATTGTAGGTAAATGAAATAATTGCTTATTTATATTCAGAGATTTACCATGCTAAAGAGGCGTCTTGTATTTTCTTCCCATTTGTAATGTATCTTATTTATATATTAATGCAGTAAGTTCAGGAAACTGTTTATGGTATTTTCGTGCATTTGTGAGCCAAAGAAAAAAGATTAAAATTAGTGAGACTTGTATTTATATTAGAGTGCCCTTAAAATAATGATCAAAGCATAAGTTTACTGTCTGTAAGAGAATTCTGATACTGTACATAGAATCATCTGTATGGAAATCCCATGACTTAAATAGCATCTGCTCTTCTATTACCCTCTCTGTCTGGCTATATGTCTGGTGTTCTCAATGCTTTTCTAGTAACTGTTGGATAATAACTAGATCTCCTGTAATTTTGTAGTAGTTCATGACCAATCTCTGTGACTCGCTTAGCTCAAACCTAAGGCAACGTTTCCGAAGACCTTCTGAAGAGCTCCCATAAATTGACCAGGCTCATAACTGTTTTTGAGGAAAGGAAATTCACACTGTGCGTTTTAGAGTATGCAAGAAGAATATAAATAAATAAAAATATTCTCCATGGAGAATCTGAACAAAATTTTCTTCTAGTTTGTGTTTCATACACAGAGCTTTCCAGTGATGGTTACCGATCAGGGCCCAGTCCAGCCCTTTTCCACCAGCTGCCTTTAGGTGATGGTCACTACCCTTCTTAAGCTGGGACTCAACGCACTGTCATAGGTGCCCAAACCCGATCTGTAAAATCATTCTGATTGCAATTAAATAAAATTTGCCATTCAAGCCCAGAGAAAGGAAAGCCATCCCTGTTTCTCATTTTCCTACTTGCATCTTGGAGTTCCATTCATGCAGCCATTCAAAACCTGTTTTCTTCCTCTGTCACAGGCACTGTTCTAGGCACCGGGATTACAGTGATGTGCGTGGCGGACAAATTTTCCTTCTAATGGGGATCTTACAGCATTTGGCATCTGTGGTATCTGACTGCCTCTACGATCATGGAATCATGCCTTGATGCTGCTCATGCTTGTACAGTGGGCCCGATTCACTTTTTCAGGAAATATGCCTTGGTGCTGGATCATCAGGAAATAGGTCCCGCTTTCTACATTCTGTTAAGCTATAATAATACTATTTCTCTCATTTGGAATACAAGGAGCTCTCGATTCAGCATGTGGAGGGATTGGATAAGAGTCCTTTGTAGTTAGCATACTGACTGCACGATTAACTGTTGAAGTAAGACCAGGTTCCCCAGGGAGATGATCATAAAGTCGCTTTATTCTTTCTGCCACTGTTCCTTCCAATCCCCTCTGTGGTATGATTCTTTCCCCATGCCCCTGTTTGAATTCAGGTCAATCCCATAGCTTTTCTGGCCTCTCAGTTACAAGAACAGTTTCATTTTAGCAAATATCCAGCTCAGTGTAACAAGGGAAGACTTCAAGTTTTTATACAACAGAGAGTTTCTCCCCTCCCTTGGTCCAGCACTGTTTTAGGCTGCCATCCTATAGTGGTAGGGGGAGACAGGCTGGTGGTGGGACAAGGTCAGCTTCTTTTTTTTTTTTTTTTACTCTTTTAGCTCATCTCTGCTCCCTAGCTACTGTATTTCCCCTAGGGGCAGAAGGGTTAGAGTAAAAAAAGCACAATTTTAGGTAGCTGATAAATTCTCATCTGGCATCAGGGCCTCTGGTCCATGAGATTTTTTTTTCTCATGGGACCATTTGGGCGTGGGGGGGGGGGTGGGGATTTTTCTTTTATTAAGGTAAAATCTAAAATACAATAAAATTCATTCTTTATAGTATACTGTGTATAGTATTCTGTGAGTTCTAATGAACCCATTCAGTTCTGTAACCACCACCACAATCAAGATCTAGAACAGTGCATCGCACCAATAAATGTCCCCTGTCCCCTTATATGCAGCATCTCTCCCAGTCTCTAATTCCTGGCAACTTCTGCTTTGTTTTCTGTTCCTAGAGTTTTGCCTTTCCCATCGTGTAAATGGAATCATATAACATGCAGCCTTTTGAGTCTGGTTTGTTTCACTTAACACAATGCATTTGAAATTCATCCTTGCTGTTGTCTGCATCAGTTGTTAGTTCCTTTCATGACTGCGTAGTGTTTCATTTGTATGGATGTACCAGTGTGTTTATCCATTTCCTCAGAGGGAAATGTGGGTTGTTTGTACTTTGGAGCAATTAAAATTAAGTCGCTATAAATGTTGTTGTGCAGACTTGTGTGAACATAGGTTTTCATTTAACCTGGGTAAATAGCTAGGTATAGAATTGCTAGATCATACGGTATAGAGTGTGTTTAACTTTACAAGAAACTGCTATACTGTTTTCCAAGGTGGCTGTACCATTTTGCAGTCTCACCAGCAATGTACAAATTTTCCAATTTCTCTGTATTCTCACTGATGGTTGGTATTACCAATTTTTTAAAAATTTTAGCCTTTCTTTTTCTTAGTTATAGTTTTATTGAGATATAATTTACATGACCATATAATTCACCCATTTAAAGTGTACAACTCCCTGGTTTGTAGTATATTCACAGAGATGTATATCCATTACCACAATCAGTTTTGGGACACTTTCATCATCCTAAAAAGAAACCTTATACCTATTAGCAGTCTCTCTTCATTCCCACACAAACGCTCCCTCTAGCCCCTGGAAACCACTCATTTACTTTCTGTCTACAGATCTGCTTTTTCTAGACACTTCATATAAATGAAATCACACCATCTGTGGTCTTTTGTGACTGGCTTCTATAACTGAGCATGTTTTCAAGGTTCATCCATGCTGTAGCATTTATCAACACCTCATTTCCATTATTGCTGAATAATATTCCACTTGGAGATACACTACATTTTATTTACCCATTCATCAGTTAATGGACATTGGGGTTGTTTCCATTTTGGGGTTATTGTCAATAATACTACTATGAACCTTGGTGTACAAGTGTGTACAAGTTTTTATATGGACATATGTTTTCATTCTAATAGTCATCTTGCTGTTTTTTTTTTTTAAGATTTATTTATTTGACAGAGAGAGAGAGAGACAGCAAGAGAAGGAACACAAGCAGGGGGAGTGGGAGAGGGAGAAGCAAGCTTCCCACGGAGCAGGGAGCCTGATGCAGGGCTCCATCCCAGGACCCTGGGATCACGACCTGAGCCAAGGCAGACGCCCAACGACTGAGCCGCCCAGGCGCCCCACCTTGCTGTGGTTTTGCTTTCTCATGAAGCAGTTTTGATGCAGCCCATTGAGGTCCTCCCACCTCACTGCACATGAGGAGTCAGCGTCTCCCCTCCTGTGGCTACTTAGGACTCAGACCCTCAGCTCTGGGCCCCTTGGCAAGCTACCCTGTCCAAACCTTTTGTTGGGAGCCCTTCTCCTCAGGCAGTACTCTTGGGTGGAGTCCCTTTTATTTAAAATCATTACATGGAATATATAAGGAGCTTTAAACAAACAAACAAACAGGCATGTAAAGGATAAAGAATGACAACATGATACTCGAGTACCCACTACTCAGCCAAAGAAATAGAACGTTATCTATCTTAGAGCTGTCTCACCCATCGTGAACCCTTCCTAACTGGATGCTTCCCCTTTCCCAAGAAATAATCCACTGTTCTGAATTTTGTGTTAATCACTCTCTTGTTTTTCTGTATAGTTTTACCACGTATATATGAATCATTATTGTTTAGTTTTAGTCACACTTTATAGAAATACAATATTATACAGAATATATGTACTTCTCTGATTTGTCTTTCTATTCAACCTTACGGTTTTGTGGGACCAGAGCTAACCTATAGAGGGTCTTTGTGCAGTTAAAAAAACTAAAGAGACACCCTTCCGTTCAGGGACAGGCATTCCTGTGCCAGTGTGTACAGCTTGGCACATGGAGCATAGAATAGACTACAGTGCCTACTGAACCCATTGCCACAGCCTGCAATCGCAGCCTTATGTGGTGGCCTCATTTTTTTTTTTTTTTTTTTTTTGGTCTCATGTTTTTGAGATTTACCTTTGATGATGGTTCCAGCCAGGATTCATTCATTTTTTACAGCTATTCCATTGCATGAACATACTTCAGTTGGTTTATCCATTTATAGGGGGTGGATATGTTAATTTTTTTCCAGTTTCCTGTAAGGCCAGTGTTGCTATGAGCATTCTTGTACTTGCTGGCTGGTGCACGTGTAAAAAAAATATTTGTCTAAGGTTTATATCTAGAAGTGAAATCGCTGGGTCACGTTGTTGAACTTCACTGAGTAAAGCAGAGCGGTCATACCAAGTTGCACATTAACTAGCAGCACGTTTTTCCATGACCTCACCATCACTTGGCTTAATAATTTTGCCAGTCTAGTGAGTATGAAATAACATCTCATTGTGGTTTTAATTTGTCTTAGCCTGATTAAAAATGAGGTATCTTTTCATATTTTTATGAATCATTTGTGTTCTCTCTTCTATGAAATGCCTAAATCATGCTCTTTGTCCAACTTTCAGTTGAGTTGTTTGTCTTTTTCTTATGATATTTAGAAGTTCTTTATACATTCCAAGTACTAATTCTTTTTGATTATACGTTTGGCAAATATCTTCTCCTAATTTGGAGGTTAAATTTTCATCTGATTAATGGTCTTTTTTGAAAACATAAGTTCTTAAATTTAATGTAGTGGAATTCATCAGTTATTTATCTTTACATTTTCTGCTTTTTTGTGTGTCTTAAGAAATTCTTCCCGACCTTAAAGTCATAAAGATATTTTCATATATATATTGGCTTCTAAGTTTTATGGTTTTATTCCTTTCACATTTAAGTCTCTATTTGTCTTAAATTGATTTTTTTTTTGTATTTGGTTCTTCTTCAAGAGTGAGAGCTATTATTAGCCCTTACTCTTCCATATAAATTTCCATATAATTTTAGAATCAATTCATCAACTTCCACAAAAAAATCCTATTCGAATTTTATTGAATCTGTGGATCAGTTTGAAGAGCATCAGCATATTTTCAATATTGAATATAGTAATCATAATCATAGTACATATCTCCACTTAACTAGGTCATCTTCAATGTCTTTCAATAAGGTTTTACAATAGATATGCACAATTTTTGATAGATCTATTCCTAGGTGTCCTATATTGTTGTTATTTTAAATGGCCTTTTTTATTGAAGTATAATTAACAATTAATTATAACAATACAATATACAATATTATATTAGCTTATATTAGCTTCAGGTGTACTATATATGATTCAATAATTCTATATGTTACTCAGTCCTCACCATGATAAGTGTATTCTTAATCCTCTTGATCTATTTCACCCCAAAATGGCATCTTTTAGAAATTAAATTTTCCAGGGGCACCTGGGTAGCTCAGTTGGGCATCCAACTCTTGATTTCAGCTCACATAATGATCTCAGGGTTGTGAGACTGAGCCCCATGTCGGGCTCCATGCTCAGCACAGAGTCTGCTTTAGATTCTCTCTCTACCTCATCTACTCTCTCTCCTGCTCACGCATGCTCTCTTTCTCTCTAAAATAAATAAATAAATCTTTTTTAAAATATATTTTCTAACTGTTGCTGAGGTATGCAAATGTAATTGTCTTTAGGGTAATGATTCTGTATCCAGAAAGTTTGCTAAAACTCAAAAAATTTTGGTTCTTTAGTGTTTCCCAAATAGAGAAATACACCATCTACAGATAATGACAGCTTTATTTATTCATTTTTGATTCTGATACCTTCCCCCACCCCTTTCCCTTGATATGCTGCACTGGTCAAGATATGCAGTACAATGCAGAAAAGAAGTGTTGGTAGCAGGCACCCTGGCCTTAGTCCTGATATTAGAGGGAATGCTTTCACCAGTAACCATTCAGTTTTATGTTTCCTTTAGGTTTTTTCATAGATGCCCTTTATTGGGATAAAGAAATTTCTTTTTACTCCTAGTTTGCTAAGTTTCTGCAATAAATAAATATTTAATTAATATAGTATTACTCATAAACAATTTGTTTTCCATGTCTTTTTTTTAACTAAATGAGTTGACAATTTTATTTTCATATTTCACAAATTTTTTTTTTTTTTTTGGTCCCACTACCAAAGTGGGCACCATCATGGTATGGGTGGGAGGTCTCATCATTGGCATGTGACCTCCCATAGGCGGCCTCATTCCAGGAGCAGGTCCCACTGGCATCATCCCAGAAGGAGGAAGACCCATCATTGGCATCATGGGAGGCCCCCCTATGGGGTTCTGGCATCCTACCAGGGAGGGGAGGACCCGGGAGACTGGGGGGAGGTGGGATCATTGCCCCTGCAGGAGGAGGAGCAGCGAATGGAATAGAAGGTATCTTTCCTTGTTGAAATGCAGCAGTTGTTTTGTTGATCAGGCTCTGAGCCTGCTCTTCCATCCATTTCTGATAGTAGTCTTTCACATTCTCTTTCTGTTTCCTACCATTGCAGTGTGTCTTCCTCACAGATGGAGAGTCATGGGTGAGGAATGTGTCACAGCAGTCACATTAAAACTTAGACATGTTGCTCTGCAGGCCGTCGTCCACTCTGTCCTGCACCACCTGGAAATGACCTCCCTGTCTTTTTGAGTCCGTTTTTGCGAGTTACATTCTCTAGGAATTTTTACATATTTTTAAGTTTTCAGATTTATTGGCATAAAGGTGTCCATAATAACCTCTTCTTTTTTTTTACTGTTATGTTAATCACCATACATTACATCATTAGTTTTTGTTGCAGTGTTCCATGATTCATTGTTTGCGTATAACACCCAGTGCTCCATTCAGTACATGCCCTCTTTAATACCCATCACCAGGTTAACCCATCCCCCCACCCCCTCCCCTCTAGAACCCTCAGTTTGTTTCTCAGAATCCATAGTCTCTCATGGTTCATCTCCCCCTCTGATTCCCCCCCCTTCATTTTTCCCTTCCTGCTATCTTCTTTTTTCAATCTGTTGCATCCATAGTTACAGTCTTCACTTTTTTCCTTATAATGGTAATTGTGTCTGCTTTCTTTTTTTAAGATTTTATTTATAAGTAATCTCCACACCCAGCATGAGGCTTGAACTCAGAACCCCGAGATCAAGAGTCACATGCTTTTCCAACTGAGCCAGCCAGGCACCCCTGCTTTCCTTCTTTATTGATTAATCTCAGCAGAGGCTTGTCAGTTTCATTAAACTGTTCAGAGAATGTCTTGGTAAATGCTCTCTATTGTATGATTGCTTTTACCTCATTAATTTCTGCTTCTGTGTTTATGATTTCCATTCTCCCTTTTTTTAAGTCTTATCTGCTGTAATGTTTTCTAACTTCTCAAGCTTTATGCTTAGGTCCTTAATTCTGAGCATTTCTTCTTTTCTAATGGAAGTATCTAAGGATAGATATTTCCCTCAGGCATCTATCCCTTTAGCTATATACCACAAGTTTTGACACACAATTATTTTGTTGTCACTCAGTTCTAAATGTGATGGATTTGTCAATTTTCCCTTGTAGTTTAATTTTTGCTCTGTTATTGGGTATAAACAAATTTGTAATTGTCATATTTTTCTGATGATTCATAACTTTTATCATTATATGCTGACCCACTCTTTTGCCTTCTTTTCTATTTTGTCTGATATTAATACAGCTATACCACATTTCTTTAGTCTTTGCCTAATATAAGCTTTTTCCTCTTTGGATTATATTTATGTATCCTTATGTTTTAGGTGTGTCTCATATAGCTAAATTTTATTGTCTTTTCCATCTTTGTCATTTAACTGAAGGATTTCATGTATTGTGATTACTGTTATATTTGGATTAATTTTACTATGTTATTTTGTGCTATTTGTCCTATCCTTTTATGTTTTTCCCCTTTCTTGTAAAAGATTTTAATTAATTGAGGTTTGTCTTTTGTTTCTGTTGTTCTTCTCTTTTAACTTATGAGAATATAACTGCTCATAAGTTACAGTCTGAATGTCTGTTTTTCATTGCTTACCCTAAATATATTAGCATGAATACTTTACCATTTTATTACTTTACAATTTCAAAATTAATAATTTTACTTTCCTCAAAAATCATATAGGAACCTTAGATCACTTTGACTCTGATCATCGTCCTCCCAATATACATGCCGTTGTTATCCAGTATCTTAGGTCTCTCTTTTTTAACCGTATGATCTGTTTATTATTAATAGTTTTATTCAATTGATTTTTGCTTAGTTATACCCACATATTTACCACTCTATTTATGCATGATATGTTCTTACATCTCAGACCTTCCATTTGGGTAATTTTCTTTTTCCTTGATCTGCATGCATTTGAACTTTTCTTTGCTGAAGCTAATAGCCCCTCTCTGAGAATGAGCTCTCTAACTTTAATTCCTGGGCATCATTTGTGAGGCTGGTTTGAAAGCACAATGATCCAGGTGATTTGCTGCCTTGAGGCTGGAAAGGGTAACTATTAGATAAGATGACTTTTGTTAAACAGGAAATGTTTCAGTCACATCAAGGGGCCCTGCTCCTAGGCATTATGGGGATTCTGTTATCTCTTACAGATAAAGGAAACCAGATACATGCATCAAATTTACCTGCAAGAATCTTAAAATCCTTTAATCTGACCAAATGATGTAAAGCAATTTAATAAAAGGGATCTTACTATATTTGGGGCTGAAGACTGGAATTTTTTATAATACAAGGTTGCTTTAATATTCTAATAAAACCACTTCCAAAACTTCTTCTCCTGATTCCCTCAGCCTCCATAATAAACGTCTGTGTTTTATGCCTGCCTGGCATCTAGTCTTCCTTTTTCTGATCACATTACGCTAATTTTCCTTTAACAGAATAGCCCCGTGTAATTTGAAGGGATGAGCCCACTCCCTGAGTCTAGAGATCACCTGACTCAAGTGTGGCAAATCAGGACATTCCATCCCCTGGACCACAGGGATGGGCACTTGACCCTAGACAGGCTGAGGAGATTCCTGAAGTGAGGTCATAAAGCCAGAGACAATGAGGACTCCATGAGTAAAGCCGCATGTGAGAAGCCTAAGCAATCCTGGCCTTGACATAACGGATGGAACAGGGGCCCCACCTTGGAAGCCTACACTATGTTCACCCTAAGATTCTTTAATAAGGGCTCAGCTTGTCCAAAGGGCTATGTTAGTTTCCTATTGCTGCTGTAACTACCACGAATTTAGTGGCTTAAGACAACAGAAATTTATGTTCTTAGAGTCCTGGAGATAGAGCTGAATTCCTTCTGGAAGCTCTAGGAGAGACTCTCTTTCCTTGACTTTTCCAGTTGCCAGAGGCTGTCTGAACTCCTTGGCTCCTAGCCCTACTTGGCGTCCTCACCTTTGACAGCCCTGTCCCCTTCTTTCTGTCATAAGGACCCTTGTGATTACGTTGGGCTTACTTAAATAACCAGCATAAGCTCCCCATCCCAAGATCCATAATCTGATCACATCTGCAAACTCCCTCTTATCATGTAAGGTCACATATTCATCAGTTCGGGGATAAGGCACGAGAACACCTTGGGGGGGTGGCAATGGGTAGGATCCACCATGAGTTAAATTCGCACCGGGGGCCAAGGTACCTCCTGACAAAAACTTCATCGGAGGAAGAGAGACAGTTAATGGTCTAAGGACAATGATTTGGTACGAATCCATTAAGTTCAGCAGGAAATGTCTGGTTGAGATTTTAATTTTTGAAGAGGCAGCCCTCGGATTATTCCTAAGTACTAGTGTCAAAAATCTGAAGGAGAGGCGGTAAGGAAAGTTGTTTCACTACAAACTGTGAGACACACAGAACACAAGCTGGTATTGCTTTGTAGCCACATAAGAGTGGAATCCACATGGGAATTTTTTGGGGAAATGGCCATGCCTTATGTCTAGATCTCAATTATCGGATTAAGTTTGGCTTGAAAAAAGACTCAAATGATGATGGCTTCCAAGTGGTTAACTTTCAAGTGTATTTTTTTTTTTTCCCAGCCATAAATACATTTCAAGGACTCAAGGGAAGAGAGAAGGGTGAAAAGGACAAAGCTAGCCTGCTGCCAGGGCTGCGGATGCTTCTGCTCAAAGGCCAGGACAACTTGGCCATCAGGGTGCTCCTCGCGTCACTCCAGCTGGAGCGAATGGAGGAACAACAGGCAGACCAAATGGCAGGAGGATGTGGCTTGGTGAGCTGTTCCAGACTTTGCCTGTGCTCCTGGTCCTCAAAGCGTGTGTGTATGAGGGAATGAGGGCATGAGGGATGGTTTTGTACTCTGGAGTAGGCTTCTGAGTGAGGCTTTTCTGTTTGTCCCCAAATTGGTGCTTAGATCCAATTAGAGAGTCAAAAAGCAGTAAGACCACATTCTAAAGAGAACTGACCACCATTAAGTCGCTGGCCCAGCTCACAGCTTACTGCGAGGCGCTAGAACTGGCCTTTCCAACACTAGTCGTAGCCTCGAAGCAGACTTCCAACCCCACCTCCTCCCCGGAGAGGACAGAAGCCCTTGGTCAGGACTGTGAGCCGGGGCCCAACACCCCAGAGCCGCTGGAGCCTGGCAGTCAAAGGGGAGGAGGCGTCCCAGAGCAGCTAGAGCCCCCTCCACTAGAGGAGCGCCCCAGTTCACGGCCCGCCCCTCCCGCCTCAGGTCCCTGGAGGCACAGCTACTGGCGAGATGGAGAAACGGACTGGAGAGCTGGACCTGGGCAGCTCGGGGCGTGCGTCCCAAGCCTGGGAGGTGAGGGAATCCGGGCATGAGTGTGAGGGCACCAGGTTTCCCTGACCACCCCAGGCCTGGCCTCGGGGGCTGGGGACACAGGAGGGCCAATGTTGTGCAGTCACCTGAAGGGCGCCCGCAGCAAGGCCTCATGGAAGGTTCTGGAAGCCGCCACAGAGTGTGCGCGGATGGCAGGACGGCGCTATTGCACGTAGTGCGGGCCAAACCTGGCGTCAGGACACACGCGTCCCGGCGGCGTCTCGCTCTCGGGAGCAACTCTGGATGTCGGTGTGAGTGTGTGGTGTGTAGGGAAGGTGGGGAGGTTGCTGAGGTCGTGACGCCTGCTGCGGATTAAATAAGGGTTTTAAAACGGACCTTGCGTCTCAGTGGTGAACCCTAGTTGAAAATACACGACCTTGTAAAATAAATTCTCTGAGAAAAAATATGCCAACTTGTAAACAATGGTTATTTTTAGATGACATTTAAAAGTGACCTTTTTAGTGCTTAAAAAATAAATAAATAGGGGCGCCTGAGTGGCTCAGTCTTTAAGCGTCTGCCTTCAGTTCAGGTCATGATCCCAGGGTCCTGGGATTGAGCCCAGCACCATCGGGCGCCCTGCTCAGCGGGAAGCCTGCTTCTCCCTCTCACATTCCCCAGCTTCTGTTCCCTCTCTAGCTGTCTCTCTGTCAAATAAGTAAATAAAATCTTTAAACAAATAAATCAAGCAAGCAAGCAAGCAAGCAAGCTGGACTGTTACGGAATGTAAGCTGCCCCTAAAGGGTTCACTGCATAGTGAGAAAAAGAGGTTCAACAATTGAGACCAGAGACTGGAAGACAAAACAGTTTAATGTTTTACTCCACAGAATTAGGATTGTTCAAAAATGCTTACAATGAATTTATAGTAATAACAGATTAGGCACCAAAGATCTTATGTTCTGCTAATAGGAGGCAAGCTGCTCTACCCTTTCCTAGAAGAGAGAAACCACCTGGAGAGATGACTTTTTCCCCAAATGACTTTGGAGAACCAAAACAAAGGAAAGGGCATGAGGCTGGCTCAACCAATTTGTGAGCAGATGAAGTCAGAGAACTTCAGTAGATTTCTTAAGTATTTACACATTGGAAGGAAGGAAAAAAAGGAATCTCCATGGGGCCCAATCAAGGAAATGGCCCCATGTGCCTGGGTGATTTAGTGAAGTGGGGATGGCCTGCAGATGTAGGAGAGCATATCCTACCCCCCGCTTGCCAGGGCGGCCCCTGCCTGGGCCTTTGGTGCGTCCCAGCAAGAGCTGCAGCAGGAAGGAGGCAGTGGAGAGGGCATCCCAGCTTGGCTGGAGGAAATGGTGAGCTCCGTCTGGTACCTGAAGGACAGCACCCCCACCTGCACTCCTGGGGCTTTCTGAACTAGCTAGGGAGAATTTGGGCAGGCCTGGAGTTCCCTCTGATAGCAGATGGGGGTAGCCCCAAAGATACGAGGGTTTGCTCCTAATGCTATGACCTTATTTTTACTTCCATGTATATGTGGCCTGGGAAAATGGGTTATAGACAATCAGCTGCTATAAAGAACTCAGAGGCACAACTCCGACCTCGAGATAGCAATGTCTTTTATCAGCATAGCTTCAGTTTTTACTTTGTGGGAGAAAATTCACAGGCTGAACCCTAGTGTACGTGTGACTGCGCCGATACTCATGTCCCCCAAAGTCCCTGTAGTTAAGTCCTGCTGAATTGATAGACATTTTCTTCTGCCGCTGCACTGCCTTCCAAAGTAAATTTAAAACGGAACAAAGGTAAAAGAGAGAGAAAGGGGGAAAGAAGAAAAGAGAAGAAAATGAAGCCCCGGGCTAAGACTGGTTGTGGGCTTTGGAGCAAATCAGCTGAAAGGAAGGAATGGGATGAGGTAAGGTTACTGGCACTCAGGGGCTCCAATTACGACTCATTGGCAAAACTAGTTTTGCAATCATGGCGGACTTAAGGTAAAAGCACCGCCTTCTTGCCTTCCTCAGGTCAGGGGAGTCTGAGAGAAGCCGGAATCCTCCAGGGAGGAAGAAGTAGAAAGGTGCCTTGTTTTAATGTTACTTTTAGGGTTGGAGGTAGTGGGGGTGGTGATGGTGGTGAGTGGAATAAATAGAAAGGAAAAAGAGAAGCAAAAGAACCCTTCCTTTGTGCTTTTAACAGGAAAGCATTCTCTCTTCAGGCTCGGTAGGCGCCACCTAGTGGGCAAACAGTCGGCTCCCCTGAGCCGCAGTTGTGGCCAGCCCAAGTTTGACATTTCATACTTGACTTCGCTTCACCTGCCAAATGCAGGGGTGTGAATGGTGCTTTAGTCCCTCAAAGGAAGCCGTCACATCGGGGCAGAGGCAGCTGATTTATGCTAGTGGAAAGTGGCCAGGAGTGCCAGGGACCCCTGAGAGCCGAGATAGACGGGGGAACTCAGCAGTTGCCGGGCCTTAGGAGTCTGGAACCAAAGAGGCAGAAGACTAGGGGGTGGCCTACAGCGATCGGCGGTTAGCAAGAAGCAGAGGGTCTGGAACCGGGGGCATCTGATAAGGCAGGTTGGAACTCTTTGGTCCTTAAGACCGAAGTCTGACATTTAGAAGGTCATTATTCAAGACAGTGGCACCGGCTGGCAGAAATACAGTGGTGAGATTCATTCTAGGCAGGGACCATCTGTCCTCTGATCATTCTGTTTTTTATTACACTGTGGGTGCATTCTGGGCCTGGAGAAGATTTGGGGGGACCACAGGAGTGTGGGTATAAGGAATATTTCAGTCTGAATTTTTTCTTAAGTTGAGGTATAATTGACATATAGCATATTAGTTTCAGATGTAGCACATGATTTGGTATTTGTATATATTACAAACAACCACCACAGTAAGTCTAGTTAACATCTGTTATCTTACATAGTTAGAATTTTTTTCTTGTGATGAGAACTTTTAAGATTTATTCTCTTAGCAATCTTCAAATATGGAATACTGTATTATTAACTCTAGTCACCATACTGTACCTTACATTCCAAGACTGATTTATTTTATAACTGGAAGCTCATACCTTATGATCACCTTTACCCATTTTCCCCACCCCCTGGACCCCCTGCCACTGACAGCCACCAATCTGTTCTCTGTATTTATGAACTTGGATCTTGTTTTTGTCTTGAGTCCACATATAAGTGAGTTCATACAGTATCTTTCTCTGACTTATTTCACTTAGCATAATGACCTCAAGGTCCATCGATGTCATTGCAAATGGCAAGATTACCTCTTTTTTATGGCTGAATAAAATTCCATTGTGTATATACACTACATTTTCTTTATCCATTCAAAAAAATTTTTTTTTGAGGAAGCTCCATACAGTTTTCTTGGTGGCTGCACCAATTTACGTTTCCACCAACAGTGCACTAGGTTTCCCTTTTCTCATTTCCTTGCCAATACTTGTTATTTCTTGTCTTTTTGATAATAGCCATGCTGATAGGTGTGAAGTGATCTCTCACTGTGGTTTTGGTTTGCATTTCCCTCATGATGAGCGATGTTGAGCATCTTTTCATATACCTGTTGGCCACCTGTATGTCTTCTTTGGGAAAACATCTCTTCAGGTCTTCTGCTTATTTTAATTTTATTTTTTATTATTTTTTTAGATTTATTTCTTTAAGAGCGTGCACGTGAGCGGTGGGGAGGGGCAGAGGGAGAGGGAGAGAGAGAGAGGGTGAGAAGCAGACTCCCCACTGAGTGGGGAGCCCAATGCAGGGCTCGAGATCATGACCTGAGCTGAAATCAACAGAGTCAGACGCTTAACTGACTGAGCCACCCAGGTGCCCTTCTTCTGCATAGTTTTAAATCCGATTGCGTTTTTTTTGCTATTGTGTTGTATGAGTTATTTATACATTTTGTATATTAACCCTTTATCAAATATATGATTTGCAAATATTTGCAAATATTTGTAGGTTGCCTTTTTGTTGATGGTTTCCTTTGCGGAGCAGAAGCTTTTTAGTTTGATACAGTCTCGCTTTGTTTTTGCTTTTGTCACCTTTGCTTTTGATGTCAAATCTAAAAACTCTCTGCCAAGACTTATGTCAAAGAGCTTACTGCCTATATTTTTTTCTAGGAGTTTTATGATTTCAGGTTTCACATTCAAACCTTCAATTCTTTTTGAGTTAATTTTTGTGTTTGGTGTAAGAGTGGGCCAGTGTTATTTGAATTGAGTTTGACATTTACAATCAAAAGAATCCTAAATAATACAGTTGCTCAATCCTATTGCAAAGGACTATGGAGAGTGCCAGTGGTCAGAAATAAAGTGGCAGTAAGGCAGTAAACATGATCACTCTACCTACCTGCCCATAGCCCCTTCTAAGGGACTGTCCTGCCTAAAATATCCTGATGAAGGTATGGATCTAAGCATGTTATTCCAACCTAAAACTTGGCCAAGAGCAGATGCTTGACCCCCGGATAGTCAAGATAGGTTAGGTTATGTTGCCTTAACAAGTAACACCCACAGTATTAATGGCTTAAAAGAATATGATGGGGAGAGGGGTGATGATCATACTCCATGTCCATGATATGCCAGGTCGGGTTCCTCTCCAAACTGTCTTCAATTCCCGATAGGTTGAAGGGGCAACTGCCTACTGGGGCATTGCTGGTCACACAGCAGAGGAACAAAATGGCCAAGATAATACAAAAGGTTGAATTGTCAAACCAGACTCACAGGGATCACAGATCTTACCCAGTACTAAAATGTATTAATAATTCAAAAGATACAGGCAATCCCAAGATATAAATGAAACATGGAGAAACTTGGGACCACCAGTGTGGGTCTCCCTTTCTGCATTAGAACACATTCTTGTTCAGATTTAAAATTTTAAGGAAGGCTTCACTTAGAAAAAAGGGAGACTTTCAGTTATGAAATATCTAATTTATACTCTAATCATTACATAGCCGACTGACAGTTTTCCAGTGGGCCATGCCCCATAAATGCATGAATTTCAAATTTGTTTACCTTAAGCCACATCGATAAGCGTCCTGCTGAAAGCATTTCCTAGGTGATGATTCCCTATTATCTGTCACCAGGAGGTGTACTTAGCACATTTACAAAGAATAATTCCTTTCTTTTAATCCCACCTTACTACCTGTTGGCATCCCAAAAAGAAGGAGAACTGGTTGCTGGCCAGTTGCTAACCTCTTCTTTTCCAGTGATGAATCATCCTTTGGCTTTTAAAGGCTTCTATGTGGAAATTAAGCATATCACTTCTACTCATATTCCACTGGCTAAAGCAAGTCAATGGCCAAGCCTGGGATCAAAATGACAGGGAAGTATAATCCTTCCTCAAGGAGGGGAACCAGATATAATTGTTGAGCAGTTCAACATCTACCACAGGCAGCCAATCCACAGTCAGAAGGGGGACCCTGACATACAGATTTGCCTTGTATTAGGATAATGCTAATTCCTGAAACAGAGAAATCTCTCAATTTCAGGTGTTTACACAAAGAATGCTTATTTCTTTTTCACCTTATAATTCAACATGATATTTGGCAGGTGGCTTTCTACATGGTAATTCAGGATCCCAGTCTCCTTCCATATAATTACTCCACTACCCTTTATGGCCTTAGAGCTCTCTTCCAGCTGGCTAACGGGGAAAGAGGATGGAGAAGTGAGAACAGGTGCTTCTTAAGCGCTTTGGTTCATAAGTGAGACACAGTTTCACCTACATGCGAGGTTGACTGTATTCCTAGACTGTACAACTACTTCCCAAGCATGACTCTACACAGTTGAAAGGGAACAAAATCTCTGGTGGAAGCCAGCCATCTCTGCTGTAAGCATTTAAAAAATGAGGCTAGAAAGATCTTTCTCTTGGAAGATCTCGGCTAGCAAACACTAAAGGAATTTTCCAATTTGTGATGGAGCTGTAAGAGCTAAAGGAATGTATGTTAGAATTGGGTTGAGTTGTGAATGGGGGAGGGGGTAGCAGCTTTAAAAAGAAGTTTTTGTTTTGTTTTGTTTTTGTTTTTTTATGTAAAGGTCCAAAAATGAGCATCCCAGGGCTAGTACTGTGGCTTGCTCCATAAAGATCTCAGGGATCCAGGCTCCTTCTATCTTATTTTAGATAGCATGGCCTCCGTTCCCAAGGAATGCCTTCTTCCTAAGCCCCAGTGATGATTCCATGTCCAGCTATCTGTCTATAACCAACAAGACAGGACAAAGAAGAGGGTAAAGTGTTCGTACCTCCTGTCATTTTCCTTGAAAGGTTCCTGGAAATCACCCTATGATACTTATGTTTATATTCCACTGGCCAGAACTTAGTCATATGGCCAAATCTAGATGCAAGAGAGCTGGAAAATGTGGTCTTTATTCTGGTAGGCCAGACAGTTAACAAGTTAACTGGTAGGGAAAGAACTGCGTGTGTGCTCTCTCTCAATCTCTCTCTCTCTCTCTCTCTCTTTTTTTAAGAAAGCCTAATGAATGGGATTGGTCATGAATAGCTAGGCTCCTTGAAGATTAACCTCGATGAGAAAGAGTTAAAGAGCGTTCAGTTGCTTTTCACAATAAAATCACAGAAAATTTGAATCTCTCCCTTTATGCAAAAGAGCATACTAGTGGGAATACAGGAGAGAAAGAGAAAGGTCTTGGTGGCATGGGGATCTGGGTACAATGGAGTATTGGTGTCCTAGGACTGCTGTAACAAAGTACAACAAACTGAGTGGCTTGAAGAACAAAAACGTGTTGTCTCACAGTTCTAGAGGCTAAAAGTCCAAGATCAAGGTGTAGGCAGGGTTGGTTCCTCCCCAGGGCTCTGAGGGAAGGATCTGTTCCAGACCTATCTCTCTGGCTTGCAGATGGCTGTCTTCTGCCTGTGTCTCTTCTTATCATCTTCCCTCCACACACGTCTGTCTGTGTCCAAATGTCCCCTTTTTTGTAAGGATCTTGTCCCATTAGATTAGGGCTTATCCTGGTGACCTCATTTAACTTGATTTCTTCTGTGTAGACATTATCTTTAAATTAGATTACATTCTGAGGTACTGGGAATTAGGATTCCAACATATCTTTTGGAGGGGGACACAGTTCAACCCATAACAAATGGTGAGGGGAGGGATAGCAGGGACCTCTACAAATAGCAATGTTTACTATTCAGTTTAAAAGTTCATTTAGAATGAATTTTTTCACTTAGATGTAAATCCCCTCTGTTACCCCGAATCTTCAGTTAATAGTCTGCCACAAGCGTTAGGGGCACTTTGGAGAATGTGACTCTGTCTGAGGAAGCACGCTTGGCCGCTTATCCACTCTGCCCACTCTCAAAGCAAGCCTGAAGAGTAAATGCCCCTAAAGCGTCCCTCAACCATTTCCAGATGATGACATGTGGGTGGGTAAATACAACTTCCTCAGCCCCTGGTTGGGACAATTCTGTGTCCCTCATGGCATCTCCAGATTCCCCAGCAGCACTGACCACCAGTTGTTGCCCACAGTGGTAATGCATGCCTTATTGGCTTCCTTACCCTTCTGACCTCACCTCCCCACTCCCTCATTGGTGTTTCTGGGGGTTAGCTCCCAAGTAAACTACTTGTGATCAAGCCCTAGCCTGAGGATTTGCTGCTTGATGATCCTCAACTTAGACAATGACCTCAAATCTGACACCAAACTGAAATCCAAGAGCTTTCTTAGTATGCTTAGGAAAATATTCTTAATTAATGTCTATTAATGTCTTTGATAACCCCTTGCAGTGGAGAATAATCTGTATCAAAGTCTCTTGTTTCACTCATAGGCTTTCAGCATTAAATTTGAAAAGGTGGAAACAACAAATAATTGTATTTTCAAAGTTCTTTTTTTTTTCTTTGCTCCCTGCTAGCACCTGAAAACAGATGGTATCCATTCAAATGAAAATGAGGTATAAAAGTGATTTTTATTAAAATTAACATTCAATTTAAGTTTTGCTTTATTATGCATACCACAAATAACTGTGTGAGTTCCCTGTAAATAGGTTGTATACATGACATAATTCATAGTTATTTGTGCTCTACCAATTACATTGAAATTATGACTGGAGTTACCACAGAACCTCAATAATCATTACTATGTAATTTGCAGTTTTCCGAATTGGGGAGCTCTTTGGAAGCTACAAGTAACTAGCCAATTGTTTTTAGAGAGTACAGTAATGACTGTTATTACTGAGGAGTTGAATGAAACTCCTTTTTATGCCCTGAAGATTACTTGATAATTACACTTGATGCTATCATTAAAAAAAAAAAAGTTAGCAACAGATAAACAGACAGCAAACTAACTATAATAACAGTCCAATAATGTGTGGGCCAATATTGTTGGCTGTGAAAATTAGCACAATCTGCCATTGATTTTTATTTCTCTAATGGGAACACCTGCATATACAAATATACTTAATTAGATGGATTGCCTTGCCCCGTGAATGGCATTAGAAGAAGAATAAGTGAAATTAAAGGGAAGATTTCTGAGATTTCATTTATTATGTGAAAGTACAATAGGCCACAAAGATGACTCAAAAGAAGGCAGCCCCCCTAGCCTCACCCACAACAAACCTAGCTCCATCTGCCCTTCAAAGTCTTCCTTGAATATGGTGCTCTGACCATCCCAACATCTCCTTTCAGTAACCTGAAACTAGACCCTGGACTAGAATGTATTACTGTGGCCCATTTCTCAGAAAATCTTTATTTTCTATAGATGAAGCCCATTAAAAGATTTCTTACATGTAAGTACTTGAAAGCAGTATTTTTCCTCTACTTTTTTCCCTTTTAAACTAGGCCATAGTAAGCTTTTCCCAGACATTTTTTATGAAGGGAAGCACTTCTCCTAAGAAATGACCCCAGGCAAAAGTGTCAGGGATTCAAAGTTTGCTTTCAGTCCCGTGAACATCCCTCTCCCTCTCTCCGCCCCTCACCTTTAGACGTTCAGAGCATGTCTGAGCACAGCTTATTTTTAGGATAGGATCTTGTGCCATCCCTGCGTTACCGTTCCCAGTGATAATTGCTCTGTAAAGTTACCTTTAGGGAGTGAATGAAAGGTTTTCTCCCCATCCTAAATACCTCAGTCAGGGCAAAGGCCCAGGGGCTTCTGAAATCTGATGTCGTGGGCTGCACCTTGTCAAGTTACCCTCCCGCAGCTGTGGGGATAGCCAGAGAAAGTGCACACTGCCCCGACTTCCCTGCTGGACGAATGGAAGTCCCTGCTCGAAAACAGGCACAATGACAGCTTCAAGACCGCCTTTGACACATTCATTTTGTGCATCAGCTCGTCCAAAGTAACAGCTCCTGCCTTTCACTGGTAGGCTGCCCTGGGAACCACCTTATGGAAGTCTATTAAGATCTGTTCATATTTTGTCTCACTGCTAGTATTGGCTCCTATTGCTCATTTTAAATAAGACTTCTACCAGCCGGCTCATGGAAATAGCCCTCTTATATTTTTATTCAACTGATAAACTCCCAACTGCTTTATGACAAAACCATTTGATTTAATGGTCTCCAAAAGCACCCCATAAAATGCTTCACGAGTCCTTTCTTGGGGCCAGTATAGCAAGACCTACTAGACTTTCAAAATTCCTGTGGCCAAAGTCTCATGTATTTCTAGAGGACTCCATGTGATGGAAATACTACCTGTAGAAACTCTATGGGCTGTATGGATGAAATGACAGACCAATAAGATGGATAGAAGGGTTCAAGTAGACACACAAGGGTACTGCCCAGCTGTCCTTCTCTCAGGAAACTTCCTTCCTCACCCTTCTCCACAGAGTTAGGCCACTGACAGCTGGATCAGTTCTAGCACACCGTCCCGCCGGCCTCAGTGGTTGGTGCAGAAGTGGATATGTGACCCCCAGAGTACTCTCTGGAGTCTTTTCTATGGTAGCTAGATGTTTTTAAACTAGCAAGCCTTCTTCCCATTGCATGACAAGGCCTGCAGGTGGCCTGAAGAACAGGAGGTCCTGCAGAACAGAGAGAGGGAGAAAGAGAGTGAGAGAGTACCTTGATAATATAGTTTGACCTACTGGCTTTAACTGTGCCCAAAGAAGCCAATGCATGTCTTTTTTTTTTTTCCCTTAAACTAATTTGAGTGAGTTTCCTGTCACCTGCCACAAACAGAATTTGAGCTAAGAATCCCATTTGTTTTACAGATGAGTCCACTCATCTAGTTAGTAATGTGGTCAGTTGGAAAGCAGGCTTTAAAAGAATGTGACATGAACCATCTCTTCTTGCTGGGTCAGAGAAAAAGGCCCTGTTGAGAGCTATTTGGATGCTGATTCTGTCATCAGCTCTTCCAGTTTCATGTCAACCAGCTCTCCTTATGTCATTTGAAAATTGGATAAGCAGCCAGGAAATGTCTAAGCCACTATTAATATTCTTAAAACTATATCCCAACTGCAGAAACCTTCCTCCAGAATGACAGTCACCCATTGACCAATCTTCTTTTTATTTATTTATTTATTTAAGAGAGAGAGAGAGAGAGAGAGCGAGAGCTTGAGAGTGCACAGGTGGGGGGAGGAGCAGAGGGAGAGAAACACAAGCGGATTCATCACTGGGTGTGAAGCCCGATACCGGGGCTCGATCCCACAACCCTGAGACCATGACCTGAGCTGAAACCAAGAGTTGGACGCTCAACCAACTGAGCCACCCAGGTGCCCCAATTTTCTTTTGATATAGCTATTCAGTTGCTTACTAATCCACCTAACTACTGTCATGTAATCTGCACTCTTGCTACTCAAAGTGTGGCATGTGGGCTAGTGCCACACTGTGGAGCTCATTAAAAGGCAGATTCTCAGGCCCCACTCTAGACCTACAGAATCAGAATCTGCATTTTAACAAGATGCTCAGGGGATGCACTGTACAATAAAGTTTGAGAAGCATGGATCTTGGTTCCTTACCTTAACACACACACACACACACACACACACACACACACACACACGCACACACACACAATTTTGCCACATACAGTAGTCCCCACTTACCTGAAGATTTGCTTTTTGTAGTTTCAGTTACTGGCAGTCAACTATGGTCCAGAAGCAGATGACCCTCCTTCTGACATATTTTCAGGTCAATAGCAACCTAAGACTGCATCGCAATGCCTACATCATTCACTTCACTTCATCTCATCACATGGGCATTTTATCAGCTCACATCATCACAAGGGTAAGTGCAGTACAAGAAGATATTTTGAGAGGGAGAGGGACCACACGCACATAACTTTTATTACAATGTATTGTTATAATTCTATTTTATTATTAGATATGTTAACCTTCTATCGTACCTAATTTATAAATTGCTTTTTATCATAGGTGTGTATGTATGGGGAAAAAACATAGCCTATATAGGGTTCAGTACCACCCACAGTTTTGGGCATCCCCTGGGGGCCTTGGAACATTGCCCTGTGGATAAGGGGGACTACTGTACCTTTAGTGAATTTATACATTACATGCCCCTTATCCAGAAGTCAGGTACTTTTGTAGAAATAAGGAATACAGTTAGTTTGATGTGTCTCTTGTTGAACCTGTGCAAGCTCGTATTGTAATAAAAAGAAGTATCGCCTGGGCTTAATGCCAAGTTGCAAGAACTACAGATTAGAGTACTTTTTTTTTTTGGACTTTTTTGAAAATTGGGATCATATTTGCCCATCTCGAGTCTTTCCAAAGCCACCCCAAATATTCTTCCAACACATTCTTCACAGTTCCTTAAAGATGATCAAAGGGGTTCGGCGATTTCATTTGCAAGTGTTTTCAATACTCTGAAACTTATCCAGGTTAGGTCACTCAAGCTAATTTAGAGCATCTAGGTCACTGGATTTCAACCCTGGCTGCACATTAGAATCACCTGAGTCATTAGAAGCACAGCCTTAAAACTACTAGTGTTTGGGTCCCTTCACAGGCCAATGGAATCAGCATCTCTGGGGTGGAGCGCCAGCAGGGTATTGCCCCAAGGTGATTCTAGTGTGCCAGCAGCGTTAAGAGCCATTGAAGAGAGGGTGGAGGTTTTTTAAAATCTAATTCCCAGTGCCCACAGAATCAGAAGCTCTGTGGTTGGGGAGGCTCAAGCATCAATATTGTAAGCCCCTCAGATGATACTCAGGTGCAGCCGGGACAGAGAACCACGGAGCTGGATGAGCCTATAAGCTCTTCTCCCCTATTCCTCGTGTCAGAACTTGTCCCACCCTTCTTTTTCCTGTCTGAAGGGAATTCACCCTGACAAATTCAAAACGAAAATAGAAGTTCCTGATGCCTTTCATAGAATTTGTTTTACAGTTTTATCTTGGCTTTTCTTTCTTTCCCCCTCAGTACAGTTTGAAATCTTGTTGTTGTTGTTGAGAAGGAAAGAGCACGCACGCACACCTTACGCCAGTGGGGGGAGGGGCAGAAGGAAGGAATCTCAAGTCGACTCCCCGCCGAGCTCGGAGCACTGAGCCCTACTGGTGCCGTGCTGAGGCTCGATGTAGGGCTCCATCTCATGACCCATGAGATCATGACCTGAGCTGAAACCAAGAGTCGGAAGCTCAACCAACTGAGCCACCCAGGTGCCCAATGACTGAAATCTTGATTTGACCAGCTTGTCTCTAAAAAAAAACAAAACACTGTCCAATCCTCATGAAGCCTACCATGTCCCTAGTTTTCAAATCTAGAAATGTTTATGGAGTAAACAATTTATAGTCTACCAGCTTAGTGCAATACACCTCCCAAACTTTTGCCCCCGACCTGCAGGATGGGTATGATTGATACCATTAGGCAGATGAAAAAACCAAGGCTGAGAAAAACTAAATGACTTCAGAACCATATAGCCATTAAGTGCCAGAACAAGGATTTGAATCCAGGTCTCTTTGGCTCTATAGATCATACTCTTTTTCAATATGGCATGGTTCTTCTCAAGTTTTTTTTGCTCCTCAGAATTTTATTTTTAATTAAAATCTTAGATTTACAAAGGGTTAATGCAGGTATTGAGAAATTTTCCGGTATACTAAATTCTTATCACAGATAAACAAGACCAGGCATGGAATATCTGTCACTGATTCCTAGATGAGTTCTATTAGCATGACCTTGAAGCAGGCAGTCTATCCCTTTCTACAAGTCATAGCCACAAGATTGGACCTTGATATCTTCAAATGTTTGCATGAGTTTTTGAGCCATGGAAGTACAGTGCTTATAGACACTATATTTCCAACGTATTTTCTAGCTCGTTAAATAATATTTTAAAAATGCTACAATTCCTGGGGCACCCGGGTGGCTCAGTTGGTTCAGTGTCTGTCTTTGGCTCAGGTCATGATCTTAGGGTCCTGGGATCAAGTCCAGCATCAGGCTCCCTGCTCAGCGGGAAGTCCGCTTCTCCCTCTCGCTCTCCCTCTGTGCGCTCTCTCTCAAATAAATAAAATCTTTAAAAAAAAAATACTACAATTCCCTGCAATCCTCTCCCCCCAAAAAGAAATCTAAATAAATCCACCATATCTCACCTGTTAACTAAAGTCTTATCTTATTTCTAAGATTTAGATATAATACAAACCACTGAAAGTATAGTCTTAGATTTAGGTCTAAGAGAGCTAATTGGTCTCCATTTCCAAAGAAGGTAAAACATAAAATGGGTTCCAGTTATATTTGAAGTGCTTAGATTAAATATAAGGAAGTCCTTTATAATGTTAAGTATGGGGAAAAGTCTCTAAGAGACTTGATTAGTAAAATCAGGACTTAAAAGTGAAGAGAGGAGGAATGACAGGCTACTTCTTTAGGGATAGTTTATTTTGCACTGGCAGATCTGGGCTGTTTGAGATGCATTAGGACAAGTTGGAGGAATCCTGGCCTGGAACCTAGAGAGAGGTAAAAGGAGATCATTTACTCTAAGATAATCCTGGTTATAATAGTTTAGGACTACAGTAAGGTGTTAGAAATGGGAAGTGAGGGAAATGCCTGCCTCTTAAAAGTTAAAATGCCAGAGAAATACATTCTGGATCAGAGCACGTAGGATCAAAGTCACCTAAGAAGACAATGCTTCCCAGGCTAACAAGGCTCCATTAGAACTTGTTTTCATGTAATTTCGGCTCTTCATCCTTTCTGCTGACTGGAATGGGTCGAAATGGCTGGAACTCTCAGTTATATTGGATCATGAGATGGCATTGGGAATAGAAGCCACTTTGATCAATATAGCAAAAAAAAAAAAAAAAATAGCAGGCTGAGTCTCTGAGGACACAAAGCTGCTATAACACCACACCTAGGGGGTCTATTTCCAGACCAGAAACTGTTCTCCATGTTAGCCAGATGTTATGCATTCTTCTGTGATATACAGCCCAACCTAATCCATGCTAATGGAAGTAGAGTTCACATTTTGCTAAGCTCTTGAGCCATCCTAGCCCAGGACCCCCTGGAAAGCACGATGAAAAGATCAATTCAAGAAAAAGAGTTCAGGAAAAGTATATAGCTGCCAGATCAACTTAGTAGCTGAGGGTGTCACCGAACTGAAAATACTCTGCTAACCAGCTCAGAGATGGTAATATGGCCCTTGGCCTGACCAGAAGAAAATGATTTTAAATCTTACTGGATTTTGGTCCAAGTCCAAGGGAAGCTGGGTGAAGGGACCAGGGGAGCGAGCACTGTTGAAGAGCTCCGTTGCACGAGGGCTAACTGCCTCCTACATAGATGTAAAGATGCAGGAATCAATCCAGAGTGTTACCCAGATCCCAAAACTGAAGAAGTGAGGCCTCTCAATGTCACCTCAAGAACAAACCTTGTGGCAAGGGCAGCACACATGAGTAAGAATCTCTAATTACTTTTTTTTAATTGATCTCAGCTGATCTACTCATCTGGTACAACCTACACTGAATGGAGGCTCTGCATTAGTCCTCTCCTGGCTGTGGGGCTTGCTTCATTATTCCTGGCATCCAGTTGATCACCTCAGAGCCTTCCTCATGAAAGATGTCACTCACACCTCAGAGAAAGGCGCTCTTTATAGTGTAGCATTTTCTGGAGAGGATTTCACCCACCAAATGGGAAGATACAGCTTGTCAGGCAGACTGGTGGAACATTTTTCATGCTCTGAAAGTTTTCTTTCAGCTGTTCAGCCGGCCATGCTCTGGGCCATTTTCAAGACCTACTGAGAGCCAGCGACTGGCTGTGCCCACAGACTGGGCTGACATTCAGCCCTCCTGGTAACACTTCTGTGCTTGAGCCCCCTTCAGAAGGACCGTGTTGCTTGAAAAAGCACAATGAACTGCCGTTCTGGGGTCAGATTCTGACTCTGTGCCTCACTCTGAAGTGGCCTGGGGTGACATCTTCGGGCAAGTCAGTTAATCTCCCAGGGCTTCAGTCCACTTATTTGTAAATAAAGGGTTAAAGTAGTCTTTAAGAACACTTTCAACTTAAAATGTTACAATTTTTGTGGGTTTTCTTATTGGGAATAGAAAAATGTTTTCTTACTGCACATGAGCAATTATTTTTTATTGCTGAAATACCACACTTTGCCAAAAAGCACAAATGTATATTGGAAGAAAGATTAAAATGTAGATCGTCCATATTCTTACCACTGTTACTATTTTGTATATATCCCTACAGACTTTAAGCGTAAGCATGCTAGAAATCTTTTTGCAAAAATCTCACATCCAATCACCTGTCTTGTGGTCTGCTTTTTCACTGAACACAATATTCAAAAATTCCTGTGTCAAATATCTGTGTCTATATATATATATATACACACCCATACACACAAACACACACACCATGTTAATGATCACACAGAATTCTAAGAATGGAGTACAGTTTATTTTACCAAACTCCTGCTTCTGCTATTATAAATATTGCTATATTGGACGTCCCTGTATATACAGTTGATCCTGACCAATGCAGGGGTTAGGGGCACCAACTCCTTGCTCAGTCAAAAATCCACATATATAGTTTCTGGTTCCCCAAAAACTTAATTACTAATAGTCTCCTGCTGACTGGAAACCTTATTGATAATGTAAACAGTCAGTTAACACATTTATATTATATGTATTAGACACTGTATTCTTATAATAAAGTAAGCTAGAGGAAAGAAAATGTTATTAGGAAAACCATTAGGAAGAGAAAGTACATTTATAGCACTGTACTGTATTTATCAAAACAAAACAAAACAAAACAAAAACACATGTAAGTGGATCCACGCATTTCAACCCTGTGTTATTCAAGGGTCAACTATACATCTTATCTAATTTCTTTTTCCTTTGGAAAAATTCCTAGAAGTGAAATTCCTGAATTTGACACTATCCTTCTTTTAAGGATTTTATACGTATTCCGAATTGTCCTCCAGTAAGTTGTATGGATTTATTTTCTCCAAACAGTAAGTATGCCTTTCCCCATCCTCTCTCCAATTCCTTTTACTTTTTGTCGTTCTGATAGGTATACCCTAATCCTTTTTGTTTTGTATTCTTTGGCAACAAGTGGGATTTGTTCTTTTTGTCTCTTTTTCTTGGAGCTTTGTGTATTTTCCCTAGAAAACTGTCTGTCTATGTCCCATGTCCATTTTCTCTGTTGGGACGGTCTCTGGGCTCTCTTGTAATAGGCATAACTGCTGCCACCTTAGTGTAACGGGTTGTGAGACACGGCAGGTGAAAGGGCGAAGAGAGACGGAGTCCCCTAGGAAGGCCTCTAGGAGTCCCTGGAGCTGGCAGGCAAGCCCACGAGCTCCCACATGCCCACCCTGCACCCCCAGCGCCTAGGTAATATGCAGCAGACACGGAGAAGAGGGAGATCTAGATCATGTGCCCCTAAGAATGTGGGGGGACCTGAAGCAGCCCTCAGATGACTACTTGCACCTTGATTGTCACAGTAGGGTCAGGACATGGGGAGATCTAGAACAGTCCAGGAGCCAAGACATAGAAAAAGTGACCGGAAGACAGTGAGCGATAGCATGAGGTGGGGGAGGTATACAAGATGTCCAGCTGCATTCAATATCCACCACATATTTATGCTTCAGTTATCTGATAAATATCTATTGAGTATTTACTATGAGCCAGGAATTGCACTTGCCAAAATAAATAAATATACTACAATAATATTGTTACTTCTATCATGATTTGGTTTTTGTTTCTTCCTTTTGAAGACTCCATTTTTCAGCATTCAGCAGACCAGGGGGTATTTCATTTGAAATAGCATGTATAGTCAGAACACTGAATGGGATAGGATCTGAATGGATGAGTTAGAATACTCTCCAAGTGATATGTTGTCTTTATAGAGCCACGTGACTAAGCAGGCCCTGGCGTTGACAAGAGGATTTGCAACAATGCCTTAAATGGTTTCCTTGGCGCTGGAGAGAGTGATGTAACGCCATGGCCAGCCAACTTACCTCATGGGAATGTGTTTTCACAAAAGGCAAGCTATCAAGTGATTGTTTTGAGTAGTGATAGAAGTAGTAAGAAGCAGCAATGGTAGTGGAACATCTATCAGTTTTTACAGTAATGCATATTAAAGCATTTTTATGTGAAAATCTCCAGACTATTGACACGAGAGAAGTGGAAATTTCTGAATATGATGACCCTGTGGCAGCTGGTCAGTCATTCACTACAGCTGACTCAGAGGAGACTTCAGACTCAGTAGAATCCAGCTGCTCGACCTTGCCTGTGCCCAAATACCACTTTCTGGTGCCATCAAAAATCAGTAATTCAGTCATGTGGGTTATCTCAAAGGTAAGAGGTAGCACAATAAATAAGTCCCTCCTCCTCAATATTATGCGTGTCTTCACTTTTCACCTTGGGCATATCACCTACTTGCCCAGCCAGTTTTTCCTTTCTGTGAGTTTTGTTCCAAAGGCCCTGGGGCTAAATACCACAACTCACAGCTTCCAGGCAAGGGGATTGGAGTAAGGGGCAGATTTTGCAGTATCTCTAGCAATTTTCCAAACAATAGCCATTCAGGAACATAGACCTTTGTTTCAGCGGTTCAGGAGAGTTCATTTTGAGGAGCGAAAACTCATTTGCTCGTGGCAGTGATTCAAGCTGCTAACTTCACAGAGAATATCGCCAGAGCCAAATTCTTTCCCAGTTATGGAGGTCAGAGGTGAGCAACTGTGCTTACAGGGCAAAGCTCTTTTATGGATCCCCTTGGCTTTCTGCTTTCTTCTTTACAGTTGATTAACACCCAATGGCCATTTCTTTAAAAAAAGAAAAATTTAATTCCTTGGTTTAATTAGCTTTCCTAACGCAGCACTCACCACAGCCTGCCGGGATCCAGACCAGACAATGACAAGACTTCGTGATACTTGATTTCAGTTCAAGGTAATTTATTGTTGTAGCTCACTTAATTCCAAATGTTGTCTCAGGGCTTGTGTGGTCAAAATAAGGCCTGGATTTAACCCTTGACCGGCACACGTGAGGACTTTTACACGCTGAGTTAATGTATCTGCTGTAGGGGCTCTTTGGAGAGCCTGAAACTTCTTGCTTTGGTTTGACATTTTGCCTCAACTTCACGGTCACTGCTTAAGATCAGTCTTCCCTCCCCCTCTTCAGAGCATTTGCTGATTGTGTGGGTTTTGCTACTGTTAATTTTAACATACCATGGAGTACTTCTTTCTGCCTCATTCTTTGAACAATCAATAAACAAATGTTTATTGAAAGCCTAGACAGCATGGTTTATTTATACATTTACTACATACCTGCAGATTTAGATAATCATATTTGTTTTTATTCTTTTATGACAACGTTTCAGTGTTATATGGTAGAGACAATAAAGTATAATGGTTAAGTGCATGAATGCTAAGCCAAATTGCCTGAGTTCAAATCTGGCTCTGACATCTCACAACTGTGTGATCCTGGGCAAGTTAAGTGATGACGCCATGCCTCAGCATCCTCATATGTAAGATCAGGATAATAACACTATCTACTTTTGGGCTTGTTAAGTAGTAAATTAATTAAGAGAAGTAAAGCAGTTAGAACAGTGCTTGGGCTGATAGCAAGTCCTCATAATGCCACTCATAAGCAGCATTTATTAGTGGATATCACTACTGAGAGATCAGTTATTATTTCACTGAGGAATGAGATTATAAATTATCTACAATTCGCTGTCCTGTCAACTGTCTTTCATCTATAACCTGGTTTGTGCAAGGCATGATGGGTAATGAAGCCACGGAGGGGAATCCTACACAAACTCTACTCTTGACTTGGTTGGGAATGTTGCACATAGATCACAACTGTGTGATGATTTGCTGCATGAAGAAGTCGCCTCGTTGGACCAGCCTGGCTAGTGACTGAGTTAGGACCCTGTACAGCACAGGATAGTGTGAAGTCTCACAGCATTCTGATATCCAACGCCTTCTTTCCTCTAAGGCTTTCAAAGTGACCTCACCTTTGTTGGTGACCTCTGCTCCTGGAAGAAGTCCAGGACACAAGAAAGGAAACAATTTCCGGTGACCTTTAAGACCCTTGAAGGTGGTGGTATTGTATGTTACTGATTCTAAGATGCACATTTTTTCCCACCTTTTTATTCTTCTGAAATCAGAGGCAGCAAAAAAGTATTGTGGGTGCTCTTGCCTCTACATGCGAAAATGTGGTCATAGGTGCTCGGCTGCCACTTCATTTGAGTTATGCGCAATGTCAGTACCACAGGACTTGAGATTTATTGTTGTTGAAATATCTTCAAAATTATTCCACTGTGCTATGAATTGAGATGCAAACTTATTATACGTGCAGGAAGGCACAGAAACAGAGCACTGTAATATGTGATTAAAAAAAATGATGACTGTGCTCACTTTGTACTAAAATTGGAACGATATGGAGAAGATTAGCATGGCCCCAGAGCAAGGATGACAGGCAAATTTGTGAAGCGTTCCATATTAAAAAAAAAAAAAAAAATTATGACCAGTAAGTCTAAAAGAGCACTTTCATTAAACATAAAATAAAATTCTAAGTGCTAAGAAAGCATGGGCCATAGTTCAGTTGGCAGCATTTTGTTTCTTCGTGGTACATAAAATAATGCTTCATTTTATAATTAAAATTTTCTTAGATTTGATGAAATGTACATCCGAAACCTCAAGAAGGAAGATTATAAAATAGCTACCTTGAAATTTTCCACAACATTCCAAATTTTCTTTTTTTTCTTTTTTTTTTTTAAGATTTTATTTATTTATTTGAGAGAGAGAGAATGAGAGATAGAGAGCACGAGAGGGAAGAGGGTCAGAGGGAGAAGCAGACTCCCTGCTGAGCAGGGAGCCGGATGTGGGACTCGATCCCGGGACTCCAGGATCATGACCTGAGCCAAAGGCAGTCGCTTAACCAACTGAGCCACCCAGGCGCCCAACATTCCAAATTTTCAATTTTTGGCAGAACCAAGTTCTACCTACATTCATATTTAATTTTTAAACTCCTCTCATTTTTTAAACTTAAATACATTTCTTTTGAAAGAAAAAGTATACTCCTGTGAAACGAAGGTTTTACTGTGCTAGTTGAGTGGTTTAAATATGAATTATAATTAATCCATAACTATTAAGCTGAAAAAAACATGTTTGACCATTTACCATCTAAAATCATCTTACTGGGGCACCTGGCTGGCTCAGTCAGTGAAGCATGCAACTCTTGATCTCAGGGTTGTGAGTTCAAGCCACAAGTTGGGTGTGAAGATTACTTAAAAATAAAATCTTTAAAAATAAATACATAAATAGAATGCAGGCATATGCAGAATCCTGTGGGGAAACCCCACATTTAGGTGAGATCCCCCTGCTCAGATCGGTCACTTCCTTCCAGCCACTAAGCCATTTCCACCATTTCCAGACTCTTTATTTGTACTCGCTTTCAAGAAAGAAATTTGCACTGAAAAATCCTTCCCAAACTGAAATCAGAGAGCTACCATCAATTTATGTGTTTGACTTCTCAGCACCCATTAATTCCCATGTTTGTTTTTGTTACTCAGGGCTGTAAAGTTCGATGCCCTCTTTCAACCATGATGCCTGATTCTCTAAGGTTGCTGGACACTTTGTCATGAGTTCTTACCAACGTTTTGATAGCAATGATTGTGGAACTTTCAGAGAGGGGTTTGATTTTAGTCTAGGGAGATCATTTTCAAGATTGGTACTTGTCCTTCATTTACTTTCAGTTTATAAACCCAGTCATATGTCTTCTTTGACTCAATAGAGCATCACTTTCACGGATGGACAGGACTCTTGTATCAACAAGATGAGGAAATTCTGTTTATCAGCAGGTGACACTTTCCCCACTTTTCACTTCCTACTAATTATTGCTGTTAAGTTTTCAGGGTCCTATCACAAAGAGCAGTTCATTAATTTTAATTATTTTTGAAATTCATTGGCTCCAATACAGAGTGAGGCTGGCAGATGCCAGAGGGTTAGAGTCGCGGAAATTAATTAACAAAGAGTGGAAGCTCTTATTGGCCGATGCTTTTTGCTATCTTCCTTTTTTTTTTCATTTAACCACTTCAGAGTGGGTCTCCGACCCTTCAGACTGGAGGCAGGAGAAAGGTTAGAGCTGAATGTTCAAGACATAAAAAACTGAAGTCGCAGGCCCTGGCCAGGAGCAGAGTGCTTGGCTTGTTTTGCATTATATTCCAGCTATATCACTATCGGATCTGGATTTAAAAAACCCACAGATCAGTTGGTTCCCAAATCATGTCCAACTGGTGTCTATGTTTATTTGATTCCAGATGGAAGTTGACACTTAGAAGCTTGACTGGAACCCCTCTGCATGGCAACCTGTTAAAATTCGATTTCAGTGGCCCACAGAAGTCCTCTGCTCTGTGAAGGTATGGCACTTTGCTGGTAGTCTTTAAACATCAAACCAGTTAGAATCTGTTGCTGTATATTCCACTATTAAGTCCATATCTGTTCCAGTTTCTCTTGTAAAAAGTACCCTCCTGATGTGGAAGAGTAGTGCTCTCTAGCATTGCTAGAGGCAGTATAAATTGGTACAATCTTTCTGTCTGTCTTTTTTTTTTTTTAATTTTATTATGTTAGTCACCATACAGTACATCATTAGTTTTTGATGTGGTGATCCACGATCCATTGTTTTCATATAACACCCAGCGCTCCATGCAGTATATGTCCTCCTTAATACCCATCACCGGGCTAACCCATTCCCCCACCCCCCTCCCCTCTAGAACCCTCAGTTTGTTTCTCAGAGTCCATCGTCTCTCATGGTTCGTCTCCCCCTCCGATTCCCCCCCTTCATGTTTCCCTTCCTTCTCCTAATGTCCTCTGTGCTATTCCTTATGTGCCACGAATAAGTGAAACCATATGGTAATTGACTTTCCCTGCTTGACTTATTTCACTGAGCATACTCTCCTCCAGTCCCATCCATGTTGAGGTAAAAGTTGGGTATTCATCCTTTCTGATGGCTGAGTAATATTCCGTTGTATATATGGACCACATCTTCTTTATCCATTCGTCTGTTGAAGGGCATCTCAGCTCTTTCCACAGTTTGGTTATTGAGGACATTGTTGCTATGAACATTGGGGTGCATATGGCCCTTCTTTTCACTACATCTGTGTCTTTGGGGTAAATACCCAGTAGTGCAATTGCCGGGTCATAGGGTAGCTCTATTTTTAAATTTTTGAGGAAACTCCACACTGTTTTCCAAAGTGGCTGTACCAATTTGCATTCCCACCAACAGTGTAAGACGGTTCCCCTTTCTCCACAACCTCTCCAACATTTGTTGTTTCTCTCCCTGTCCATTTTTGCCATTCTAACTGGTGTAAGGTGGTATCTCAATGTGGTTTTGATTTGAATTTCCCTGATGGCTAATGATGATGAACATTTTTTCATGTGTCTGTTAGCCATTTGTATGTCTTCTTCAGAGAAGTGTCTGTTCACATCTTCTGCCCACTTTTTGACTTGATTATTTGTTTTTTGGGTGTTGAGTTTGAGAAGTTCTTTATAGATCTTGGATACCAGCCCTTTATCTGTAGTGTCATTTGCAAATATCTTTTCCCATTCTGTGGGTTGCCTCTTTGTTTTGTTGACCATTTCCTTTGCTGTGCAGAAGCTTTTTATCTTGATGAAGTCCCAAAAGTTCATTTTTGCTTATGTTTCACTAGCTTTTGGAGATGTATCTTGAAAGAAGTTGCTGTGGGCAATGTCAAAGAGATTACTGCCTATATTCTCCTCTAGGATTTTGATGGATTCCTGTCTCACATTGAGGTCTTTCATCCACTTTGAGTTTATCTTTGTGAATGGTGTTAGAGAATGGTCGAGTTTCATTCTTCTGCATGTGGCTGTCCAATTTTCCCAGCACCATTTATTGAAGAGACTGTCTTTTTTCCATTGCATGTTTTTTCTTGCTTTGTCAAAGATTATTTGACCATAGAGTTGAGGGTCCATATCTGGGTTCTCTATTCTGTTCCATTGGTCTATATGTCTGTTTTTGTGCCAGTACCATGCCATCTTGGTGATCACAGCTTTGTAATATAGCTTGAAATCAGGCAACGTGATGCCCCCAGCTTTTTCTTTTTCAACATTTCCTTGGCGATTCAGGGTCTTTTCTGATTCCATACAAATTTTAGGATTGTTTGTTCCAGCACTTTGGAAAATGTCATTGGAATTTTGATCGGGATGGCATTAAAGGTATAGATTGCTCTGGGTAGCATAGACATTTTAACAATGTTTATTCTTCCAATCCATGAGCATGGAATATTTTTCCATCTTTTTGTGTCTTCTTCAATTTCTTTCATGAATACTCTGTAGTTCCTAGAGTATAGATCCTTTACCTCTTTGGATAGGTTTATTCCGAGGTATCTTATGGTTTTTGGTGCTATTGTAAATGGAATCGTTTCTCTAATTTCTCTTTCTACAATTGTGTTGTTAGTGTATAAGGAAGCAACTGATTTCTGTGCATTGATTTTGTATCCTGCCACATTACTGAATTGCTGTATGAGTTCTAGTAATTTGGGGGTGGAGTCTTTTGGGTTTTCCACATAAAGTATCATGTCGTCTGCAAAAAGAGAGAGTTTGACTTCTTCTTTGCCAATTTGAGTATCTTTTATTTCTTTTTGTTGTCTGATTGCTGTTGCTAGGACTTCTAGTACTATGTTGAACAATAGTGGCGAGAGTTGGGCATCCTTGACGTGTTCCTGATCTTAAGGGAAAGGCTCTCAGCTTTTCCCCGTTGAGGATGATATTCGCTGTGGGTTTTTCATAGATGGATTTTATGAACTTGAGAAATGTTCCCTCTATCCCTATACTCTGAAGAGTTTTAATCAGGAAAGGATGTTGTATTTTGTCAAATGCTTTTTCTGCATCAATTGAGAGGACCATATGGTTCTTCTCCCTCCTCTTATTAATGTGTTCTATCACATTGATTGATTTGCGAATGTTGAACCACCCTTGCATCCCAGGGATAAATCCCACTTGGTCGTGGTGGATGATCCTTTTAATGTATTATTGGATCCTATTAGCTAGGATTTTGTTGAGGATTTTGGAATCCATATTCATCAGGGATATTGGTCTGAAATTCTCCTTTTTGTTGGAGTCTTTGCCTGGTTTGGGGATTAAGGTAATGCTGGCCTCATAGAATGAGTTTGGAAGTTTTCCTTCTGTTTCTATTTTTTGAAACAGCTTCAGTAGAATAGGTATTATTTCTTCTTTGAATGTTTGGTAGAATTCCCCAGGGAATCCATCAGGCCCTGGCCTCTTGTTTTTTGGGAGGTTTTTGATCACTGCTTCAATCTCGTTACTGGTTATTGGCCTATTCAGGTTGTCAATTTCTTCTTGTTTCAGTCTTGGCAGCTTATAGGTTTCCAGGAAGGCCTCCATTTCATCCAGATTGCTCAGTTTCTTGGCATATAGTTGTTGATAATAATTTCTAATAATTGTTTCTATTTCGTTGGTGTTAGTCATGATCTCTCCCCTTTCATTCATAATTTTATTAATTTGCGTCCTTTCTCTTTTCTTTTGGATAAGTCTGGCCAGTGGTTTATCAATCTTATTAGTTCTTTCAAAGAACCAACTTCTAGTTTCATTGATCTGGTCTACTGTGTTTCTGGTTTCTAATTCATTGATCTCTGCTTTAATTTTAATTATTTCTCTTCTAATGCGTGGCTTAGGCATCGTTTGTTGATTTTTCTCTAGTTCTTTAAGGTGTAGAGTTAGTTGGTGAATTCGGGATTTTTCTATTTTTTTGAGTGAGGCTTGGATGGCTATGTATATCCCCCTTAGGACCGCCTTTGCAGTATCCCATAGGTTTTGGACCGATGTGTTTTCGTTCTCATTGATTTCCATGGATTGTTTAAGTTCTTTGATTTCCTGGTTGACCTAAACTTTCTTGAGCAGAGTGGTCTTTAGCTTCCAAATGTTTGAATTTCTGCCAAATTTTTTCTTGTGATTGAGTTCCAGTTTTAAAGCATTGTGGTCTGAGAGTATGCAGGGAATAATCTCAATCTTTTGGTATCGGTTGAGACCTGATTTGTGACCCAGTATGTGGTCTATTCTGGAGAAAGTTCCATGTGCGCTCGAGAAGAATGAATATTCTGTTGTTTTAGGGTGGAATGTTCTGTAAATATCTATGAGGTCCATCTGGTCCAGTGTATCATTCAAAGCTCTTGTTTCCTTGTTGATTTTCTGTTTAGATGATCTGTCCATTGCTGAGAGTGGAGTATTGAGGTCTCCTACAATTAACGTATTGTTATCAATATGACTCTTTATTTTGGTTAACAGTTCGCTTATGTAGATGGCTACTCCCATGTTGGGGGCAGAGATATTTACAATTGTTAAGATCTTCTTGTTGGATAGACCCTTTAAGAATGTTATAGTGCCCTTCTGTGTCTCTAATTACAGACTTTAGTTTAAAATCTAATTTGTCTGATACAAGAATTGCTACCCCAGCTTCCGCTGGCATGGAAGATGGATCTCCATCCCTTCACTTTCAGTCTGGCTGTATCTTTAGGTTCAAAATGAGTCTCTTGTAGGCAGCCTATGGATGGGTCCTGTCATTTTATCCAACCTGCAACCCGGTGCCATTTTATGGGAGCATTTAGGCCATTCACGTTGAGAGTGATTATTGAAAGATATGAATTAGTTGTCATCATGTTGCCTGTGCAGATGTTGTTTTTATAGATTGTCCCTGTAAATTTCTGTTGTATATCACTCTTGGGGTCTTTCTCCTTTTATAGAACCCCCCCTTAATATTTCTTGCAGGGCCGGCTTAGTGGTCACATATTCTTTCAGTTTCTGCCAGTCATGGAAGCTCTGCCTCTCTCCATCCATTCTAAATGAAAGCCTTGCCGGATAAAGTATTCTTGGCTGCATGTTCTTCTCATTTAGTACCCTGAATATGTCTTGCCAGGCCTTTCTGGCTTGCCAGGTCTCTGTGGATAGGTCTGACGTTATTCTGATCTTCCTCCCTCTGTACGTAAGGAATCTCTTCACCGTAACTGCCCTTAAGATGGTTTCCTTGGTTCTAAGATTTGGAAGTTTTACTATTACATGCCAGGGTGTTGGCATGTTTTCCTTGATCTTGGGAGGGGTCCTCTCTGCCTCTAGGACGCGAATGTTTGTTTCATTCCCCAGATTAGGGAAGTTCTCAGCTATGATTTGCTCAAATACATCTTCTAGTCCTCTCTCTCTCTCCACTCCCTCCGGGATTCCAATTATTCTGACATTGGAACGCTTCATGGTGTCACTTATTTCTCTGATTCTATTTTCACAGATTCTGAGTTGTTTTTCCCTGGCCTCCTCTTTTCCCTTTTTATCTATTATATTGTCTTCCAGGTCGCTTATTCGTTCTTCTGCCTCAGTTACCCTAGCTGTTAGATTATCTAGATTGGATTGGACCGCATGGATAGTATTTTTAAGTTCTGCCAATTCAGCTTTCATTTCTGCCCTTAGAGACTCTATGTTGCCATTAATTGATTTCTCCATTCTAGCCATCGTCTTCACAATTGCTAGCCTGAATTCCATCTCCGACATCTTGGTTATATCTGCATCCATTTGTAAATCTGCAGTATAAGTCATAATCTCTGAGTCTTTTCTATTTTGGGGGCTCCTCCTCCTAGTCATTCTGTTGATGGGTGTTTAAGGGAATGTATAGAGTCCAAATTATTGACCAGAACCCAAGCAAGATCAACCTGTTTTCTTGGGACCTGGCCTCTTGTTTTCCCAGCCTGTCTTCTGGGGGAGGGGCCTGCCGCGCTGTTACTCAGGCAACCCTGTTTGGGCAGAGTTGCCCTGCCCCCCTGTGGTGGGGGATGGGCTCCGCGGGAATCAGTTTTGGGGTCTTTTCTCTGGCGGCTTTCCCTGGCAACTTTCCGCGTCTCTTCCGCGAGTCAGAGCAAGAAGAGACCGTTTCCAGCCCTCTGCCTCAGAGCAGAGAGCCCGCAGTCTGTTCTTCAGTGTGCTCTCCAGGCCACACCGTCTCTGTTTCTGTCCGTGCTGCTATAAACTGCAGCGGCCTGGGTTGTGCGCCCCTCTGCAGCACCCCCAGTCCTGCCTCCAGGTCGGAGCATGTCTCTGCCCTCTGTGCTTCTAAAACCGCCAGCCGCCCCCAGTCCACATGCAGGACCCCGCCGCTCCGGGTTTCCACCCCAGGGGCTGCCCTAAAGTCCTTTCCCTGCCGCTACCGGTCTGCAAGTCTGTGCCCCGTCCCCAGGGAGCGAGGCTGTCACTCACCGGCGGTGTAGGATCCCCACGGCCAGGCACCCTCCCGCTGCTGTTTATCCTCCGATATCTGCCCACGGAATCACGGCTCCCTGCTTCGTACCTCGAAACCAACCGCCTGTGATATTCTGTTTGTAGAGATCCAGATCTTCGTACATCTCAGGCTGGTTTCGTGGGTGCTCAGAGTGGTCTGGTAGATATCCAGCTCAATCCCGGGCACCAGTTGAAATAGGGTCCCCTACTCCTCTGCCATCTTTCCTAGTCCTCTGTCTTTCTTGTCTTTCTTATCTTTCTGGAAAGCAAAATAGCCATAGCCATAAGGTGTCATCAAATGCACATGCTCTTTGACCAAAATTTCCACAACTGTTTTGTTCAAGGAAATAGTAAGAAACGTGGGCAAAGACTTCTCAACAGGAAAGTTCATTGCACCATTGATTATAGTAGTGAAATATTAGAAAAACCTAAACATCCCAACCGCTTGAATAATATACAGCCAGGAGAAGTGACTCCATAGAATATTTGATACTGAAAAATGTTTATCTTCTATTGTGAAGTTGAAGAGCCATGTCCCAGAACTATATAGTGTTATTCTAATTTTAATATTTTTATATAATTATAGCAGTTTATGGGGGGCAGAATTACAGTGTACTTTTTATTTTCATCCCTATATGTTTCTGTATTTTTCAAATTTTCTACATTGAACCACCACCACTCTTATAATCAGAGAGGGAACATGAAAGCCTTTAAAAAACAAGAAAGAAAGCACCTCCTTGAGACATAGCATAATTGTTGAAATTAAAAGTTTATCAAAATCAAGGCCTTATTCTTCCTGAAAGTTCAGGAAAAGGAAACTATGATTTGCTAAGGGCTTGTCACATATTAAGCACTGTGCTAGGACCTTTTTACATATATATATATATTTTTTTTTGAAAGAGAGCACGCACGAACAGGGGGAGGGGCAGAGGCAAAAGGAGAAAACAGACTCCCCACTGAGCAGAGAGTCCACGGGGCTCGCGGGGCTCAATCCCAGGACCCCCGATCATGACCTGAGCTGAAGGCAGATGCTTAACTGACTGAGCCACCCAGGCGCCCCCCTTTTTACATATGTTATTCCACTTAATCATCACAATAGTCTGTAAGGCATATACTATTATCTTTAGGATAGCTAAATAGTTCTGGCATATGCAAAATAGAGAATAATATAACAAGCATAGAGAATAACATTAAAAATATCCATATTTTCAGCTTCCAACTTAAGAAATTAAATATGTCTGACACAGAGGATGCTGCCTGTGTACTTATCCCCAGGGCCATTCTGTTTTCTTCCATTGAGAAGTAACCATTATCTTGAATATGGAGTTTATTATTACTTATGCAAATTATTGTTCCTTGGCTACATATGTTGGTATCCATAAACTAGACTGAATCAGTTACCGTCCAATCAGGAAAGTAGGAATCACTCTATGTATTACACACAAAGGGAGATTTAATACTGAGAATTACAGAAGTAGAGAAAGGGCTGGAGAAGCAAATGGGATAATGTTTAGTTTCATCCATTTGCCTCCCAGATCAATTCTCTATCCTTCTTTGGGCCCAGGAAACTAAGCCGTACAGACTGCCTCATGGTACTCTCTCGACTTCTGACTTCTGGTTGGTTTTGGCCCGTAGGAACTACCGGCAAGAAGTTGAGGGGAAGAGGAGAATGGGATCAGAGGAGCTATTCCCTTGGCTTCCTTCTTGTTGGGTTGCTAGCACATTGGCCCTGCGGCTGCTCAAATAGCCACGGATACTGTGGAAATGCTCATTTCCAGTCACCTCTTCCTCTTGCTGCTGCTGCCATTGCTGGAAGCACAACCGGAACAGAGAGGAAAATGGCTTCTCCCTTTCTTCCGTTTCCTAATCTCCTGCCAGTGCTTTGCACTGGCAACATCTAACCAGAGTCTGTGACATGGAGTTCACAGGTTGCCAACCTCTTGCATCACAGAAGAGCGCACAGAAAGGCTGGAGTGGGGCTGAGAGCCAACAGCACATAACCCGCACGAGGGCACAGTATTGTTTGCATTTTTAAAACTGTATAGGCAGTGTCATGCTATACGTATCCTTCCTTTTTCGTTTAAGCTTATCCTTTTGAGATCTGTCCATGTTGATACATGTGGCCGTAGTTAATTCATTTTAACTGCAATGTTGTATTCAGTAATGGTATTTCTGTAAGGGAACTAGTAAAGATAGAAACATGGAAGTTACTGGCATCAGAATAAAAGAGATATAAAGATAATATATGGCAAATTATAAAGAGCAGGTAAAGTTAGATTAAAGGAAAACATTTCTAAAAACTTTTCATTCCTTCATTCAGCACAGATGCATTGAGCTTCTACCATGTCCTAGGCATTGTGCTTGACACAAAGCAGAAAATTGAATATGACATTGAGAAGTTGCTGATGCATAGACAATTAGATACACGATTTTCATCAAGGTAATAAGTACTATGATAGGGTTATGACTATGGTGCTATAGAGGCACAGAGCTTGATAAATAGAAAAACTACAGAGCAATTTCAGCTATATAGATTTAAAATTTCTAAATAAGTAAAATACTGTATTATAAATGAAATTCAGCCGTATAGTGAAGAAATGATACCATGACCAAAAGAATGCAAACAGCCTCAACATTTTAAAAAAACTTATAAGTGAGAAAAATCATGGATTAAATGGAAATATGTCAAAGACTCATTTGAAAAAATTCTGCAGCTTCTCCTAATAAAAAGTTGAAATAAGATTAGCAGGATTCCATCTCAACATAATAACGATTAGTTAGCAAAAACTAAAAACAAACGTCATATTAAATAAATTATTTACTACATTTCCATGTAAAGCAGGAGTAAGATACCACTAGCAATCATCTTGTTTTAGAAGCCTTAGATAATACAGCACATTTAAAAAAATAATAATATTAGGCATTGTAACAAGTATCAAATTGTGAATTATGATATTGCTATTAAAATAGAAATATATGATTTATTTATTTGAGAGAGAGCGCATGCACGTGCACGCATGTGAGGGGGAAGGGCAGAGAAAAAGGGAGAAAATCCTCAAGCAAACTCCCCACTGAGTACGGAGCCCAACACAGGGCTCGATCCCAGGACCCCGAGGACCCTGAGATCATGACCTAAGCGGAAACCAAGAGTCAGACACTCAAACAACTGAGCCACCCAGGCATCCCTGTCCATGATATATTATTAAACAAAATGAGAAGGGAAAGCAAATTGCAGAGACCTGGGTATGAGACCTTGTGGTGGGGAGGGGAAGAACAGGCAACGTGTTTGTACCTAGGTGTGTATCAGTTTGTATTTGGTGAGGGAAAGAATGGAACTATACATATCAAACTCAACATTGGTTATCTCAGAGTAGAGCTAGAGAGTTAAGAGTTAGTGGACTTTTTATTGTTTTAATTATATATCTTTGTATTATTTTAAAATCAGTCCCTTTTATCATCTTAAACAGAATTTTTAATTTTTAATCAGATGGTTAAGGAAGCCTTTCTGTAGTGATGCTTGAGCTCAGTTTGAAAGATGAACAGTGTTCACTGAAGAAAGAATCAGTAAAGAGGGCTCTTCTCCGCAGGGGACAGCAAGAGCAAAGATGGTGCATGTGAGTCATCTCCATCATCACCAGACTCTGACATTTATGGGTTTACATGTGGGATGTTTGGTCCTAACAAAAGAGCAGTGACCAAATTCAGCAAATTCTCCTCTCCTTTAGTGTCATAGCTGGAAGGAAGGCACTAAAGGTACCCTCCCCAAAGAAGTTGATGGCCTGACAACATTCCTTTATGATCAAACATTCTCTTCATGATCAAAGAGAAGCCCTAAGCACTTCTATTGAGACTGCAGCTTCCCGATCAGTCTCCAGGAGGGAAGGGCTGAGCCAAGCTGTGTGTATGTGTGTGCGTAAGGGGGTGTTCACGATTAGAGATGATGGGAGCATTTCCATTCTTTCCCAACAGCTAGATCATTCTCTCCTTTCTTGCATTTATTATTTTTCTTCCTTTACCCCTCACTCTATCCCCAGCTTCTCCCTCACTTTCACCCAGATGCTGTTTGGCTGCACCATGAACATTTCCACCATAAGTGGTCGAGCAGTCCCTTTGCTCTACAGTCATGGCATCAAGCCATGTACAAGGAAGAGCCTCCTTGGGGAGGGGCTTCCCCTCCTCAAGATACACACCTGGTGGGGAGACCTCATTCTGGAATTCAAAGTTCAGTTCCCAGACACATTCACAGCAAAGACACAATAGATCCTTCAGCAGCTCTTACCCTATTCTGTGACCCTGCTCTGGCCTAACCCAGGGTCCACCACATCAGTACCTCCATAGATATGTAACTGGGGTGCAGGGGTGCAAGAGCACTGGGCTTTAGGGGTCCCAAACAGACGGGGTTTGACCACTTACCCCTGACAAAATCCAAAGACAGATGAGTGGTGGTGAAACAAGAAAGGAATTTATCTCAGTGAGGCCAACACCGGGAAGACAGCAGACTAATGTCTCAAAGACTGTCTCCAAAGTGCTGAAAAAACTTCTAGGTTTATATAAGGAAAACGTGGGACAAAGGTCAGAGGGTAGTGCAGGTGGGCAGTAAAGGTCAGTTGATCATTGTCTTGGGGTCAATCACATGGGGTCTTGCTGATACCAGGTCAGGCGTTATTGGTTGAGGGGGTAGTTTCAGTCCCACCTGGGATGCTTTGCCCACAGGGTCACTAGGCTGAGTTAAGAGCTGGAAAGAAGAACTTAATCACGTAGAAAGTACAGACTGAGGAAACAATGGAGGTAGTTGAAGTCCTCTCTCAGATACACTCTTTGCCCAATATCTACCTGCTCTGACTCCACTGAACACTAGCAATTCTTCTTTAAAGGCAAGTACCACTGGCTTTAGGAAAATGTTCCCATCCGTACCTGTCAAAGAGCCAGGTACTAGGGTAGACTCTTAATTGTTTTTTTCTCATTTTGAGAAGCCCTCGAATGCTTTTATAGTAGTTTTGTTTTGGTCTTGCTTTGCTTTGGTATATTTTTGTAAATGTATTATGAAAACACAAAGTATTTTTTATAATTTTTTTTTTTTTTTTTAGAGATAGGGTGTGTGCCAACTGAGGGAGGGAGGGGCAGAGGGAGAGAGAGAGTCTTTTTTTTTTTAAGATTTTTATTTATTTATTTGATACACAGAGAGAGAGCACAAGCAGGGGGAGTGGGAGAGGGAGAAGCAGGCTTCCCGCTGAGCAAGGAGCCCAATGTGGGACTCAATCCCAGGACCCTGATATCATGACCTGAGCTGAAGGCAGTCGCTTAACTGACTGAGCCACCCAGGCATCCCAGGAGAGAGAGAATCTTAAGCAGGCTCCAAGCCCAGCACAGACCCTGACACAGGGCTGGATCTCACAACCCTGAGTTCATGACCTGAGCCGAAATCAAGAGTTGGACACTTAACCGACTGAGCCGCCCAGGTGCCCCAACACAAAGTATTTTTCAAATAAGACATCTGAGCAGGTGTAGATGAAGGCCCCAGGATGGGGATGGGTGTGCAATACCACTGTCAATCTTTCTCCATACCCCTTGTCACCTTTTAGAAGGCAAAGAAGGAACTCACAGCTTAAGCTAACCCATTCCTTTCTCTAAGCCCAAACTCCTAGGATATACTAACTGTATACTCAAACACAGCACAGATGGAAGACCACACTCTTCCATTAGAAGAATCAGGTCTATTTGGAAAGAATACATGTCCTTGGTTATAAAAGGAAGAGCATTCTCTTCAAAGAATATACCAGCTTGAGAACTCATCGATTTTCTCTAAGTGAACTGAACTTTCTTATTGAAAGAAATTTTCCTCCAAAATAGAGCTGGGGAAGCACTCCTCTGGCCGACTGACAGAGACACATCCCCAAAGACAGGGTCTAGGGCAATGGTGGGAGTGTCCTAAGCATCATGACATCCTTGGCTCATGATGGGAGGTATTGGCTGGGGACACAAACTCCCTGGGGGCGTGGACCCTCCTGTCCCTGCTTGGACAATTCTAGCCCTCAAAGCCTACTTGATTCGTTGCAGAAGGGGGCACTTGTAGTCAGAGGGAGACCCTTACTGTAGCCAATATCAGCATGACTTGATTACTAAAGCTATATAGTAAGTGCCTCATGGGCCCCTCCCTAGTCCCAAGGTCAAATATCAGTTAGCCTAAGTCAAGCCTAGTAATTCTATTCACTTTGTCAGAGTCTGATTTAGGCATGAACATATGATACAACCTTGGTGGATAAAGCATAAGTGTTCTGGATGGCTTCTAAGGAAGTGTTCATTGGTCTTAAAAAAGATACAAAGCCAAAAATGTATTCTCTTCTCATATACTGTCACATGACAATGTAATGTGTGGAGCTCCTAATAGTCATCTTGTTTTCATGTGTGAAAAGCTAAGAGAAGCAAAGAGAAGCTCACCCTCCCTGTACCCAGACATCATTGAGACCATGAGTTAACCAATTCTGGAATTTCACTGTTTCCAAACTTCTTGTTATGTGAAATAATAAAATTGCCTCAGTTTATAAGCCACTTTTAGTTGGTTTATGTTACTTGCCACTGAAAGCATTCTATTACAGCCCACATTGAAGGCAACACAATGAACAGACTTTGTTAAAAACACAATAGGAGACAAGGAGGACAAGATTAAGAAAAGCAAGAGAAATGAAACAGATGAACAGAGATAAAGAGGATTAGAGAGAAAATTCTAGAGAAAGAAAATAGCCAAGGAATATCTAAACATACAGACATTTAGTATCCCTAATAATGAGAACTAAAATATTGAATCTGAACATATACTTGGCTAAATAGAAGAAAAATTAACTACTAAGGACAGATACCACATAAGCATTAACCAAATGGAGAATCATTTCCTATTCTAAGATTGAAAGACTCAACATCATAAAGTCATCAGTTCTTTCTAAATAATAGGTTTAACAAGATCCCAATAAAAACACTAAGACTTTTTTTTTAACTAGGCAAATTGATTTGTTTAGTTCAGCGGTCAGCAAACTATGGCCTATGGGCCAAGTCCGGTGCATCCTATTTTTGTAACTAAAGTTTTATTAGGACACAGCCACACCCACTCAATTACGTATTGTTTTTTTAAAAGACTATTTATTTGACAGAGAGAGAGAGTGCACACAGCACGGGGTGGGGAGGCAGCAGAGGAAGAGGGAGAAGCAGGCTCATGGAGCAGGGAGCCTGATGCGGGGCTTGATCCCAGGGTGACCCAAGCCGAAGCAGACGCTTAACCACTGAGCCACCCAGGTGCCCCTCAATTACTTATTGTTTTTTTTTTTAATTTTATTATGTTAATCACCATACATTACATCATTAGTTTTTGATGTAGTGTTCCATGATTCATTGTTTGTGTATAACACCCAGTGCTCCACGCAGTACGTGCCCTCTTTAATACCCATCACCAGGCTAACCCATCCCCCCACCCCCCTCCCCTCTAGAACCCTCAGTTTGTTTCTCAGAGTCCATAGTCTCTCATGGTTTGTCTCCCCCTCTGATTTCCCCCCTTCATTTTTCCCTTCCTGCTATCTTCTTTTTTTTTTTTTTTAACATATAATGTATTGTTTGTTTCAGAGGTACAGGTCTGTGACTCATCAGTCTTACACAATTCACAGCGCTCACCATAGCACATACCCTCCCCAATGTCCACCACCCAGCCACCCCATCCCTCCCACCCCCCACCACTCCAGCAACCCTCAGTTTGTTTCCTGAGATTAAGAATTCCTCATATTGTTAATTGGTGCTCTCACTATATACAATGACAGAGTTAAGTAATTGCCATGGATCTCCATGGCAATTTAGGCTGCAAAGCCTAAAGTATTTGCTATCTGGTCTTTTACAGAAAAGTTTGCTGATCCTTGATTATATTTTGGAAGCATATGACAGTTTGATTTCACAGGTCCACAGCTAGAATGTAATTTGACTAAGGATGACTATCTCACCTACATGTTATTTAAGTGTCATGGGGGGGAAAGAATTTGTCTTCACATGAAACAGCTATCCCCTTGGGGTAATTTCCAGGGGGAATGAGAAATAATGTGTTCTCAAGCCCTTTGTAAGTCCCGAAAGCACACTGTGATCTTTGCACAGAGACTGTCAACAATCACCCCTAACATCTGTACACATTTTGCTGGCACATTGTGATCTTTACAGAGAGACTGTCAACAATCGCCCCTAACATCACTGTACACATTTTGCTTTAATGACATGATTTACATTGTTCCGTGATCCAGAGCAGGCGCAAGGAGAAATAAATTACCTAGGATGACAAGACTGGTTTCCCTCTAACACTTAGGACCAGGCAGAACTCCACCAACCTCTTCCACATTCTGAGGGAATAATTTGGAGCAACTCATGAATTTCCATCTCTCCATAAATCAAGGGGGAAAAAAACCCAACAGGCAAGGAAAGCAGGTATCAGGAAGTCAATATTGTTCTAATTGCGCTGCTAACTGGTCCTACCAGCACCTTTTATTTTCAGAGGGTCAACAGGTAATGATTAACCTAAGCATTCATTCCCTAAAGAGACTCACAAAGTTGCAGGAAAGACTCAGCTGCTAGGAGACAGTTGAAAGAAGTAGACTTGGGAATGCTATTTAAGCAGATTCTTTTGTCTGAACAAACAAATCAACCCCACCAAAAAACAGGCTACCTTGAAAACTACAGGTTTTAGTTAAAAATACATGTGGTAATACAGGTATGGAAATCTCAAAGAAACGTAAGAGCGTTAGTACATTTTGGGCCTTATTACTGAGTTTGTTTGCTGGGAAGATCATACCCAGCTCTAGAGATTCTCTTTGACAAAGATGCAGAGACAATTCAGTGGAGAAAGGATAGTCGTTTCAACATAAGGTGCTGGGACATTTGGATGTGCATACACCCACAAAAAGCCTCAACACACACTTCATGTAACTCAAACTGGATCATAGACCTAGATGTAAAGTGTAAAACTATAACACTTCTAGAAGAAAACACAGCAGAAAATCTGTGTGACCTTGGGTTTGGTGATAAGTTTTTAGATATAATACCAAAAGTGCAATACATTAAAAAATTGACAAATTGGACTATATAAAAATTATAGATGTTTGTGATTGATAGTGTTAAGAGAATGAAAAGACAAGTCAAAACGTAAGTGTAAGTCACATATTTGACAAGGATTCATATCCGAACATAGAACGCTTAAAACTCTACAGTATGAAAATAAATAATCCAGTTTTAAAATGGGCAAAATATATGAACAGACACTTTGCCAAGGAAGATATATGGATGGTATATAAGTATATGAACAGATATTCAAAAGCATTTGTCATTAGGGAAATGCAAATTAAATACTACTACATAACTAATAGAATGTTTAAAACCCCAAAACTGACAATACCAGATGCTGATGAGAATGCAGAGCAATAGGAATGCATGTTCATTGCTGGTGGGAATTCAAAATAGTGCAGACACTTTGGAAGACAGTTTAGCAGATTCTTATAAAGTTAAACATAAACCTACCATGCAACCCAAAATCCACTCCTAGGTATTTACCCAAGTGAATTAAAAATTTATGTTCACACAAAATCTGTATGTGAATGTTTATAGCACCTTTACTGATACTTGTCAAAAACTGGAAGCAACCAAGATGTCCTTTAACAAATAACTGGAAAACAAATCATGGTACATCTATACAATGGAATACTATTCAGTAATAAAAAGGAATGAGTTACAGACACACACACAGTATAAATGAATCTTAAAGGCATTTTGCTAAGTGAAAAAAGCCAGACAAAAAGATCTACATATTATGTAATTCTGTTCATATGACATTCTGGGAAAGGCAAAACTATAAGGTTGGAAAACACATTAGTGGTTGCCAGGGATTAAAAGAAGGGGAAGTGGTTCATCACAAAGGGGACACACAAGGAAATTTTTAGGGTGATGGAAATGTTCTGTATGGTAGTAGGGTGGTAGATGGGTGCATTTGTAAAAACCCATGGAACTGTACATCACAAAGAGTGAATTATAATGTGTGCAAATTAAAGGAAAATCAACCAGGGGCTCCTGGGTGGCTCAGTCGGTTAAGCGTCTGCCTTCGGCTCAGGTCATGATCTCAGGGTCCTGGGGTCAAGTCCCACATCGGGCTCCCTGCTCAGTGGGGAGATTGTTTCTTCCTCCCTTCCCCACTCACGCTCTCTCTCGCTATCTCTGTCTCTCTCTCTCTCTCAAATAAATAAATAAAATCTTAAAAAAAAAAGAAAGAGAAAGAAAGAAAGAAAGAAAGAAAGAAAAAGAAAGAAAGAAAGAAAGAAAGAAAGAAAAAGAGAAAGAAAGAAGAAAGAAAGAAAGAAAGAGAAAGAAAGAAAGAAAGAAAGAAAGAAAAAGAAAAAGAAAAGAAAGAAAAAGAAAAAGAAAAAGAAAAAGAAAAAGAAAAAGAAAAAGAAGAAAAAGAAAGGAAATCAACCAGAAATGTCCGGGATCCCGGGGATGGAATATGGACTGGAACTAGTGAATCCAACCGTATTGTACCAGTGAAGATTGTATATATCTGACATATATATGTATATCTTCATATATCACACTGAAGAGGGTAGGGGGAAAAATGGAGTTGACCTAAGTGACTTTGGAAAATGGTGTTTTGACTGGAAACCATAAAGCTAAAGATAGAGGGGTGCCTGGGTGGCTCAGCTGGGTAAGTGTCTGACTCTTGGTTTCGGCTCAGGTCATGATCTCATGGGTCACGGGCTCTAGCCCCCTGTAGGGCTCCATGCGTGTGGAGTCAGCTTGAAGATTCTCTCCTTCTGCCCCTCCCTCCACTTGCATGCACTCATACACTCTCTCTCAAAAAAAATAAAGCTAAAGACAGAAAACTATACAAATATGGTACTCTAGTTGATAAATTTCCTTCTTACCGGAATACATATTAACAGTTTTGAAAGTATTTTATGTATATAGCATACTTATTTGAAAAAATAAGTATTTAATAGTAGGTAAAGAGAGCTAAGTTTCTCACTGTCAGAAAGAAGTCACAAATAAGCAAAAGGAAAGTGCTTAAATGAATCCCATGGGGCTCAGTTAGAATCAAGGTGGTATGGACTCCTATTTAGTTTAATATCTACACAGATAGATATAGAAATAATTATAGATATGTGTATATACATAGATCAATTTATATTAATGTTTCCTAGCTTTGTCTGCTGAGAATGTCTAAAAGCAGTAACATTTCATTAGCAATGAGCACACCCAGAGCCCAGATCTTGGTTTCTGAATGTCATTCTCCACTTAAAGGAAACTGGGCTTCTTGGAGGAATGCCTGATTCTAAGGCTGGAACAGAAAAAATGGAAGATGAGCCTGGAGCATTTTGTAGTGCCAGAAAGTATAGAAATACTCAACAAAAGAATGGTTGCACAACAGTGTGAATATACTTAGTATCACTGAGCAGTACACTTAGAAATGGTTAAGATAGTAGGCTTTATGTTTTATGTATTTTACCACATACAAAAAAGATGAGAGCCTGCCAAAAGGACACACAGAAGCTAAACTGAGAGTGGTCTCAATGGAACAATTTGAACAACAAAATATATCATTTTGCATTCCTATCAGTATTGACTAATGTGGTATTGGATTATAACCAAAGTACAAAATAAGTATATATGAGTCCATACTAATATAAATATAATGATTAAATAAATAAATAGGAGAGAAGAGGCAAAATTTCTTATGGAAGAATTCCAAATTATATCTTTGGATACTCTCCTCCAGGAGATGGAGCTTGAGGGTGAGCTAGACTTAGTGACTTGCTCCCAGGGGAAGGGGACAAACAGTAATTTTACTATTAAGACAGACAGTACCTTAACAAAGTGATCAAGGTTAACATCACCAGTAATGAGTCATGTTACTGGCATGCACTCCTGATATAATGTAATGAAAAGAGCACTTCACCTCTATGGTCTTCCTCCCCAAACCTATAAGCCCAGTCTAATCAAGAGAAAAACATGAGACACACCCAAATGCAGGTATATTCTGCAAAATACCTGACCAAGTGCTCTTTGAAACTGTCAAGGTCCTGAAAATCAGGAAAGTCGGAGACACTGCACAAACCAAAGAAGACTAAGGAGATTAAGGAGATAGGACAATTTACTGCGATATAGGATCCTGAATTGCATCCTGGAACAGAAAAAATATTAGTAGAAAAACCTGAGAAGTTTAAATAAAGTTTAGAGTTTAGTTAACGCTAAGGTTCAAATGTTGGTTTCTTGGTTTTGACAAATGTACCATGGTTATGTGAGATGCTAACAGTAGGAGAAACTGGGTAGAGGCATATGGGAACTCTGCACTATCTGCAACTTTTCTGTAAATCTAAAATTATTCCAAAAATTCCAAAACAAAATTTTGTGTAAAAATAAAGTAGAAGTTTGGCAATAAAGGTGATGGGAATGTTAAAGAAACACAGGTACATCAGTATAAATTGGGCCTTGGGGCTGTGATTGATTGCTGGAAGGATCCCTCTCAGCTCTAGAGATTCTCATTGATTATATGCCCATAAAACAACATGCATTGAGCATTATTCTAGCGTGGTCGTTCTCAGATTTTGTGTGTACCAGAATCCTGGAAATTAATAAAGACTACTGGGACCCAGGTTCATTGAAATAAATTAGCACTGGGCCACTGTATCTTCACGGAGTTCCCTGATTCTGATACATATCCAAGCCTGAGAACCACTCCTCTAGCACTTTTCTACTAACAGGGCCATTCATTCATTCAATAACTATTTATTGAGCAACTATTCTATGCCAGCCCATTCTTAGTATTAAGTATACAGTGGTAGACACACAGGCAAAGACCTCATGGAGTTTACATTCTAATACACAGATAAACCTACACTGAGTCTCTTGTATTTCCCCATTCCAAGTCCCCACAGAGAAAATCTGATTGACCAAGCTAATCATTACCATCTGTTTTTTGTTTTTTTTGCGGGGAGGGGCCACAGAGCTTTTCTTAACAGGCTACTTTATAGGTTTTTAGTTAGTGTAGGTGCTGGTTTCCAGTAAGTTGGGGGTTCCCCTCTACTCCAGTCAGCTATGGCTGGGGTTCCATGGCCCAAAACATGACCCCTCCTGAGGTTACTCCTTCAGCAAAACTAACTAGGTCAGGAAGGGGCCACGGGTTAGGGAGGCCCTGGTATCTGACTATGAAGCGTGGTTGTTACCCAAATGCAGCAGGGGCCAAACTTTCCCAGGGTAGTCTGGAGGCAAAAATATTAGGCTGCACTAGTCAATATGACACAGCAATCCTTCCATCATGAACTGTTTCTTTATGGGCTTTCACTTTTCTGCTGCTTGTGATGTTTCAAAATACCAACTTGCCTGCCGCAGATTCCTTCTTCAGTTGAGACTGTCTTGGGCAATAATCTCCCATGTATTCTCCTCCATCACGTTATATTTATTTATTTATATTAGCTTTGCCCACATCCTTAGGATTTTATTCGTCACCTTCTGAGCATATTCCCTAACTACAAGAGGGAAAGAACTGGCACTGGGAAAACTGTAGCAATGCTTAGCACGTATTTTTGGTCCCAAATTAGGTGAGCCTTGCACCTCACCCACTACCAATTGCCACTAAAAAATAACACAGATTTTGGGGCATCCGGGTGGCTCAATCGGTTAAGCATCTGCCTTCGGCTCAGGTCATGATCCCAGGGTCCTGGAATAGAGCCCTGCATCGCGCTCCCTGCTCAGCAGGGAGTCTCCTTCTCTCTCTCCCTCTGCCTGCATCTCTCTCTCTCTCTCTGTCAAATAAATAAACAGAATCTTTTAAAAAAAATAACAGATTTTGATGAGGCACAAATAGGAGCAGCAGGGGTAACTTATTAACTGATCCTGAAAAAGAAAAGGCTTTGAGGCTATTTCACACATTGAGTTCAAATTAACAAACTTTACTACCGTGTTCCCAAGACTCAACCAGGAACTGGGGATCTGAAAATGAAAAAACCTGACTGTCACCCTGAATGAATGGACCATAAATAGTGGAAGACAAGCCTATGACAAAGATGATGTTTCCAGAAATGAAGGAACTAACTATTCTAGGAACTAAGAGTGAGGAGAGGCATTCCTCTGAATTTAGGGATCTATAAGTAAAATTTGAGATGGACCTAACAGGATAGTTAGAATTTTTCTACGTATAAAGGTAAAAAGGAGCACTCCAGATGTATGGATCAGCATGAATAAAGTAAAGAAGGGAAGAAAATAAATGGCCTGTATGGGAAATAGCAGATAGTCACTCATATGACTGAAATAAAATACAGCTCTAAGGAGGGGCCAGAGCTGCTGATGGACTACCAAAGGTCCACATCCTGGGTTCTGCAAACCATGGCTAGTGCCAAACGTCTGGGAAACAAAAATCTGACAATTTCAACAAAAATTGAACATAGCAACAGCTTATGACACCACCATGAAGGTTATAATTGTCAAGCAGAACAAGAACATCATCAAATCTAGTTCTTATATGTATTCCTTTACATTAAATTCATTAATGACTTAGCTGCCAGGCACTCTGCTAAGTATTAGGAACATAGAGCTGACTCCACTGCAGTCCCTGCCCTTGAGGAACCTAATAACTGGAGATTTCATTTGTGTATTCATGTGTTGATTAGGCCTCCTAAAAACCTGGTATTGGTTTATTGACAGCAAAGAAAGATAAATGACTTTTTATTTTAAATACTTTTATTGTTACAGAAGCAGTCCATGAGCATTAGAAGATATAGAACCAGCAAAATCAAAAAGTAAAACATTTCTGGCACACCCAGAAATCATCACTGTAACCCTTGGTTCATATCTTCTCATGTCTTCTTATACATATGTATTTTGCTCACAAAAATGTTTTCATATTGTTTACAGACAAACTGTGTCTTGTAACCTGCTTAATAATTTCCACTTTTCCATGTCAGTAAATGCTTTGAATACTCAGTACATATTCAAATTTTCCCATTTCAGCCAAAAATGTCCTTTACAGCTAATTTCTCCAAATCAGCCTTCCTCTCAAGACCTTACATCGCATCTCCTGATTACATCCTTCCTGTCTCTTTTAATCCAGTATAGTCCGTTTCTTGTAATTCTGATTTGATGAAAAGAACTGGCCAGCTGTTCTGAAGGACAGTCCACCTCTTTTATTTGCCTGGTTGTTTCCTGGTGATGTCATTTTACTGACATTTTCCTCTATCCTCTGTATACAACTGGAAGATCTAACTGTGGTAGAAGCAAGTTAAACATTTTGGGCTAGAATACTTCACGGGTGGTAATACATACTTTACGTTCCTTCACATCAGAATATGCATTGTCTGAAAACCTGGTTGACCCACCATTAGTGATGATCAAATTGATCCTTGGGTAATGGCCATAACTGGAGATTTTAAAGGGAAAGGGCAAAAGGAGAAACGGAATAGGAAAAGTGTGAATACAACTTGGCTACCTAAAGGAAGTAGGAAACCCAGCAGCAGGAGGTAGGACACCGAAGACATCCAACTGTGCTTCCCACTCTGACATAGCTCAAATTGTGACCAATCCTCTGATCTTGTTCTCATAATTAGGAAGGCAAAAACAGAAACAGAACGTTTTCCTTTATAAAACTGAGATGAGCTGAGCGGATGCGGGATTCAGCCCACAGAGAGGCACCATCAACCTCTCTACAATCTGGGACAAGACCTATAAACGTGGAGAACAGAGAGCTCGCTGTTGGCACCCACCGTTTTCAGTAGCAGCCCTTTACCTGCCTCTGGCCACCAGGGGGAGCTACGACAAAGCAATCGTTCCTTCGGGCGAGTGGGAACGCGTCTGGATAAAGCTTGTCCAACCTAAGGATCCGTAGCAAGATGCCGCGACTGGAAAAATTATATTTCTGCTGTCTCGCGAGCACCAGTAAGCCCCTCCCCGCCCGCGCGTGTTCAGGCCCCTTCCGGTGATTTGCGGCAGGTGGCGCTGTCTGCGGCGTCACAGCGGCCGTGGGTGCTGCGGCGACGCTCTCCCGGCGGGCAGTGCGGCCCGGCTCTCCGGCGGCAGCGAGTGCCACGTCCCAAGTGCTACGCGGAGGAGCGGAGCGGGCGGTGCGCGGGGGGCGGGGAGCAGCGCGGATCCACACTAATCGCCCGCCGTCATGGGGTCCTCGCAGAGCGTTGAGATCCCTGGCGGGGGCACGGAAGGCTACCACGTCCTTCGGGTAAGGGTTCCGACGACGGCTCGGGAAAGGCGGGCTGGAGGCGGGGCCTGGCCGCGGGGAGGCAGAGGCCCCGACGGGCCCCTTCCCGGGACAGCCAGGCCCGACCCCGAAGAAGAGCGGCGACCGCGGGTGCTGCTTTAGCCGAGGCCGGTTCAGGAGGCCGCTCGCATCCCGCCTCCCCAGAGCGCTCCGGGCCCGGGGTCCGCCGCACTGGGAGGACCGGGTGGAGCCTGGGCGGCAGCCGGCCACTTAATCGGGAGGCGGCCCAGCCGGGGGGTGGGGGACGGAGGGACAATCTTTTTCTCCTTACGACCTTCTCTGTCCCTTCTCTCTTAATTCTTAGCTTACAAAGTTAGGAAAGGTTTGGGGGCAAAGTATGCAGAAAAGGTGATGGTGAAGGTAGCATTTGAGTTTTCTGAGAAAATGAAGCCTGGAGCTCGTAAGCTAGAGGCGGGGGATACGACGGCAGGTGTTAATTCACCTCGGCGCTTTCTGGATGTCGGGAAAAGCCAATTAGGCAAACAGAAAATGAAATGGCCCAGAAGTAGGTTTGACGGACTTAAATTTACTTGATTTTGCAGGAGTTTTTCCTCTCCCGGGTCGCTCCTGACCTTTCCAACCCTTCTTTTCCACATTTCCTGGTGGGGGGTATCTTCCGTTCTGTTCTAAGGGTGTGGTGGAGATTAAGGTTTAAGGTGAAAGGTAATGGGAGAGGAACGTTAAAAAAAAAAAAAAAAAAAAAACCTAGGTAAACAGAGGAAAGCAGTCTCAGTCACCAGGATGGAGAAGCATAGTATCTCAAAAAACATTAGGTAAGCCCTTGCTTATGAGCAACCTAAGTTGTTGCAAAGCATGTGGTTCTTATAGAACTGGAAGTCTTTAAAAGTAGCATTGACGGTTATGTGCTGTGACACCTGCGTGAGTAGTTAACATGATGGATTGTCAGCAAAGTGGCCCCAATCTGTAGCACCATTTCAGGACTTAATACAGTGTCACTAAATGTTAGCTGCTCAAAGGCAAGAACATTTTCATTGAAAGTGAGAAACTGTACTTTCTGGTGTTTACAGCCATTTTCTGCCTTAGATCCCATGTTTTAGGTGAGACAACATTTTTTTTTTTTTTTTAAGATTTTATTTGACAGAGACACAGCGAGAGAGGGAATACAAGCAGGGGGAGAGGGAGAAGCAGGCTTCCCGCCGAGCAGGGAGCCCAACGCGGGGCTTGATTCCAGGACCCCGGGATCATGACCTGAGCCAAAGGCAGACGCTTAACAACTGAGCCACCCAGGTGCCCCGTGAGACAACATTCTTAAAGTGAATTACCCAAATATGGGTGTGATAGCACTGTGATTGATGACCTTTCTGATCTTCAGGATTATCATGTCTTGTTGCCTCTCCACTCTACTAAAAATCTCTCTTGAAGCCACACCGTTCGTGGAAAGGATGGTTTTCCTAGAAAATAAGCAAAGCATATTTCCTTCAGCTAAGCCAACCCCAAGAGCCACACCGATGGGAGAAATTTGAAGGAGAAAGGTCAGATCCAAATGTAAAGTGAAAGTTTAGTGGCAGTACTTTTCTATTACCTGCTTTGATTTTGAGTATTCTACCCTGGGGCGTGATATCTGGTTTTACCAGCTGATTCTCACAGTGGCTGATTGTGGCCATGAATCTTTGGGGATTCACAATATTTTAATGATACATGCACTCAGTAAAACAGCATACTTAAGTTTTTAAAAGTCTGTTAGATGTACACATCAAAAGGATTGCAATTGAATGACTTCTATTAATGACTATGTTCCATGTAAAATAAGTTGAAGTATGTTTTCTTTACATAGGTGCGCCTTAGTAAATCAGCACTCCTATATATTCGGTAGTGCAGATGTGTTATTAATCTATAAATCTGATTTTCAGAAGCACTAGGGACAACCTTAGTTTCCAGTCTGCATCTTGAGCATAAATGTTGCAAAAGATGAAATCTTACTCAGGTTTTATTAGAGGGCGCTTTAAAATAGCAATGACCATCTGACTTAGAATTTTTTAAATGTTTTTGAGTTCCTAACCCACACTGTCCGTGATTCTGTTTCCAGAATCAGGATTGGTTTGGTTTCCAGCTATCTTTGTTTTTAGAGGGGAAAGTACTATGTTAAATCTGAACATAATGGAAAAATCTTACTTTCATTTATTGTGGCCTAAATATATAGTGATATATTCCACCGCTGGATTACTGAGCTTGTAAACTAGAATAAATATGGTAAAATAACCTTGGAATAAAATCACTAATGTTAACAAGTTCTAGAATGATTTTATTAGAAGTTTGTTTTCTTTAATAATCGATTCTGGGGTAATAAAAATTTGTTTGGGTTTTGAAATAATTATAGTGACACCCATATTCACTGCTGTTTGTTTTTTTTTTAATGATTTTATTTATTTATTTGACAGAGAGAGATACAGCAAGAGAGGGAATACAAGCAGAGAGCGTGAGAGAGGGAGAAGCAGGCTTCCCACGGAGCAGGGAGCCCAGTGTGGGGCTTGATCCCAGGACCCTGGGGGCATGACCTGAGCTGAAGGCAGATGCTTAACGACTGAGCCACCGAGGCACCCCTGTTTTATTATTGTTATTTCCAAGTCCTTACAATTCACATAGATTGAAATTTACAATTTTTCTATTTTCCATATCCATTGGTAGATTCTGCTTTTACAGTTTTTTAGGGGACAACCTTGAAATAGTTTCAGATTCTCTGCTGTGAGCGGTGTACTTTCCTTATGTATTATGCATTTATGTATTAATGAACATTTTCAGGTTGTGATCATACTGTATATCCAATTCCCCATTCCTACCCTAGTAGTAACTACTGTAGTTTAAGTATCTTTTCAAAAATGTTTTATGCCTGTAAAAGGCATAACTTATGCCTCTCTGCCCCCTTCACTCTTTCTGTTTCCTTTTGGAATCATAAGATACATACTGTCGCTCCCCTTGGGTCTTACTTGATAATCATCTTGGCGGTCTTTCCATAGCAGCACATAGAGATCTGCCTTTTGGTTTCCCTTAGCTCCGCAGTAGTTTGTTGTACCACAGTTTAAACTGCACCTCCTGGTGATGGACATTTAGTTTTTCTAGTCTTTGCTATCTCCAGTACATGTTATGTTCACCTTAAATCCTACCTTCGTTTTCACTTAAAATGTACATTTTCCCAAATTATTGAATCTTAATGTTTGTTTATACAAACGTTGGTCTTCATTTTAGTAGATTACTACATTGTTTTCTGATAACACTGTTCATTACAGATCTTTTAGACAAGTTAAAGTAGAACAAAGAATCTAAATTATCTGTAATTCTGTCATCTAAAGGTAAATACTGCTGAAGTATTTTCCTGTGCTTAACTGTGCCACTTAGCCATCTTTCACAAAGATTTTGAATGATAGGATACATTCGAGTACAGTGTGGTCTGAAATTATCGTAAGATGTTGGTTACTACCTAATTGTCCAATAGCTGAGGAACTGGTAAATAAATCAGGCCCTAACCGCAGATTGAAATGCCATACATTCATGAAAATGGTATTTCACAACACTCTGTGGCTGTAGGTGTGCGTCTCTCTGTAGGTGCCTGTACAGTCGAGTGCCCCGGAAAATAAAGGGGAAAGGTAATAAGCCAGAATATTAAAAAGGATTATTGGTGAATGGTGACATTTTTATATTCCTTCTAAACTTCAGTATATTTTCTAAAATTTCCACAGTGGTCATGAAATATTTGTATATTCACAAAAAATAATTAGATATTTATAAAAGGTGGACTCCTATTGGAAATTTTTAAATTTGTTCAGAAGCCTTCTTTTATTTGTTTTAATTTATGTGTTTATTTGAGAGAGAAAGAGCATGAACAGGGGGAATCAGCAGAGGGAGAGGGAAAAGCAGACTCCGCACTGAGCAGGGAATCCTGTGCGGGGCTCCATCCCAGGACCCTGAGATCATGACCTGAGCCAAAGGCAGACGCTTAACGACTGAGCCACCCAGGTGCCCTCAGAAGCCTTATTTTATTTATTTTTTCTTTTTTTTCAAAGATTTTATTTATTTATTAGAGAGAGAGAGAATGAGAGATAGTACTAGAGGGAAGAGGGTCAGAGGGAGAAGCAGACCCCCCCCCCGAGCAGGGAGCCTGATGTGGGACTCGATCCGGGGACTCCAGGATCATGACCTGAGCTGAAGGCAGTTGCTTAACCAACTGACCCACCCAGGTGCCCAGAAGCCTTCTTTTAAAAATAGCATTATAGTTCAGATTCCCTTATGCAGTAAGTCCAATTCCGTGTTCATCATGAGTACTGCTTTTATTCCCACTCTCCAATCTTAACATCAGGCAGGAAAAATGTTAGCCAGGGCTTCTTAGTTTTGTTAGAAGTTACTAAAGTTGAAGTATGTTGAATACAGAATTCTTGCCTAGATTCTCTTTTTAATGACCAGTAAACCATATAAGGCCATTTTCAAAATTATATTTTTGGAGTTGCCTCTTTGATGCCCATTATAAGATTTGTTTCTAAATTTGAATATTCAGATTGCATTCTACACTTAATATTCTTTGAGATGTGGGTTATCTGAGGACATTCTTGAACCAGTGTTGACACCACTTTGGGGACATGGAAAATGTGATGTTCACTATTCCTTGTCATTTCCTTCAAGAGAGATTCTGAGATGATGGATGTTTTGAAGGAAAGGCCATTGAGATGAAGTGTGTCTCCAGTATAATAATAGGCCTTTATCTACAGAGCTGTTTGCTACAGACTGGGCAGCATTAAATACTCTTCTTAGAAGAGAAAGTGACAATTATTTCCATAGAAAATGGAGGGTGCCTGGGTAGCTCAGTTGGTTGGGCATTTGCCTTGGGCTCAGGTCATGATTCCAGCGTCCTGGGGTGACTTCCATGTTGGGATCCCTGCTCAGCAGGGATTTTGCTTCCCTCTCTCCGTCTGCCCCTCCCCCTGTTCATGCTCTCGCTCTCAAATAAATAAAATCTTAAAAAAAAATGGAATACCTAGACATAGCTACTATTACATGGATCTGTCCTTTTTTTAATGGTGCCTCATTAACCTACATGAAATCCTGCAGGATTTCAACTTGGTACTTATTTTGAGAAAGGGAATTCCTAATATTTGATAGTCATAATTTTTTCCACTAACACAGTGTTTCTTGAACTTTTTAAATTCAAGCCCCCATTTGAAAAACAAAAATCTCACTACTACTGTCTTCTCTCCTCACTCTGAAAACAGTGGGTATAAAAGGAAAACATTTGGGTTATTTGATGTTTTTCAAATATAAAGTTATAATTGAAAAGCTTTATAAACACCCACCTAAAGATTATAATCTCCCAAAATTGATCTCTCCTACTAAAAGACTATGAATACGGGTGCTTGGCTGGCTCAGTCTACAGCATGTGACTCTCGATGTTAGGGTTGTGAGTTCGAGCCCCATGTTGGGCATTTGGGGCACCTGGCTGGCTCAGTTGGTAGAGCATGTAACTCTTGATTCTGGGTTGTGGGTTTGAGCTTCACATTGGGTGTAGAGATTAAAGATAAAGTCTTAAAGACTATTAAGTTGTTTAATAAACATTGTTTGAAATTCCTTTCAAGTGTAGGAATCAGATTATTTCAGTTCATAAATGCCATAGAATAGTGAATGTATGTGAACCTTACACATTTTCAGGAATTGTAATTATCATTGAACATAAACTTTTCCTGATATTAATAAACCTTGAACAAATCAGTGTTACACTGTTTATGTACACTTTCATATTTTGTGATGAAGAGTGTTTCGGTGTATGGACTGTCATCCTCAGGATCCTTTTTTGGGGAAACCTACTGTTGGTTTATAATTACAGTTTCTGTTCTGGTCAGTAAGTAGTAGAGTGCACAGTACTGGCTGTAGTGTTTTCTGGGTCAGATACTGACAGGGCTTTTTTAAATAATACCGCTGAAATTTTCATAAGAATAGAACTTAGGGAAAAAAAAATAATTGGCCTTAGAATAACCATTAATTTCAGTACATTTATTTTGCTGGCTTTAATACTTTGCTAAAAGGATTAAGTTATTTTGATTGATTCATTAATACTAATCTGAACTAGAAAATATTTATCTGTAAAGGTTTGATACATACTTCAGTATATAACTGTAGATTGCCTTCAGAGGTGTGATTAAGTAAGATGGCTTTTTTTTTTTCCTCCAAATAGCATGCAGAACCAAAATAGTTACTCTGAGAGACTGTACATTGTCCCTCTTGGCATTGCAAATAAATTTACTGCAGCATGAAGAGAATGATGCTAAGGATTGTTTTTGTTTTAAGCACCGATGAGAGAACATTCCAGCACATAATCAGCAATAAGGAACTTTGTCATCTGGTAGATGTGAATATATTGAGAGACTTCAGAGTAGACCACCAGAGACCACTCTCAGGAATCACTGGATCCTAGTGTCAGCTCCATCGTTGTGTTTTCTTGGGCAAACCTTTGAACTTCTTTGAGCTCTATTATTTTTATCTGAAAAGTGAGGATAATAGTAGTGTCTCCTCCACCTTTTGTACTAAAAACCATATTAAATATTGTATATGAAATATTTTGTAAAGAATTGAGCACATTAATTTTTTTTTCTGGCCTCTGCCACCTTACAGAAGGCCTTGCCCTTAAACTTTATTAAAACAGTGTTGTCACTGGGTATTTTATAAGACTGATGAATCACAGACCTGTACCTCTGAAACCAATGATACATTATATGTTAATTAAAAAAATAAAGTAAAAAAATAAAAATAATTTAAAAGTTAAAATAAAAATGGGAAACATGAAAAAAATAAAACAGTGCTGTCTACCTCATTGGTTATCCCAAGGATTAAATGAGATATTCCATAATAAAGCATTTAGCTTAGCATAGGGTCTGGAATATGATAAAGACTCAATAAATGGTAGCAGATGCTTGCATTATTGTATCACCCATTGAGAACCACTATTGTAGTGGCAATACTAGTTAAAATAGACCTCTAAGCATATTAAGTAGCATTTACATTTACTTGATAATTCAGTAGCTACTTTTTGTCTATGTACTTAACCCTATACTTTCCTGCTTAAGTTTTGGGGCACCTGCCTGGCTCAGTTGGAAGAGCATGTGACTCTTGATCTTGGGGTCGTGAATTCAAGCCCCACATGGGGTGTAGGGATTACTTAAATCAAAAAAAAAACCTAAAGCATAAGTTTGGGATCAGATCTGACCCATTAATTTTATTTATGTGCCTGCTAATTTTTAAGGATCCTCATTTTTAAGGAAATTTTGTCTTTTTTAAAAATGAGGTGGGTACCAGTGTCCTTTTCATTGCTTAGCATCACAGTGATACTAAACACATTAATTAAAAATTCTAAAAGAGTCTATGTAATTTAAATACTGTTGTTGGGTTTGATCTACACTGTAGAAGCTATAGATAGCTTAGCGGCAGTTAGACTTATTTCATGGTGAGTCATTCAGTTTTAGAAACTGTCTTGTCAACCTCCTCACTTTACAGTTAAAGAAAAGGAGCACAGAAGGATTATTGCCTAAGGTCACGCAGCAAGTTTTCTTTCCCTAAGAAACAAATACGTAAGTTGGTATTTGAAGATTATAAAATTTGGTGACAGGTTGTCAGAATTTTTGCTTCTTTTGGAGTAGACTTCAGTTTCTTTCAACATCATTTTCCTGATAGACCTTTTCTAAGAAGGTACTGTATGCTGATAGGTTTTAATTTCCTTTTAGTTACCATTAGAATTTTATTTCAAATTGCTTCATATGTTATAAATTACATCAGGGTCAGTCAGAAAAACATGCTCTTTGAGTTATTTTGGTAGAACATGTGAGAATGTTTTAGCAAGTAAAACTTTGAACTCTTCTAGTCAAAATAATTTCCACATATTTATGTCAAGTCCCAAATAGGAAAACTGGCCCTTTTCAGACATAGAAGAGCTCCCCTGCCCCACTCCAAAAGTGCCTTTTTTATAACTGAAGGATTTAGGGTTTATTTTTATCATATCACATTTCCAAGTCTTTTTCCCATCATTTTGATGACCCAGGCATGTACGTATAACATGAGGCTTTGTGTGTATAGTTGGAATGAGTCATCATTGATACTTGGATTGAACTTAATTTTTAGCCTTAACATCCCTGCTGTTTTTAAAAATAGTACAAAAGTGAGAGTGTTAACATTAAATTGAGAGTTAGAGGAGATGATGGTGTAGACAAAAAATCATTCAGAGGAACGTAACTACCTTTTATGTGTGAAGGAATTGGTGGTGCAGTAATGAGACAGTTACATATTCCACTGAGCCCATTTTATGGAAACATCTCCATGGTTAGAAAACTTAAGAGAAATAATTCACATACTAGCCAGAAATGTAAGTGTATTTTTGTATATCACCTTATAAAATGCCTACTTTGATGGTATCCTGTGTTCTGAAAGTAGCTTCGCAGTTTCTTTTCTGTGTTACATTAAGGTGGCAGTTCTGTACTCAGTTGGAAGTATATAAATGACCGATGGAGTTGAGAGAACGTCTTCCCCTGACTCCCCCCACACGCTTCTTCCCTTCCACTGTGCTGTCCCTCTGCCCCCAAGCTAAGATTTAAAAGAGAGCAGTTCATGTGAAATGACCCAAACCTAGTATAAAGTACTGTTGCGCTTTTAATCCCAGAAGAAGAGATGGATGCTTCGTTGGAAAGCAACCAGTATAGAACAATTAGGTCTGTACACAAAGAAAAATCCATGCTAAATCTGGCAAAACTTCCTAATGATCCAGGATCAGAAGGTGAGAGAAAAGCCAAAAGTTTAATTGCATATATTACCTGGAGGTTGTTTGGACAAAACATTTAATGGTATCTCTTAGGGCTGTTTTTCAAACTTTATTACAGATCAAAGTAAGAAACTTATTTTCATTGCAACTGGTGTGTCCTACTACATTTCATGAAAAATAATGACTTAAGTCATGAGTTTTTTATATTTTATCTATTCTCATGTTTTCTTATTTTGATGTTTCTCCTATAATGACCTGCTAAATTAACTTCAGAGCCTACTGAAACTCCCTGTAGTAGTTTAATGACACCACTTTAAGAAGAATTTGTATATAGTTGGTGATTCTAAGTCCAGCATCTAATCATGGATGCTAATTTCTTTTTATGTAATGGGGATGGATACCCCTTCACTGCAGTTTCTGTCATAGGTTCTCATTTTTTTGCTTCTTGAGTAAAAGGTTTTGTCTTGCTTATTGTACCTGTTTTTTCTAGAGTGTTTATGAAGGAAGTATTTCTTTCATGTTGTGATTTTTATTTTGATAAGATAACCTCCAAATTTAAAGTTCAACTCCTGTAAGTGCCAGTAATTGTGTTCATAATTTATTCTACCTGTCCATGTTTTGGTAACATTTATTTTTGTTATTCATTTGTAAGCATAACTACTCTTTAGTATTTTTACCTGCTGCATTATATTTCTTTAATTGTTCAAAGTAAACCCTGAGGCCTGAGAAGAATTGGAAAAAGTAGAACTTCAGCATGCTTGTTAGAACTCTCAGGGAATGGATTTATGTAGAGTCAGTTTCTTACTTAAAATGGATTATTTACTGCTTTTAGTATCAAGAATGTTATATGCGAGTCTACTTTTAAAATGTATTTCATGCTTCCCATCATTGACAGATGCTAAATATATTTTAGCCTTTTCATATCTTAATTGTGATGACATCCATATGCTGTTTTATATTTGTATTGGAATACAAATCATGTCCTTAGCACCTAGACTTTTGGTGTCCAGTACGGTAGCCTCTAGCCACATATGGCTGTTTAAACTTAGATGTAAATTATTTAAGTTAAATGAAGTTAAAAATTCAGTTCCACAGTCACAAAGCCACATTTCATGTGTGGCTAGTGGCTACTGTATTTGGACAGCACACATACAGATTTCTGTAATTGCAAAAACTTCTAAAAACGGCTTAAAGGCAGAGAACTTTTTTTTAATCTGCATTCCCTACAACAAGACACAGTCACAACTTTTTTTTTTTAAGATTTATTTATGAGAAAGAGAGTGTGCCCATGGGATGGGATGGGGAGAGAAAGAGAATCTCAAGCAGATTCCACACGGGGCATGGAGCCCGACACAGGGCTCAATTCACAACCCTGAGATTATGAACTGAGCTGAAATCAAGAGCCAAACCTTAACCGATTGAGCCACCCAGGCACCGCACAATTAAACCTTTTTCATAAGTGCATAGTACATGCTCACTATGTAGAATTTGGTAAGTGGCTTAACACTGGTGCTTTTTCTTCCTTTTGATTTTTGATTTTTGAAATTTTCTCATTTTCTGTCAGCTGTCATTTTTTGCTAAAATCAAGTGGCAGTAGCGTCTCTTTCAGTTCTTTTGGCTATTCTCAGTCTGTTGGTGGCTTGGAAATCAAGTAGCCAAACCATGTAAATGTAAATAGATTATAAGAGTGGTCCTGAAACTAAGAGCATCCTACTAAAGAATGAATGGATCACCCAGGAAATTAAAGAATTTTAAAAATTCATGGAAACAAATGAAAATGAAAACACAACTGTTCAAAACCTTTGGGATGCAGCAAAGACAGTCCTAAGAGGGAAGTATAGAGCAATAAAAGCTGTTCTCAAGAAACAAGAAAGGTCTCAAATACACAACCTAACCTTCTACCTAAAGGAGCTGGAGAAAGAACAACAAATAAAGCCTAAACCCAACAGGAGAAGATATTGATAAATACTAGAGCAGAAATCAAGGAAATAAAAACCAAAAGAACAGTAGAACAGATCAATGAAACTAGGAGCTGGTTCTTTGAAAGAGTAAGATTGATAAACCCCTGGCCAGACTTAGCAAAAAGAAAAGAGAAAGGACCCAAATAAATAAAAATCGTGAATGAAAGAGGAGAGATCACAACCAACACCAAAGAAATACAATTATAAGAGCATATTATGAGAAACTATATGCCAACAAATTAGGCAACCTGGAAGAAATGGATGCATTCCTAGAGACGTATCAACTACCAAAACTGAACCAGGAAGAAATAGAAAACCTGAACAGACCCATAACCAGCAAGGAAATTAAAGCAGTAATCAAAAATCTCACAACAAACAAGAGCACAGGACCAGATGGCTTCCCAGGGGAGTTCTACTAAACATTTAAAGCAGAACTAATACCTATTCTTCTGAAGCTGTTTAAAAAAACAGGGAAGGAAAACTTCCACACTCTTCCTATGAGGCCAGCATTACCTTGATCCCAAAACCAGACAAAGACCCCCCCAAAAAGGAGAATTACAGACCAATATCCCTGGTGAACATGGATGCAAAAATTCTCATCAAGATACTAGTCAATAGGGGCACCTGGGTGGCTCAGTCGTTAAGTGTTTGCCTTCGGCTCAGGTCATGATCCCAGGGTCCTGGGATTGAGCCCCGCATTGGGCTCCTGCTCTGCGGGAAGCCTGCTTCTCCCTCTCCCACTCTCCCTGCTTGTGTTCCCTCTCTCGCTGTGTCTCTCTCTGCCAAATAAATAAATAAAATCTTAAAAAAAAAAAAAGATACTAGCCAATAGGATCCAACAGTACATTAAAATGATTATTCACCACAACCAAGTGGGATTTATTCCTGGGTTGCAAGGGTGGTTCAACATCTGCAAATCAATGTGATACACTACATAAAAGTGATGCAAAAAAAGCATTTGACAAAGGACAGCATCCTTTTTTGACTAAAACTCTTCACAGTGTAGGGATAGAGAGAACATACCTAAATATCATAAAAGCCATGTATGAAAAGGCCACATGAATATCATTTTCAGTGGGGAAAAACAGAACTTTTCCCCTAAGGTCAGGAACAAGGCAGGGATGTCCACTCTCAGCACTGCTGTTCAACATAGTACTAGGAAGTCCTAGCCTCAGCAATCAGACAACAAAAAGAAATAAAAGGCTTCCAAATCAGCAAAGAAGAAGTCAAACTCTCTTTGCAGATGACATGATACTCTGTGGAAAACCCAAAGACTCCACCCCAAAATTGCTAGAACTCATACACGAATTCAGCAAGTGGAGGACATAAAAATCAATGCACAGAAATCAGTTGCATTTCTATACAGTAACAATGAGACAGAAGAAAGATAAATTGAGTCGATCCCATTTACAATTGCACCCGAAACCATGCGATACCTAGGAATAAACCTAACCCAAGAGGCAGAGGATCTGTACTTAGAAAACTATAGAACACTCATGAAAGAAATTGAGGAAGACACAAAGAAATGGAAAAGTGTTCCATGCTCATGGATTGTTAAAATGTCTGTGTTACCTAGAGCAATCTACACATTCAGTGCAATCCCTATCAAAATACCATCAGCTTTTTTCAGCTGGAAAAAATAATCCTAAAATTTGTATGGAACCAGAAAAGACCCAAATAGCCAAAGGAATGTTGAAAAAGAAAACCAAAACTGGTGGCATCACAATTCAGGACTTCCAAGCTCTATTACAAAGCTGTGATCATCAAGACAGTATGGTACTGGCACAAAAACAGACACATAGATCAATGGAACAGAATAGACAGCCCAGAAATGGACCCTCAATTCTATGGTCAACTGATCTTTGACAAAGCAGGAAAGAATATCCAATGGAAAAAAGACAGCCTCTTCAACAAATGGTGTTGGGAAAATTGGACAGACACATGCAGAAGAATGAAACGACCATTTTCTTAAACCATACACAAAAATAGACTTAAAATGTGAGACAGGAATCCATCAAAATCCTAGAGGATAACAGAGGCAGCAACCTCTTCGACCTTGGCTGCAACAACATATTGCTAGACAGGTCTTCAAAAGGCAAGGGTAGCAAAGGCAAAAATGAACTATTGGGACTTCATCAAGATAAAAAGCTTTTGCACAGCATAGGAAACAGTCAACAAACCAAAAGGCAACCGACAGAATGGAAGAAGATATTTGCAAATGTCTTTGCAGATAAAGGGCTAGTATCCAATATCTATAAAGAGCTTATCAAACTCAACACCCAGAGAACAAATAATCCAGTCAGGAAATGGGCAGAAGCCATGAAGAGACATTTCTCCAAAGAAGACATCCAAATGGCTGACAGACACATGAAAAAGTGCTCAACATCACTCATCAGGGAAATGCAAATCAAAACCACAATGAGAGGGGCGCCTGGATGGCTCAGTGGTTAAGCATCTGCCTTCGGCTCAGTCATGATCCCAGGGTCCTGGGATCGAGCCCCGCATCGGGCTCCCCCCACTCCATGGGAAGCCTGTTCTCCCTCTCCCACTCCCCCAGCTTGTGTTCCCTCTTGCTGTGTCTCTCTCTCTGGAAAAAAAAAACAATGAGATACCACCTCATACCGTCAGAATGACTAAAATTAACAAGTCAGGAAATTTCAAGGGAACACTGTTGGTATGAATGCAAGCTGGTGCAGCCACTCTGGAAAACAGTATGGAGGTGCCTCCAAAAGTTGAAAATAGAGCTACCCTACGACCCAGCAATTACACTACTGGGTATCTGCCCCAAAGAAAGAAATGTAGTGATCTGAGGGGGAACCTGCACCCCAGTGTTTATGGTAGCAATGTCCATAGACAGATGAATGGATAAAGAAGATGGAATATTACTCAGCCATCAAGAAAAAAAATGAAATCTTGCCATTCAGCACTGTGGATGGAACTAGAGGGTATGATGCTAAGCAAAATAAGTCAGTCAGAGAAAGAATTATCATATAATCTCACTGATACATGGAGTCTAAGAAACAAAACAGAGGATCATAGGGGAAGAAAAAATAAAACAAGACAAAACCAGAGAGGGAGACAAATCATTAAGAGACATTGGGGAGGGTATGTGCTATGGTGAGCACTGTGAAGCATGCAAGACTGTTGAATCACAGATCTGTACCTCTGAAGCAAATAATACATTATATGTTTAAAAAAAAAAAAGATAGCAGGAGGGGAAGAATGAAGGGGGGAGTCGGAGGGGGAGGTGAACCATGAGAGACTATGGACTGAAAAACAAACCGAGGGTTCTAGAGGGGAGGGGGGTGGGAAGAGGGGTTAGCCTGGTGATGGGTATCACGTTCTGCATGGAGCACTGGGTGTTATATGCAAACAATGAATCATGGAACACTACATCAAAAACTAATGATGTGGGGCGCCTGGGTGGCTCATTCGTTAAGCTTCTGCCTTTGGCTCAGATCATGATCCCAGTGTCCTGGTATTGAGCCCCACATCAGGCTCCCTGCTCCGCGGGAAGCCTGCTTCTCCCTCTCCCACTCCCCCTGCTTGTGTTCCCTCTCTGGCTGTCTTTCTCTCTATCAAATAAATAAAAAAAAACTAATGATGTAATGTATGGTGATTAACATAATATAATAAAATATATATATAAAAAAAGACTTAAGCATAGGAAACAAACAGGGCTGCTGGAGGGGAAGGGGGGATGGGGTAACGGTGATGGACTGTAAGGAGGGCATGTGATGTAATGAGCATTGGATATTCTATAAGACTGATGAATCACTGGACTTTATATGTGAAACTAATAATACATTATATGTTAATTGAGTTAAAAAAAAAAAAGTGATCCTGAAATACTCTGAAGAAGAATGAGCATTAGAGTAAGTTACTTTGTGGCCTTTGCACTAACTACTCAGAATTCTTTTAGATTCAGTTGCTGGCTTTCAAACTCTGTTCTTTGTAAGGTGAAATACTGGGTATGTTCTTAGGTTGTAATAATTTCATTTCTGCTTTTTGGATAGAGGGAATATATGTTAAAGCTTTTTAAGTGCATGTAAGTGTACAGCCTGATGAATTTTCACAAACAACATTCTCTTGTAACCAACATCCATCCCTTTCTAGGCACACAGACTACCCACCAACCCTCCAGAGTGTATACTGTCCTGATTTCTAACAGCATAGATTAATTTGACCTGTTCTTAGCTTTATATAAATGGAATCAATGTACTCATATGTGTCTGGCCTCTTTTGCTCAAATACTGCTTATGAAATGTTGTGTATTGTAGGTCTCTCATTTTATTAATATATTTTATGCCATTGAGAGAATATACCAGGATTTATTTATGTATTGTGCTGTTTGTGGGCATTGTGTAGTTTTTAGTTCAGGGCTAGTACAGGTAGTGCTGCTGTGAACGTTAACTGTGTTGGAGGACATATATGTACCCATGTATTTTTCTTGGGTATACTGAAGAGTGCAATATTCGGTCAGATATTTCAATATTAACAGATACTGCCAAATAGTTTGCTCATTATATTCTCACCAGCAGTAATTGAGGTTTCTGATTGTTCTTTATTGTCACTAACACTTAGTATTTTCCATCTTTTTCATTTTGGCCATTTTGGTAGGTGTGTAGTGGTATCACATTGTAGTTTTAATTTGCATTTTTTTGATGACTATTGAAGTTGAGCATGTTTTCATATTTATTGGCCACATCAGTATCCTTTTTTCTTAGGATCAACTAAAATCTTTCCCCATTTCCCCATTAGATTATGTGTTGGTTTTTTGTTTTTTTTTTTTAGTAGCTTCATTGAGATAAAATTTACCTATCATTAAATTCAACCTTTTAAATATAGTTCACTGTTTTTTTAGTATATTCACAATTATGCAATCATCATCAGTAGCTAATTCCAGAAGCTTTTTATTACCCCCAGAAAGAAACACTGTACCCATCAGCAGCTATTTCCCATTCCTCCTACCCCTAGCCCCTGGCAACCACTGATCTACTTTCTGTTTCTGTGGATTTGCCTTTTCTGGACGTTTCATATAAATGGAATCATACAATCTGTGGTCTTCATGATTTAGCATAATGTTTTCAAGGTTCATTCATGTTGTAACATGAATACTTCATTCCTTTTTATTGCCAAATAATATTTCATTTTATGAGTGTACCACATTTTGTTCATTCATCAGTTAAGGGACATTTGGGTCGTTTCTACTTTCTGGCTCCTGTGAATCACGCAACTATGAAATTTGTGTACAGGTTTTTATATGGACATGCTTTCATTTCTCTTGTTTATATATCTAGGAATAGAATTGTTGGGTCATACGATAACTTGTTAACATTTGAGGATCTGCCAAACTGTTTCCACAGTGACTGCACCATTTTACATTCCCACCATTAATATATGAGGGTTTGTTTCCAACCCTTGTTGTTGTCTTTATTTTAGCCAACCTTGTGGATGTGAAGTCCTATCTCATTGTGGTTTTACTGTCTCTTTCTTAATGATTTGCAGTAGTTCTAAATCTGTTCTGAATACAGTTCCTTTGTTGGATGTGTATTATATCTTTTCAGTGTCTTAATTGTGTCTTTTGATGAGAAGTTTGTAATTTTAGTATTGTTTAGTTTATAAATTTTTTTAGCTTATGGTTAGTGCTTTTTGTATCCAGTTTAAGAAGTCTTTTCATATTTGAAAATCTCAAAGATATTCTCTTATGTATTTCTCTAAAGGCTCTGTCATTTTACCTTTATGGTTTTATTTTTTGTTTTATTGTTTGATCTTCAAATCTCTTCATCTGGAATTGATTTTTAAGAGACACATTTTAAAAGATGGTTTCTCTCCTCTTGCTAGTTAATATTTTATGTCTTTTTCTTTCCTTTTTGTTGGTTATAAAGATTTGCCCTCAGGTGGTGATGACGGAGTTAGGAAGAGGAGTTTAAGATTTGTAGGACTCCTGGGGCGCCTGGCTGGTTCGGTCAAAAGAGCAGGCGACTCTTGATCTTGGGATCCTGAGTTCCAGCCCCATGTTGGTGTAGAGATTACTTAAATAAATAAACTTAAAAAAAAAAAAGATTTCTTCCAAGCATCAAACATGCCAGGTACACCATAAAAAAAAAAAAAAAAGATTTCTAACACTCCTATCATATGTCAGAGTCTTATTAGCTCGGCGTTTTATAATGTCAGCTCA